>NC_091812.1:36571439-36874469 GCF_041296235.1 Equus asinus
TGGAGAAACAGAAGTAGCTTCCTGATTCCAAGAGTGCCACCAACAGCCGCATCTCAACAGTCTTCTTAGAACAGGCATCTTCTCTCTCCTGCACTTACCTACTTACTCTTCTTTTTTCCCAGGTCGAATATGTGATCAAGTGCGACATGTCAGCTCTGCAGAAGATTCTGTATCGCCATATGCAAGCCAAAGGGATTCTCCTCACAGATGGTTCTGAGAAAGATAAGAAGGTACGTTGTGGAAGGTGATGCAACTCAAGCTGCCATCGTGTGTCTTCTCGTGGCCGTGACATCGAACACTCCTGGGAAGATCCCTACTAATGCTGATTTGTTCAAGCAAATTACTGGGCCTTTTTTGTAGCTATTGTAGGTGCCAGAGGAAATCTCCTAGCCTCAATTGCAAACTGCACTGGGGCAGGAAGAAGGAAGGAGTATGTTCCTATCACCAAAATAGTTAGCTCTGCTCATGTCAGTTCTGCAGAAGATATAGTCCACCTAAATGTGGGGTGGCATTTTAGGTTTCAAGATCCAGTTTCACTCCCTGGCCATCTGTTCTGTGCTCCTGACTTCCCAGAATCCTAGGGAATAGACAGTCATCTCACAAAGCCATCAACTTGACGTAATTCCCTCCTGTAGGATAAGTTAGTCACAGAAGGATGTTATGTCTAACTCAGAAACTGCTATACAATAAGACGGGCTTTGGACCACAAGATGTGCAGGTTACTGAGAAGACTTTGGCCCTTCCTATTGAAGCCTACTTTCTTAAAATTGGAAATATCTGATGGATTAGTAATCTGTCCTATTTTGACTCTCTTTGCTTGATCTTAGGGCAAAGGGGGTGCTAAGACACTTATGAACACTATCATGCAGCTGAGAAAAATCTGCAATCACCCATACATGTTTCAGCACATTGAGGTGAGTCTGCATTCTCTGTTTTGATCCTGATCCTGTTTGCACTATTCCTACTAATTCTACTTAAAAAACAAAACAAAATAAAACAAAACAGGGTTAAAACGTGTATGGAAGTTGAAATGACATGGTCTGATAGCTCGATGAGCAAAATTAACAAACATGAATTTTGTGGTTATGGATTCTCCTTGGCACCAAGCACTGAGCATCTGGAATTTGATAAGCAGGAATTGAAGGCAGTGAGAATATGTTGTAAGCTATGGCTCATTGTGGGGGTTGGGGAAGTACTGCAAATTGCCTTGTTATGGTAGGAGCTCTCAAATTGAAGATAATGATGAATGCATCCAGCTTCCTCAGAAGGATGCTGCAAAAAATATTAAGATAATATATTTATACCTGTTGAAGAGAAAGATATTCTTGAAATATTTTCTCTGTAAAAGTCACTGACTTTAGTCTGTTACTTATATTTGTATTGTCCCTTTCTGGCTTCTGTCATGACAATGTAAATCCAGGCTTTTTATCCCGATGCTCTGGTCTCAAGAAAGCTATTTTTAGAGGAGAGGACATTTTCTGCCCTGTTTGCTACATGTGAATGAGTTTCCTAAATTGATAGAGTTTCACCCCAGTAGGAGCAATTGACCTGAGCAGGAAGGGAAAGGAGCCCGACGTGGAGCCTCCATTTTTCAATGTTGCTGCTGATGCATGTGGTCCTGGTAGCAATGATTTGCCAGCATTGTGCCCGCTTTCCACAGCGCATGAGCAGGAGGCCTGGGGCCAGTCACTCCAGGACTCCGGTGTCGGCACCAGTTTATTAGAAAATAAATAAATAGAAGGTTCTCGCAAATTAAAATTTAATAATCACAGTATAAAATTGAGTCGAAATATTCTCTTTGGAGACTGTTTTTTTCTCCCTTATTTTTGGTAATTGTGTTGTTAGGTAAGAGTATTTATTGCACACCGTCTCCCTAGATTGAGTCTTGTCCCAGCCATGGGGGGAATTCAAATGACTCCTGGCTTCAAGTCCACAGGGAAGAGTATTTAGAGACTGAAAAGCCCTACATCTAAGTAAAATGACAACGGCAGCAAAACTGAGGAAAAAAGGAAGAAAAAAAAATGAGACCATATCCCAGGCCACTTTGCAACTGTGACCTGGTGTAAGTCGCTCAGCATCTCCAAACTTCCCTGTACTTGGGATGGTAACAGTTATACGACTAGCAGGAGGATAAACTTTTACAAAAATAACATATGAAGCATCTTGTAAACGGATAACGTGTTAAATGGATGTAATGTATCAGTGAATTTGTAGGGGGCTGTATGTTGGGCTGGGGGAGCCAAAAAACAGTCTAATGATGACAATGCTTGGGGTCATGTCAGGTTAACCTGTCACCCACCATCTCATTTTTCCTAAAAACAGTTTTAAGATATTTACTCTGCTAATATAGAAGAGTTTGAGGGCTTAGAAATTATGAAAATTGTCAATCTTACTTCATTTTGGTCATCAAACAAAAATGAACCTTTGGAACATGCTAGGCCACGTCAGGACGGAGGATGATGCCTCCTGTCCTCAGGCTTCTGTCTCGAGCACTGATGGGGGCGAGGAGGGATTGTAAAAGGAGCTGAGTTTAAGTAACATGCCCTCCATTGCACCTTTCAAGTAGTAGTTAGTAGAAAGACTCTGATTTGCAATTTTTTTTAACATAAAATCTTGCAGGAGTGTCCTCCTAGAATTGAGACCCACAGTTCCTGGCAAATGTATTACAGCTATGGATCGGAGACAGGATGTGCCTTTTGCCTTTCTCTCTGTTTTATTTGCTCACACAATCTTTGTTCCTGCTGAATCGTACCAGAGGTCCAGTCTCTCAGCTGAGCTCACTGCTTCCCCAGGGACCTTCAAACCAGAGAAATGAAGACCATGTTTTGAAAATGATGCTGACACCTAGTCTTATCACCATCCACTGACACATATCACCTCTTTGGTTTTTACAACTCTGCTTAGAGATAGGGATGGAACCTTAGGATCTTGGCAGGAACAGCAGCCTGTGGAGAGAGAAGGCGTGGCTCTTGGAGTCAGAGTGGGGTTTTTGGCCATTGTCCATGGGTGTTAATTTTGCCACAGGGCAGTATTCTCAGGGGCTGGGGTCTACCGTACATGATGAGTATATCTGGGAGGAGAGCCCAAAGGGAGAGCGCTGGTCCCCTTGGAGGAAAAGCTTTGGTGCTCGGGGAAGGAAGGGAAGCAGAAAAGGGAGACAGCTGGTGGCTAATGTGGAAGTGTGACCTGCTGTCCTTCCCCACAGATGGTCTCCCTTTCCATGAAGGGAGAATGGGAAAATCACATGGAGAACACTAATTTATTTCTTCCACAGAATCAGTGAGGAGGGGATTATGTGATTAAGTTCTGTGTTTTAAAAGTGGAAGCTGGATACCTGCAGGAGTGGTGTACATTAAGGGCTTTATTTATTTATTTTCTTTTTGCTGAGGAGGATTGGCCCTGAGCTAATATCTGTTGCCAGTCTTCCTCTATTTTGTATGTGAGCCACCATCACAGCATGGCCACTGATAGACAAGTGGTGTAGGTCCATGCCCAAGAACTGAACCTGGGCCAGTGAAGCACAGTGCACCAAACTTAACCACTAGGCCACTGGGACTGGCCCTAAGAGCCTTATTTTTAACAGAGAAAAGCAAACATGGAGGGATGTTAGAATTTCACTAAAGTAAGATTTGCAATAGAATACATAGTCACCCTTTTACTGTTAAGTATTTCCTCGGTATATTCATGTGTACCTGTTCATCCTGATTTGCTTATGTTAAGCTCTTCCTCTAATCTAGACTGTAAGCCCCTTGTGGGTAGACACTTCAGGTGTTTCTGGATCCCCAGTACCTGCCTCCCTGGGCCCTGGGCCGGTAGACACTTGATCACTGTTCAATGAGAGAGCTAACACTATTATCTCCGTATGAGCGTCTAGAAACTTGCAGAAACTCACAGGATGCGTTTCTGGTGGAACAAAAGTCTGAATTCAAAGACACTGAGTTTCTGGTTCATCCTTTAACAAGTATTTCCTTCCTTACTTATGATTTTGTTTAACTATACTCTGGAAATAGATAGGATGACTTCGTTAAAAGAGTAATCATTAAGTTAGTAATTACAGATCTGTTGTTTTTTTTTTTTTAATCATTTTCTTCTTCTCTCTTTTAAAGGAATCCTTCGCTGAACACCTGGGCTATTCAAATGGGGTCATCAATGGGTAAATCTTAAAATTTTTTTCCTGCCAAAAAATAGTTTGTTGGTCCTAAATGTTTCTTTCTATAGTGTTTTGTGTCACACAAATACATATGCCAGTCTCCTCAGCCCGCCTCTCTCCTCAGCAGCAGGTACAAAAGTTGTTAACTAAAACGATATCAGCGTTCTCTCGTAGTTTCCCAGCATAAATTGCTACATGCCTTGAGCAAGTGGCTATTCAAAGGACATAGATCTCATTTAATAGACTTGATAGCGCCCGGGTGCTCTAAAAATGTTTTGAAACTTCACAGTGTTGTTCCTTACAACCAATGGTGTAGCTTGGGCTCAAAGAGAATTTCGTATTAAATTTCAAGTTGATATTTAACATTAATGTGCATGAGAGGAAATGTCTCATCTGCTATAAATATATATGACTTTACAGTAATCTGTTGGAGTACGGTCTGTATAAGAAATGATTTGCATCAGCAATGGACGTTGAAGAGAATCAGGCCTTGCAACAAGAACAATAAAGAACCTTGCATTAACAGGAAGTCTGTTTTGCTTGTTCTGCCCCAGGGAAAATTTGTTATTAGGAGATGGGGTCCCTCTTGGATCCCAAGGGCAGACTGTGCCATTGGGCTAAGAACCAGGAACTGGAACCCATCCAGAACCGGTGCCATTAGGCTCTCCTGCCTCTCTGTGCCTCTCTTTCCTCTGGGTCCTGCGGTCACTCTTGGTGCCACCAGGTTGGCCAGGGTCACCTATTGAAAACATGGCCCTGGGGAGTGTTTAGGGGACAGTTCTCAGAGCAGGAGATGGACATTGGGAAGACAAACACTTGAAAGTGTGTCTGGGAGAAAGAACACATACCATGTCATCCAGTCAGCTACCAGCTGACCCATTGCAGTGTTCTGGACTGCACGTGGACTGGCGAGTTTTCCCAATAATATCAACCCTACCATTAAGTTTTAATAATATAACACATTCTTATTGATAAAAGAGGAAACTGGCGTATTGTGGAGGAAACAAGGCCCCACTTTAGCTCACTGACACTCTTCTCCATCTGACAGCAGTATACGCTACCGTCATGTCTTTGACTTGACCTGCCAGGCCTCTTAGCCTCTCCCCAATCCGTTGTTACACAGTGTACGTGGTAATCTTCTAAAAAGATATGTCAGATCTTGCCACTCCCTTGTTAAAACCCATCAATGGTGTTCTATTGCACCTCAAACTAAAATATTCAGTGTGGCTAATGGAGCCCAACAGGATCTGCCCCCATCCCTACCCTCTAGCTCTGCCCTCATATTTCCCCCTCACTGTGTTTAAGACACACACCAGTTTTTCAATTCCTCCAACACACCAGGCTCTTTTATTCCTCAGGGCCTTTGCACATACTCTTTCCACTTCCTGGAATCTCCTCCTCTCCACTCCCAAGCCCTCCTTCTTCACCTGGCTGCCTTCTGCTCATTATTTCAGGTTTTAGCTAAACTGTTCTCTCTTCAGCAAGGTTACCCCTGGCACACCAAACCAGTGGCTGGCAAGTTTTTTTCTGTAAAACAGATCTCAAATATTTTCACCTTTGCGGGCCAAAAAGTCTCTGTCGCACTGACTGAACTTTGACCTTGTAGCGGGAAAGCAGCCATACACAAAACTCATAGAAATCAGCGAGCATGGCTGTGTTCCAAGAAACCTTTATTTACAAAAACAGGCAGCAGGCCAGGGCTGAAGTTGGCCAGAGTCTGCTGTACTCTAAAGAAGATGTCACATGTTGCTATGAGTTTTCTCATCGTAACTTGCTATTTTTCTTTTTAGTACTTAGCATAATTCATAATGACCCATTTTGAAGGCAGGGTTCTGTCTTGCTCATCAATATACGCAAGCCTAGCACTGTGCTTGGCAATAGTAGATGCTAAATAAGTATTTGAATGAATCTTAAGTGCCCTAAATTAATAATTTTATATACTTAATAAGTAGACATTTAAGGAAATACAACACATACATATATATGTGTGTATGAGAGAGAGAGAGGCAGAGAGAATTAAGAGAGAGAGACAGGGAGTGAAAGTATTAGGAACATGAAAGGGTTTCCTTTTCTTTCTAGAATTTGTCGTTGTCCCTAGCATATATAATGCACTCTTTAATGGTTTAGCATAAATATATTTTCTTTTCCCTTAAATATTCTCATTGCTTTGGAGTGGCTTTTCGTTCATTCATTCATCCATTCCACAGTTCCTTATTGAATGTTCGCTAGGCACAAGGCGCCGTCCAGGAAGCAAAGCTACGCTGGCTCCTTCGAGAAGACAGCAGTAATACTGTCTTCTTGTTTTGCATTTTCGGGTTCAGGGCTGAGCTGTATCGGGCCTCAGGAAAGTTTGAGCTACTTGATCGTATTCTGCCCAAATTGAGAGCGACTAATCACCGCGTGCTGCTTTTCTGCCAGATGACGTCTCTCATGACCATCATGGAGGACTATTTTGCCTTCCGGAACTTCCTCTACCTGCGCCTTGATGGTAAGTGCAGAAGGACTTAGGCTCGGAAACCAGCTGCTGAGAGGGCGGGGATGATGGGTGCTGAGATCCAATGTCAGAGGAACAGGAGGGATGAAATGTTGGAGAATTAACCAGCAGGGTGGGGTGCAGCTTCTCTAGATAGCGAATTTTTTTTTTTTTTTTGGCTGAGGAAGATTCGCCCTGAGCTAACATCTGTTGCCAGTGTTCTTTTTGCTTGAGGAAGATTGTCACTAAGCTAACATCCATGCCAATCTTCCTCTATTTTGTATGTGGACCACCATCACAGTGTGGCTTGATGAGCAACATGTAGGTCTTTGCGTGGGATCTGAACCCTCAAACCCTGGGGTGCTGAAGCAGAGTACGTGAGTGTAACCACTACCCCACTGGGCTGGCCTCCCCCATAAAATATTTTGATAAGCCTTTAGTTTTTTTCTGTAGGGCATATTTTAAGGTGATAAAGGCTATGTCTCCATTCTTCAGTAACAATATAATAGTTCACTTAAGATAATATTTAATTATCATTACAGCTTCTCTCTTTTTCTAAATAGAACATATCTGCATGTTCGTTAAGAGACAGGGCTTCATTGTTTCCTGGATTTTGCAAACTGTGTAAAATATTTGCCTGATTTTAAGAGTGATATTTAAATACCGTGTCCTAAAAAATTCATAAGAAAATATGGACGAAAGAAAATAAGAATTTAGAGATACTTCCTAAATAACTGTATGATTTAGATACCAGTCCTAATATTTTAGAGATTAAAGGTATCAAAGTTTTCATGCCATCGGTGAGACAACACTTCCTAGGAGAGGTAAACAGGAGTAGGAGCGAATTTCAGCCGGGATGGTTTGAGTCCCTGGATCCAGAAAAGGCAGTGTTACTAAGGCCAATTTTTATCTAATGCAATATTCAAGTTATTGTTAAATGGGAAACTTAAAGTTTATGTTCCATTGAAAGGTTTTGTTTTATTTTCAATCCAATGTTTTGTCCCCCTTTTGCCATTAATTAAATATAACTGGATATATACCAACCTCAGACTTGCCATATATTCTCTGACTTGAGTTTTTAAGTGAATTCTCTGTATGGTTTACCTCTTAGGGTATTATTAATTATACCTTCTGACAGACTTGATTTTTTAATATCTTGTTACCTTTCCCCTCCAAAGCCACCGAAAGCAGATGAATGGTTAAGTAAATGTTAATTTTGAATTTGTGACACAGTTATCTCATCCACAGTCTGTCTCTTTAGGCAAATCTCCTGTATTGTGTCTTGTCCTTTGACCTGATCCTTCCCTCGCTCTGTGAGGGGAATGTTCCAGGGCTCCTTCAACACTCTTGGTGTAAAGGCAAGCCCTCCCTCTCTGCTGCTCAGGTGAAGGGTGCCAGCTCTTCTTTCCCCTGGATTCACAGCCCCCAACAGGTGCTCCACGTAACTATTGTTTACTACTTTGAAGCATTTTGTTTTGCATCTCAGCTCTCTGAGGATTTCAGCCTTGGGATATTTGAGCCTGTGAAACTGGCAAGAAGTGATTTCCTTGAAACAAATCTCTCTCCTGTTCTCTTGCCAGCTAGAGAGAGTTATCTTTTATAGTCCGTTGGTTGCTGGCCTTATTGTTATTAATAATAATAGTCATACGTGCTAGCATTTATGGAATAGCTACTACATGTGGGATTCCAGGCAAAGCACTTCGAGTGCATTATTAATTTAACTTTCTCAACAAACGGGCTACTCTTATCCCCTTTTTCCAAGAGACGAATATGATCCCCATTGAACAGGTGAGAGAACAAAGGTTTAGAGAGATGAGTTAAGGTACCAAAGGTTACACATGGAGTAAATGGTGAGACCAGATTCTGAGTTAGATCTCTCTGATTCTGAATTAGTTTAGAGTCAGTTTTAGCAGATCCAGCAAGATACAGCAGCCCCTCTCTGAAAACGCAGGCTGCTTCCCTAGCGACAGCATTTTAAGAATGATTTTGAACTTAGTCAAAATTTTTTAATTGCTTGAATTAATTGAAAACGACCAGGCACGAGATACCAGATGAACAAGCCACTCCCTGTTCCTGCTATCAATGCCCTTACCATGAGGTTGGAGGAGACGACAAATAAGCAAGTTCCAGAAAGTGTTACAGATGGCATTGAGAAGGCTCTGTAGTCTTCGAAACAGCAGCCATTTGGTTTGAGGTTGGAGAGAATTGACGGGCAAACCATCGATAGACACATGGATAAATGAAGACACACACTTCCAACTGCATCACCCTAGAGCCACCCGCCTTTAACCCAGTTGTTAAAATGACTTCAGATGTTCATTGTCAAATTTGCTGTCTCAGATTTTTGACCTCAGGGAGAAAACCACTTGATGACAGCTAAGCACATTGTTCCTGCAAAGATTATGGTTGCATGAATGGATTTAGCTACTATTTCATTATAGTCTTTGTTTTCACTGGAAATGATTTTTGAGTGAAAGCAAGTGGTAAAGTTACATCCCAGTAGACAAAATTTTCCAAAAGCAGCAGAAACTAAGTTAAAATTAGTAATCATGAAAGCCTGGCAGTGTGTTCCTTCTGGCAAATTTTGCAATTTTCAACACAATTGCCCCTGCTGTTAATTGGGCTCTTGGTGACGTTCTGCATCAAAGTCTAAAAGAACATGGAACTGACGTTCATACTGAGCATGCGCAATCCTGTGCCACCTGCAGGATAAGCCCTGACATGCTAGTTTGAATCTCCCTGAGCAATATCCCAAAGGTTGCTGCTGATCAGCCAAGATCTTGACTAAGGGAAATGGAAATCCAGCAAATTCTGAACCTGGTAATAAGAAATGCCACAGCTTTGCATGAGAAATGATTTCATCGTTTTCCTCTGGCTTTAAAACTTTGTCAAGTTCCCAGATATTTATAGAGTTTAAATCCACACTAGATATATGGTCAATCTAGTTCCTTGAGGTATCTGGCATAGGGCCAGAAAACTCCTTTGACCAAATAATTTTGATTTTCCCTTTGTTTTGTCGAAAACAAAATACTGCTTTATTTTGCATTTAGGGTTATTTCATCCCAAGTAGGCATATCCTCTACTTCGTTTTATTTGTATCTTAAAGGATGTGATCATTAACTGACCATTTTCCAGTGGATCAGAACTGAACTTCAACCCTCAGAGTAGACAGAGGCACAGTCTTTGTACCCTGCTGTCAGAAAACAGATAGCATTATCTCTAGGAACTCCTTCTTTCCCCATTTTAGAAGCATTTTTTTTTTTTTTTTTTTGGTTTCTATGGCTTTTCCTTCAGTGTAAGACAGAGGGTAAAATATGTGAACCATGACTCCACGTGAGTAATCGTTTTTTAAAAACCATTGCAGCTGGAAAGATGATGTAGCGAAAAGGTTCCTGACAGAACGGAACGTATCTTCCATTAGCCTCCAGAACAAATAGTTCACCATGATCTCAGAAGGCACACTCTGAAAATAAAAGAAGGAAATCCACATGTTTCAAATCTCACTCAGCAAAGCACATTTAATGCCGCTTCCCAAAAACCTGAATTCTTAGCTTTCCTTGTAGAATTTGACTGGGTCGCTAAACTTGAAATCTAATTTAGAAAGTAAAATGAGCTCTAAAGAACGTTGCTTCATTAAATAAAGAGCACCCCAGCAGCCCCTCCTTGTTCCTAATTCTCATTTGCTGTATGCAAGGAATTTTTTTTCCCTCCTCAGGAGGGTACTTATTCTTTTTATTAATACGAAAAACAGATTCCCCCCATGTTTGGGAACTTGACTCCCATAGTAACTTGATTCCATTAGCTGTAGTCACTTCAGTGTTTTAATCCTTTGAAAAAAATTGCTGGTATATTTTCATCCTGAAAAGAGAACGCCGTGTAAAAATAATGTTTGTATAGCGAGCAGTTAGGGACTATCATGTAAAATGCATCTGTGTTTCCCAACAGCCGAGAGCCTTTTTCAAAACTGTGGGGCTACAATTTTATGGTGAAATGTGTTCAGATGGAATATGGTAGATATTTTTCCCTTCCACAATACAGTTCATGAAATGGCTACGTAAATACATTACAAACACATAGGATGTGATTGAGCGGCTGATTGGGGATGCAAGTATGGGTGCCTCTGTGCCCTAACTGTGAACGTCATGCTCTGGGCTTTGGTTCTCTTTGTTTATTCCCTGTTTCTTCAGACGCCACAGGGTGAGCCATTGCCAGGTGTATTGCACGCTGCTCTCTTTGAACTCAACAGAGCAGAATGTCAGCATGAGATGCAGACTAGGAGATTCCTTCTTTTTTTTTTGAATTATTGTGGTTTCAAGTCTTATCAACAAGAATAAAAATATTCCATTCACATTCTCTGTTTTTACCGGCCAGTTCATGCTAGGTAGCAATCCAAGTGGTAAAATGTAGCAGAAATCGATTTCCCTTTTGTTTCTATTCTCTTGGCGTAAACAAGTCCTCACTCTAATGCCTGTTGGCAAAGTTCCTTTAAGCCGTTGTAATAATCTTTTTAGGCACGTGTGTGTAGGTCGGTGGAGTTTTAAAAGTTATTTGATGTTTTAAAGCACAGAAATAAATCCAGAAAATGTTTTCACTAAGTTTTAGATTAGCATACGAATGTTATAGTTTGTAAAGTTGCAAAGGTGCCCACTCAGCAATGTTTAAATTTTTCTAGCATTTTGGAACGACGGGTAGCAGACAGTGTTCCTCCTTGATTTAAGAAAAGTCTCTATCTCTCTATTTTCTTTTTAATTGCAAAATGTTCAAAGTTCCCTTCAAACGTACAGAAACCTCGGGACATTACCAATGCTAAGGGGAGTCTGAGTGTATTTTCTGAAGGAAGCAGGCCTTTTTGTCTCGCTCTGTGCCATTTTCAGACAGGAGTTAATTGGCAAATTTATTTTTTTATCCCCTCAGGCACCACCAAGTCTGAAGATCGTGCTGCTTTGCTGAAGAAATTCAACGAACCCGGGTCCCAGTATTTCATTTTCTTGCTGAGCACAAGAGCTGGAGGCCTCGGCTTAAACCTTCAGGCGGCTGATACCGTGGTCATCTTTGACAGCGACTGGAACCCTCATCAGGTCTGCATCTCTCTGACTTAGGTGCCCAGGCCTCCCTTCTGGAGAGGAACTAAAAGATGAGCAGTTTCATCCTTCACCTTTATGGGGAAGAGCAAATTTCTTTTCTTTCTTTCTTTTTTTTTTTTTTGAGGAAGATCAGCCCTGAGCTAACATCTGCTGCCAATCCTCCTCTTTTTGCTGAGGAATCCTGGCCCTGAGCTAACATCCATGCCCATCTTCCTCTACTTTATATGTGGGACATGTACCACAGCATGGCTTGCCAAGCGGTGCCGTGTCCGCCCCAGGATCGGAACCTGTGAACCCCGGGCCGCCGAAGCGGAACGTGCGCACTTAACCACTGTGCCACTGGGCCCACCCCCAGAGCAAATTTCTAAATGAGTAGCCCACTTCTCCCAAAGGGAAACAGCCCAGCACGTTGTTATGGCTGTTTTCTTATCTCCCTTGGAGCTTAGATATTGAGATGTGTTACACGTGCCTTTCAAGACCTCACATTTGGGGTATAAAAACTCAGTTTCAGCGTAGTTTAAACCCCACCTTCTGGGATTGCCATTGAGCAAAGTACAGTGAAGGATAAATCAGAGATGTTCCAAAATGTAAACAGGAACAACAACAGCTAACATCTGTTGGCCCCTCACTCTGTGCCAGCCTCTTTACATGCATTGCTTCGTTCAGTTTTCAAAACAACCCCGTGAGGTCGTTAGTATTATTATTTGTATCTTTACAGTCAAGGAAAATGAATGCAGGAAGCTTTAAGTAACTTCCCCAAGGTCATACAATTAGCATGTGATAGTAAGTCTTTTATTCTGTGTGTTTTGTTTAAAATCATCATCAAACTCTATTCTATGGAGCATCTACTACCAAGTTCTTTTAGCCAGGTAAGTTTAGAGTTATCCTTTTAAAGGGGTACTTTGATGATTAAAAAATACCAAATATGGGTCTCCTGTGGTTTCCTAATTTACTCTGGGAGGTTGTGTGCCTGCCTGTAAGATATTGGGTGGAATGATATTCATCAAATATGAATCGATATTTGATTAATATTGGGACAAATGTGAATTCAAATAGTAAAAAGGAAAACTTTAGCTCTCACATAGGAATATGAATTCCACATCCGCTTAACCTGGGCTCCTGGCTGTGCCTTGGTTTCCTCGACTAAGAATACGCAGAGTGGTACTGTCTCAGAGGTTGTTGTGAAGAAGGGGCGGAAAGGCTTACAGCGGTTGTTTTCGGCAGGAAGTGGGGTTCAGGGGTGTATTAGAATTGTGGGGGAGCTTTAAAAAACATCCATGCCTGCTGCCTCAATATTGTGGGTGCTTCCTGCCTATATAGAAAGAGAAGCATATAGACTTCTCTTTATGTTTGTAAGCTCCCAGAAGGTTCTGACATAGGTTTCCTCACCCTGCTGAGGAGCACCGATTTAAAGAATAAACCAGTGGTTCTGACAAAGGTTCAGACCTTTGGGTGGCCGCCAGCGCTGGACCGCTGCATGTGCCCACCAGCCGTTCTCTCTAGGTGAATACCTTAAAATAGAGTTACAATTGAAATTTTCTCACCCTGAAAAGGGTCGGGAGCCACCAGCACAAAGTATCTTAGTTCCAAGTCTTCAGGAGATATTTTTATGTGTTTTACATATTTTTATATCCCACATTGCATTCCAAAGCACAAGTAGAACTCATATTGATGTGTGACGTCTGCAGTTTTTCTTTTGACCGTTGTGAATTCAGTGTCTGTTCCACAAACATTTAATGAGTGGCTGTGATGTCACGGGCACTGAGCTAGGCTGGGTGTCTAGGGGAGGAATACGTGACTCCTCTCCTCTCCTGGTGCTCAGTGTGGTTGGATGTTTAGGTTACCCTATTGCTCCTGCCTTAATGTTCATTGAGAAAAAAGGACCTGTCGTAAGTGAACGGAGAGTTCACTAGATTTCATCTTCTGAGGTAAACATTTCTATGGCGTCCCAGTTGTCCACCTTCACTGGCACAGTGCTAATTCTGAGAGCCAAAGGAAACAGTGTTTCTGGAAATGCTAACGTACTGTGAGAAAGGATGGCTGGATACATGCCTCTCTCTCTCTCTTTCACACACACACACTCTCTTTCACACACTCACACACACACAAACTTTTATGACCAGTAGCTAAAGGTAGAAATCCAGAATCACAATAAACTACATGAGCGCTAAATAGTTCACTTTTAACTGCATGTGAACTAAAACGTAGGCGACAAAACACAGGACTCCAAATTTCCTCTGGTCTAATTTATCACACATTTCTCACACTGGGCCATATGTTTCCGCAAGTATTTATATCTGCCATAAGTGGATTCACGTCCGCCTGATTTGGTCAGCAAGGCTGACCAGGTTTTTCATATCTGTCACTTAAACATGACATTAGTTTGGGCAAACTCTTTTTTCATTTTGGGAAGTCAGTGATCTTAGAGTGATATAGATGAGTACTGATTTTTCATTTAAAAGGTGAGAGAATTTTTACTAAGCAACAACTCTACCAGATGCTTTGAGGCACTTTGCATACCTTGTTTCAGGTAATTCTCAAAATATTTCACACGTAAGGAAACCCATCGATAATGACTTGTCCGGGAGCACAGCCAGGATTCAAACCCATCTCTGTCTGGGCTTGGGTTTGTATCCTGGCTTTGGGCTCTTTTTACCCTGGACCCCCGCATAAATGTCACATAGCCGCAAAATGAAAGTTGTGGAACTCTTTTTACCACGTTGGCTTCAGCATGCATTGAAAAACTTTTTTTTCTGTAATTATTCTTTATCACTTGGAATCAAAATTAAGGCATAGTGATGAAATAGGGAGTTTTTATTTGACATACGTTGACAGATTGAAGATAGAAGCCTTAAAGTTGCTAACTGGAGGCCCTTAGAGCTAGAGGCAAAGATAGAACAGATCAATGTGGAATTAGCAATAAAATCCATTACCACGATTCTCATTCCAACTGTTGATTAGAAACCATGGGTTGGTACTTTTATTTTTAAGCCATGGAGCTGGAGCTGTGGTGTTATTACAGAATTTGTTGTTTGTGCTGTCGAGTCAATTCTGACTTCTGACAACCCTGTGTAGAGCAGAGCGGAACCCTGCCCAGACTTTTTGCGCCATCCTCACATCTTCCGGTGCTGTATCAGACAATGCTCCACTGCTATTCATAAGGGTTTTCATGACCAGTTTTTTCAGAAGTGGGTGGCCAGGTTCTTCTTCCTAGTCTGTCTTAGTCTGGAAGCTCTGGGGAAACCTGTCCACCCTGGGTGAGCCTGATGGTATTTGCAATACCAGTGGCATAGCTTTCAGCATCACAGCAACAAGCAGCCACCACAGTGTGACAAGTGACAGATGGTGGTGTGGTTCCCTGACTGGAAACAAACCTGGTGAGAGCACCGAATCTTAACCACTAGCCCACCAAGGCTGGCTGCGACAGAATCATCAACCACACAGCTACCTCGGAGGGCCTCTTCTCAGGATGTGTTCTTGTCTTCAGATATAATCACACCTGCATCAGTGTGATGAAGTTTCAGGCCACTAAGACCTCAGAAATATTGAATCATCCGTTCAATAATTGCAGCGCTTATTTCTTTGTCACAAATCCCACCCCCCATTTTGGCTTCTGGGTTTCCAGGCTCACATTGCATAAACTTCGTCAGCCTAGAAATATTAATTTTTGCTGCTTTCCAAATAGATAGATGGTCCTAAAACACGCAAAAAAATACCACCACTGCCAGAAAAACAAATAAAAAAACTAATTGCAACAGGCTCTGGTGGATCCAGGACCTTATTGCGCTGTTTGTAGATGACCCCTGCCCTCTGCTTCCTCACTGGCCCTTTCTGCTGCCCTCTGTGTCCTAGCATGTTTGTGATTTATCAGCATCTTCTACGACAGGAGTCAGCACACTATGGCCCACAGGCTGAGCCTGGCCCTCCACCTGTGTTTGTCCGACCTGCAAGCGAAGAATGGTTTTCACAGTTTTAAGTATAAAGTGTAAAATTGAAAAATAAAAAAAAAGCAATATCAGCCTTTGATGGAGAACAGCTGCTCAGTGTTTACTCTGGGCCCAGACAGCCCAGAATATTTACTCTTGGGCCCGTTATGGAAACGGTGTGCAGACCTCTGTTCTAGGAGATAATCAAGAGGTTGATGACACAGAACTTGCCATCTTGGCTGCTGCCTAGCCGTTCTGGTGAAGCCGTGTGGAGAGAGAGGATTGAACTAAGGGCTTGAAAATGACATTTAGGGGTTTTTCCTTCTTTGGAGTTTAATTATCTACGTCTCTCTCTCCTCTTTGGAAAATAATCTAATTTGGATGAGTCCCAGCTGTGTTCATGGATTAGCTCCCTGATATTCATATTAACTTATTCCAATATCTTCTGAGGAAAAACTTTTGCCTAATTAGTCATGTAAGTGTAATGGTCCCTGATGCAAAGATAGACCTCCTGAGGGCAGACTTGTTGGCCTGTTGTCTCCTTGTGCTACGTGGGTGACCAGGAAACTCAGCTGGTCAAGAGGATGGGCTTACAGCTGTGGAGCATCAGCTCTGTGCAAAGTAGGGTGCTATAGATGCAGGATACAGGGGACAGAACCTTGCCCTAAAAATGTATATGGGTCTAATGGGGGGGACATGGAAACAACTAATTAGCATTGGGCCAGAGACCATCACCTGGACCAGAGTGTATGAAAGTGACAAACCAAGAAGTTTTTATTGTGTAGCCTTAAAATTAGGCAACTGTGCTTCATAGGTTTATGAAGGTTTTTATTTAAAGAGTTCATTACAACTTTTTTCTTATTACAAGAGTAATATATGTTTAAAGTGGGAAAAAAATTGTTAAATCACGTAAAAGTAAAATGAGGAAAATTTAATAACACCGATAACCTTATGATCTAGAGATATAAACATTATTGGCTTGTTGGTATCTGTCCTTCCGGCCTTTTCTTGGTGTAGATAGGTACATATAAGATCATAATATACATACTCATATATAACTTGTAGTTTTCACTTGTTATTGCTTTGTGTCATTAACTCTTCTACAACATAATTTTTATGATACTGTGTTGGTACATACCTACAATAGAAAACTGGAATTTATTTAACCAATCTGTTTATTGTTGAATATTTACTTAATTCTACTTTTTAAAAAATGATTATAAATAATATATAATGCCAAGAGGTGCATCTTTATTTGTCAGTCTTTGTGCATATCCATAATTTCCTTAGGATAAATTTCCAGAAGTGAAATTTCTGAATCACGGGCCATACCCAATTTTAATACTTTTGATACATAGTGCCAAATTCCTATCCCCCAAAATTGACCAGTTTACTACTCCACTAGCAATCTTTTCATTCTCCAAACTAAAGATTGAATCTTTGATGGAATGAAATCCCAGGAAATTCACTGCATGAGCAATCACTGTATGTACAACATATAGATGTATAATGTATGTATAATTCAGTGATATCTTAAAAATCATCTTTAACACCTTACACCAAAGGGAAGGTGGTGTTTCCTGCAACTTAAGATTAGTTGTAGGTAATATTGAAGTCATAATTATGACATCAAATTTATTTTTTTTTAATTTTTTTAATTTAGAGACTAATTCTAATAGTGAACCTAGGGACAGATGAAATTGAGACCTGGATTTCAAAACCTGAGATGTATTTCGCTTGCCTTGGTTAATTTGAACCCAGGTTCCCACATCTAGGGATGACCTTGAATTTTTCCAATGAAGGTAGCTTGTCTATGTTAAGAATGTAAGCAAAATCTTGGGGCCGGCCCAGTGGCACAGTGGTTAAGTTTGCACGTTCTGCTTCAGCAGCCAGAGATTCCCAGGTTCGGATCCCTGGTGTGGACCTATGCACTGCTTGCTTATCAAGCCATGCTGTGGCAGGGGTCCCATATATAAAGTAGAGGAAGATGGGCACAGATGTTAGCTCAGGGCCAGTCTTCCTCAACAAAAAGAGGAGGATTGGCAGCAGATGTTAGCTCAGGGCTAATCTTCCTCAAAAAAAAAAAAAAGCAAAATCTTGCATCAGTAAAGGTGGATAAATAACCCTCCCGTATTTCCCTCTTGGGGAGGAGACTTGTTTGCTGGGCTATTCCAGGCACATCTGCCCTCATAGCACACTGTTCTCTCACACAGGATCTGCAAGCACAAGACCGAGCTCACCGCATCGGCCAGCAGAACGAGGTCCGGGTGC
Source organism: Equus asinus (assembly GCF_041296235.1). Taxonomy (NCBI): domain Eukaryota; kingdom Metazoa; phylum Chordata; class Mammalia; order Perissodactyla; family Equidae; genus Equus; species Equus asinus. The sequence goes on from NC_091812.1 coordinate 36,589,344, forward strand.
TGAGACTCTGCACCGTGAACAGCGTGGAGGAAAAGATCCTCGCAGCCGCAAAGTACAAGCTGAATGTGGATCAGAAAGTGATCCAGGCAGGCATGTTTGATCAAAAGTCTTCAAGCCACGAGCGGAGGGCATTCCTGCAGGCCATCTTGGAGCATGAGGAGGAAAATGAGGTATAGCAAGCCAAGTTTATGAAATCAAACAGTGACCTTTTGTCTCAGAAGGATTAAGAATCACCTCTTTGTTCTTTGAAGAATTTCCTGGGCTGGCATTAATTAAAATGAGTAAGTTAGCGGCTATCTTCCATCCCAAGTACAGAAAGCCTCTGAAAGCTTTCCAAATGAGTGTCTTAAAAGCAGTTGCTAGAGGGACCTGCAGGCTTGGCCAGGGGATGCTTCCCTCCTTTGTCCGGGGAAATGCGACCAGCAGCTTGGTCGTAGGTACTGTAAATGCTGCCTTCTGTAGGGCAAATGCAGAACTGCAGAGAGGCCACTAGCAGGGACAAAATCACCTAGATGCAAGACAAAGCTGCAGGGGTCCCTCCTTGGCTTTTCTCTCTGCCATCCTCCAGAGCCCTCTGTCTCTTTGCCTTGTGAGCAGGGCTCACAGCCCTTCAGTACATTTGTTGGACAAGACATCACAGCCATTGAGTTGTACTTGGAAAGACTGACCTTGACCTCTACTTCAAATTTTTCTGTAAGAGCTCACCAAAGGCGGAGAAAATTACTGGCTAAAACAAATCTCTCTTCACTTGCCAAGACTGTCCAAAGAATGCGGTGATTCTGTTTCCCTTAGAGGATCTTTGGGTAGTTGCTTGTATTTTTTTAGATTGCCAATCTTAGTAATTCTGTAGGAAATTTTCATCCCCAAATGGATTTGAAATAGATTTAAAGACATAATTCTTATGTAATCTAGAAAACTGTACAAAATACGAGAGCCAATGCTTAGCATTAAATTGGCCTGGGATAGACAAATTTGGCTTGGTGTGCCCAGATTTGTAAATTGAAGAGTGGGTTTACCTTACGCATTCATATGGAATACTGTTTTCATTGCATATATTAAATATAGTTTGATTTTGCCTTAAGTAGGATATGTTTGTGAAATCTTCTATAAATTATAAACCAAGTTCTTTTAAAAAAGTCTCATGTACTTTTTTTCTGAAATGAGTCTAAATGTGAAGTAGACCTTGATATTTAAAGGAATCCGGAAATGAACCTTTTTGCAAATTAAAGAGCACTTTTCTATTGTGCCTCCCCACTTGCTGATCTTATATATTTGACTAGTTACCTATTAGATTTCCCTAAAATGAAAAATACGAATACACGTACATTCCTACATTCCCATATATTTTTAAAACTTTGATCTCAAATAATTCACCACTTCTGATTCTTGAAATTGAATATGTGATACAGACTTGATTCTTGAAATTGAATATTTGATACAAATTTAGAATCAGATTGTCAGGTGATTTTGTTGTTGTTTACACACTTGGAAAGTTCAAAAGAAAATAATTGAGTGAGTGAGAGATACTGTCAAAGCAGGTGTGGGCAAAGCTGATACTCAGCCAGTAGTTTGCATTATATTTTTGCTTAATTTTTTTGTGTAGGCCTTGTGAAAATAGCATCTGGCCTGATTTAGATGGGATGCAGGGTAGCCTGGAGCTTTCCAGCCTCTCTGCTGGGAGATGTTGCTCTCGCGCAGCCCCACGGGCCGCCAGGTGGGGCCTGGAGTGGAGTCCCATGCCAGTTGCTTCTAGCTGCCTTGCTGGGGCTCCACACCCCATTCAGGCTTCAGTGTATCAAACGAATGTTACCATTTTCCAGGCGGCCTGTGTTCTGATGTGAAGAGGTTTGAGGACACTGATAGACTTCAGTCAAGAGCTCTGGTCCTAAACATCCAAGGCAGCATAGGCTACCATCTCCGCGGTTGACGGGCGATGAATTTCTAGAGCACAAAGAACCCAGGAAGATTTATTGCACACTTCCCAGCCATTTCCTTCTCTGTGAAGGTCAGGCCACTGTGGGCATGCTTCTTACCAGTTGACAAGAGAATCTTTTCATCTTGAGTGTGAGGAAAGCCCAGCCCCCCCGCTGGGTAGGCGCTGAGAGGATAACATGTGGTTCTAGGAAGAGGGTGGGCAAAGCAGGACATCTGTTCACCAGAGCATACGTGAACCACGTGCTGTGTACTGTGGCGTCTCAGCCCCACTGCCAGCTAGTGTGTGTCTTTGTCAGATGAAATGTAATATTTAGACAAATTTACTTTAATCAATCTAGAAATGAACTAGAATAGAAGGTTTTTCACAAGTCACTATTATATTGAATTGACAGAGTCATTTCATTTCAGCCGCTAGTACTACGCTCATACTCTGTCTAGAACAAGCTGCCTTGTTTTGAACGGTTGATTTAGGAAATTGGATATATGATTTCCGGGTTCTCCTGTCTCTTCCCTCTGGTGATACACTGAAATTCCCCATCTGATTTTTAACATATGATAAAAATCGTTTGGGAACGTAAGTCCAATAGTATACGCCCAGCTTTTAGAATCATTTTTTTTAAAATGTGAAAGTCATAGCATAACATTTCTTCAAAACTTGAGAACTGTTGGTTTCTGAGGAATTTGCAGAGAGATAATGTGCCTTGGTCTAACATAATATAAAATGAAAATATTAGCCCTTATGTAATTGTTTTCTCGACTTCATTTAAATTATTTTAATTAAGTATAGTTTTGTGGGGACTTTGTGATTGATACCTTTTGAGTTGTCACATCCACAGCTCTAACCATTAGTATAATAGTGACCACTGAAATACGTTGATTAGACATATCTTAAGGCTATATATTTGACATATATATATGATTTTTGTGGTCTTGCTCTGTGCCTAGTCACAAAGTTTCACATACTCATTTTTTTGGTAAGGCTTTGAAAATAAGGATTTCTATTTGGGATAAGTTTAATAGAATTAAAAGAATTAATGTTAGGCACTTTTTCATATGTATTTCCTTATTTAAATCTTACATCTCTGTGAAGTAAATGTCACACCCATTTTACAGATGAGGTCATTGAGGCGGGGAGATATTAAGTAATTTGTTTTAAAAGTAACAGAATCAAGGTACACACCCAAGAGAACCAGTATTTTTTAGAGGGCACATTTCCTCCCTAAACACATTTCGCTCTGGGAAGGTGATCTGAATAGCTTGCAAAATAATAATGGCAAGTACTATACCCGGTGACCCTCTCTTCTTGCTGGCTGGAGAAACGGGATCCCTGTGGTCTGGAGGACAGATCCACCTTCCTTGTGTGTACCTCACCCCGGTTGTCCGACCTCTCTCGTTCAGCCTATTAAATCATTCTGTTCTTAAACCCAGGAGGAAGACGAAGTACCGGACGACGAGACTCTGAACCAAATGATTGCTCGACGAGAAGAAGAATTTGATCTTTTTATGGTAATATTCCAGAAAATCACAGAAACAAATGCCTTACTCCTCTGCCCCTTTCTCTGTTAACACAAGATGTCTGGGGCCTGCATGCCCGGGCAGACTGTCATTTGTCAAGCTTTTGCCTTTCCTTCAGTCCAGAGGCTGCAAACTGGCTGGATTTAGCCTGCAGACATATTTTGTTTGGCCCACGCAGTGTATTTTAAAATTTCGAATTTGTTGCCAACATGAAAAGAATCCCGATTTCTGGCTTCTCCTGAAAAATGAGAGCGGGCAGTATCAGGCCCACATCTCTAGATGGAAACAGCTGGCCAGGGCTGAGTAGCAGCTGCACCCTCTGGACAGGCCCTGTGGTGTATGGCTTATCAGAGACCACCCCCCACCCCACTCCCAGCTCATTTCTGTTCCCAGGCCAGCATCATTCAGGAAACCTGTGCTAATCCTGTAGGCAGAGTTTACAACTATGCCCTAGCTGTCTCCTTACTGGATCGAAACAAATATGCTCCCTGTGGTGGGGGTGGACAGCAACTGAAACAGCAGTCGTGCCTCTTCTTATTGGTGAAGAGAGCCTGCTTAAGCTAATAGGAACCTTCCAGACCTGCATCAAAGTGTAGCCTTCATTTAAACATCGAAATTGGTTGGATTTTGCTGGTACAAAGTAGATAAAAAAGAACCCTGACCTTTGAGGATTTAACGTCCATGGTTTCAACCTTGACATTCCATGCTAACATAGTCACCTGTAATTTTGCTGAAACCTGAATTTGAGGTATGTTTGTGGCCTGCCACAAGGCCAGTATGTACAAGGAGCAAGCCCCTTGCTAGTGAGGGATGCTCTCAGAAGTAATATTTTACTGCATTCCTAAGGCATTTGCCATAGCTATTTTATTGACTTCTGTATCTGCAATGCTCAGAACAGTTTCTCGCATATAGTAGTTGCTTAATAAATATTATTGAGTGAATGGTGGCCTTTGCAAAATTGCAGGCCTTATGATGGTGTCAGTATGGATCAGGATGTAGAAGTTTGCGAGCTCCCATGGTACCTTCAGTCATTATGATCTTTATAAGATTTAGCCTCATTGTGGAGTGAGTGAAGAAATGTAGACAGTCACTTTGGCAGTTGAATGCTGCAGGACCCCCAAAGCAGAGGTCCCAAATTTGAATGTCCCCGGGTCTCAGACAAGTCATTTGCGTGAGTGCAGCAAGTGGACAGGGGTGGGTGGGTGGTGGTGACCTGAAGCTGCTTTGTCTAAGGAGGACAGAGCTGCAAGGTAGGAATGTGAGCCCCGTGGAGCCAGAAATTCCAAATTTTCAAGAGAAGCTGGAGACCTAAGTTTTTATATGAAATCTCTGGATTTTGAAATATTTGTGACTAAATTCAATTTTTTATTATTTTATAATACTGCAGGCCAAACAAAACATAACTGTGGGCCAACTATGACCCACAGGGTTTGCAATCTCCTCCCTTTTAGCCTAGACAATCTGAGAATGGAGCTCCAGCTGTGTGGAGGCTTATGTTATTTTTGTGAGTTTGTGATTTTTGTCTAGGGAACAGTGATTGTGTTCACACATAATGATTCAAGATAAAAGACATTTAGTTCTTTCCCAGGAAACCTTTAGGCTGCCATGGGAATACCTCCTAACCTAGGATGTGCACTCTTCCCCCAGCACCTCAAATGAACCGCCCTGCCCAAGTAAAGCCGTTTTGTAGAGAAATGGCAGAAAAGAGATTTTAACAGCATGGTCAACATAGGATGTCATAAAACCTCAATTCTAAACTCATACTGTCAGTCACCACTTAGTCTCTATTGAGGGAGATTAGAGATACACATAGGAAACAGACATCTTTCCTCTCCTTGAGGAGTTTATTAAAATGTAGATTACTGGAGAACACTGAACCTGGAGGCAGAGGCCCTTAGCTTCCCTGGCTCATCACTCACTGGCAGGAATTCAGCACTGCTCTCGCCTCACATCCTCTTGAGACCCTGGAAAGGATAAGCTGCCTGCCATTATAGAAATTATATAAGGCCCAGAGATGGAGATTTCTATCAGCCTCCCTGAAATGAGAGAAAAGGAGTAATTCTCCTTTCTTACTTTTTTTTTCCGAGGAAGATTAGCCTTGAGCTAACATCTGCCGCCAATCCTCCTCTTTTTGCTGAGGAAGATTGGCCCTGAGCTAACATCTGTGTCCATTTTCCTCTATTTTATATGTGGGACGCCTGCCACAGCATGCCTTAATAAGTGGTCCATGCCCAGGACCCGAACCGGTGTGCACGAACTTAACCACTGTGCCACAAGGGCAGCCCCTCCTTTCTTACTTTTGGGCTGGATATTTGTTAAAATTGAAAACCTCAGAGAAAAATTTGTATGTCTGGTCAAGGCACAGCCTTCTTTTAATTTGGCAATATTCTATCATGCAAAGAAAAGGCTTGGAATAGGCGAAGCTGGTTAGGGCACTTTGATTTTGTGACTGTTCTACTTGATTCTTAAAGGTTGACCTCTTGTTTTTGGATAATACAGATTTTTGTTTTGGTTTGATCAGGTTTGGGTTTTTAAGTCTAATGGGCTGGCCGCCTTTGGCCAATTCACTGTCCATTAGCACCTCCACCAGGGGGCAGGAAATCAAATTTGAATCCTTCCAAGCTACTGAGATTAAAGATTAAAACGTTTAGTGAGAAACAAGAATGGAATGTGAGCTACAATAAGTCTTTGGATATCAAATATTTAAACTCTTTCTTATTATAAAAAAAGTTAATTCTCTCTATAAAGTTAATACAAACTTATTTGGTTTTATATCAGACACTGTAGTTAACCCATTAAGTATGTAGTCTCTTTAAAATAAAACTTTGTTTTAAACCTTTTCCTTGCTTTCTCCTTCTAAAAATGTGACTTCAGAAACAGTTGTCTCTCACACTGATTACCTATGAATTTTCTAAAAAGATCTTTGACAGCTCAAGATACGCATCTGAAATATTTTGCTAACATACAAGCCTTAAGCTTGCAGATGCTATGCTCCCTACAAAGGCAAGAAGTACTTTTAAAACTAATTATATTTATTAGTGTAAGGTTTATTATTGGGTCTCAAGGCAAACATATTTATGTAGTAACTAATTAATAAATTAGACTTTTCTTGCTTGAACATCAACTTCAGATTTTATACTGGTATTCTGCAGGTAGGGAATGTCTGGGAAGAGATGCAACTGTCAGAACTTTAAGCTTATCTTATTAAAAGTTGCATCTACCCTTCCTAAAAGAAAAAAATGCAAGTGCAATTTATTTGCTTTTATGTCAGTAAAGATTTATTTTCTCAATGGTAGACAAATGCATGGTCGCAGTCATTTTACAGGTCTTGGTATAGGTAACAGTCATAGTATAACCAAATATTGAAGTGGCAACATTTTGTCATCTCAGCGTAGCACATTAACAGAAATGTCTTTTATCTTCTAATTATTAGGAAGTTGCCTTGAGAAGCTCCTCTTCAGATTGCCTGTCAACAAGGCAGTGTCTGTGTGCTAATTACAAAGGTTAAGTGGATCCCTTTTCAGATGCCAGAGCATCAGAAGGCGAGATTCAGAACAGCGGCTCCGGTTAACTATGGCACCTGACAGAGCATGCTGGCCATATTTATCTGCCAATGGGGCTCCACCATGCGCCAAGCCCGTCCCATCTTGGGAATATAATAATTTCCAAAAATGTTTAAGCATAGTTTAAGGGACTTGGAGTTTTAATTTTTAAATAGGTTCTAGAGGTCAATTTGATTTGAATAGAATTGTCATTGTTACCAGTTTTAGCTCTTAAGAAAAAATTGCATACATTGAATCCCTGTTTCAGTACAGTAGAATGGAAGGAAGAAAGAGGGAAAGGTAAATAAGGTAATGGGTAATCGTCTATTTGATTGTAGAAATGGCACATCTAGCTAGTGTTATATATATAACTGATGTATATAGCAATTCAGTGGAGGTTTTATTTTTTTTTTAGCTATCAGATTGTTTAGTTATAAGTTCAAGCCAAAAATGTGGCTCTTAGTTTAATTACAAGTGAAGTAGATTTTAAGAAAGAAAGGAGGAGGTGGGGAAATAGGCATTTTGAAGGCTATGAGACGATAGAAAAGGGAACCATTCCACTTAGAACTCCATCAGCTGAGATGAGATGACGCTGAGGTCTGTCTCTCTGTGGAATAACACTTTCATAAGAGCTAAACTTTTTAAAAGCTAAAGCATGGAGGGGCGTCCCTCTCACAGAGCCTTTGGTGCACTGAAAATTCAATACATTCCCGGCCAACTGAATAATCAAACCCTTTACCTGCCCACCTGTCTGTGTCTGACCACGGGTAGCTCTTCGGTGCTGACACTTGGGCCGTGGATTTTTTCCCCCTGGTTGTTTAATTAAAAACACGAGCCCTATTGAGTCAAAGGAAATTTTCTTAGTGAATTTTCTCTTTCATATGCTTGAAGACTCTATATGCCAGGGAAGCAAGGAATAGTATCGCCATGGCCCATATTTTTAAAACACATCCCCAATTTCCATTTTCTCACCATTACCCAGCGGGTAGTTTTGCACCCACATAGACTGAGAAAAGAAACTTTTAAAGAGTATTTTTTTTAATGCACAAATAAATTGCCACGGTGCGTGCAGAGGAAGGGAAGGGATCTTCCCTTGCGGACTCCTTGCCGGGACGCGGTGCTTTAGGGTTGGGCTAGAACGTGTCAGGATAGACAGGCTCCACGGGAGAGGCTGAAGGGACCCTGTCGCCATAGGAGGCGCCTTGGGAACATCTGATGTGCTGTAAAGTCTGTACTGGACAGATTCCCCTGCCCCTTGGTGAAACTTGTGTTAATCTCTCCAGCGTATGGACATGGACCGGCGGAGGGAGGATGCGCGCAACCCGAAGCGGAAGCCTCGTTTAATGGAGGAAGATGAGCTGCCCTCCTGGATTATTAAAGATGACGCCGAAGTAGAACGGCTGACGTGTGAAGAGGAGGAGGAGAAAATATTTGGTAGGGGGTCTCGCCAGCGCCGGGATGTGGACTACAGCGATGCCCTCACAGAGAAGCAGTGGCTGAGGGTAGGTGTGGCTTTCTTAACCGTCCTTGCTATGTGGAGTGTTCTTGTTGGCTTGGAGAAATCACGGGTCAAGAGCTGGCATTCTTTGACGGGGACAAGCTGCCAATAAAAGGAGAGGGGCCTCTTGAACGTGGATACGATTATTGCTGTTGCAGTGGAGTCATTCTACGTTTCAGTGAAGGAAGTCCTTTGTCGTATAAGGAAGAACTTTTTGCTAGAGCAGAGCTGGCCATTGCAAGCACAGGATTATTAGAGCTATGAGACCCACTAATGTTTTATGACCAATTGCCTGGTCATGCCTCACTCTCTTGGAGTTAGAATCAAAATGTGGAAGGGGACCTTAGAGATCTTTTTGATTGTTCCCCCTTATTTCATGATCTTTAATCAGTTGTACTTTTCCAAGGCCTGCAGAGAGAGTTCAGGGACAGTGGCATTTTCTAACTGCGTTGTTATTTCCTAGACCCAAAGAACATTAGAGCTGGAAGGTGTCTTGGTACTCTCTTGGTTTTGCAGACAAAGCAGCTGTGGCCCAGAGAGGTTAAGTGACTAGGCAGGATCACACAGCTGCCTAGAAATAAGAATCAGTGAGTGCTGATGCATTGGTGAGCCCAGTTTTGGCTTGATCTGATTTGTCCATTGCAGACACAGACTGGGACCTGGGATGCAGGTCGCTGATGCGTGGAAAGATTATTCTACGATTTGAGGTTTTCTCCCACCTTTGGAAAATGTTGATTTCTCATTTTGACTGGGGAATGAAATCTCAGAATGTTCCCGGGGAGCAGAGAAATATCAAAACACGCCCAGGAGCCACACGTGGGAATGGCGAAGCCAGCATGAATCTTCCATTGGCAGGTTGAGCCTGACTTTCCGTTACTGGGAGCAGACTTAGTACCTAGATAGTCTGGGATGTGCGTTCCGGGCAGGGCCAGGAAATGCGCACTGGAAATAGTAAGCGCAGTTGGGTGAAAACCAAATAAAATAGAAGCTGTTGTTTTCTAAAGGGAATGCAGTTCCCAAGCTTTGTGACCCACGGATTTTAGGACTCAGGTTGTGGGTAGGTAGGTGGGCGGAAATACTCTTAAAAAAAATAACGTTACTATCCCCACTTGAGGTTGGACATCGAAAGCAGACAGGTGTTGGCAGCAGTTGAGATGTGATTTACTTAGGATGCTGTATGATAAGAGAGACAAGACCTGAATTTCAAAAAGATTAAAGTCTGTTGTATTCTGAGAAGAAAGAGACTAAGAAAGCATTGCTCATATTTACGGCTGAACACTGACCTATGGAATGTAACTTTTGTGTGATTCTTTTCCGGTCACATCCAAAGATTCCGGTGGCCTCAGGATACAGTTTTGTGGATTTCTTTTGTTTCACTATTGTGAGGTTGTGGCTGTGTAATTAAGATTCATTCTAGAATGTGAAGAGTTTCGTGTTTGTTTAATCATCATTTCTGAGCTCAGGAAAATTCTATTCCTTTCTCTTTTATTTAAGCAATAAATTAAGTATGTGGAATATTATTACAAGAAATGAGACAACAATCTAGGCCAACATTTTAAAGTCAGTCTTTATATATGTATAATCTCCAGCTATTACAAGCAAAATAACCTTGTTTATTGGGCAAGAATATAGCTGAACTTATCAATTTTTTAATAATCAGTGGGAAATACTCTTAAGAAAAATAACGTTATGATTCTTAGGAAGTTTTCAAGTTTAGAATACAGTGGTACCCCCATATTCGCGGTTTTACTTTCCGTGGTTTCACTTTCCCGCAGTCAACCAAGGTCCGAAAATATTAAATGGAAAGTTCCAGGCATAAACAATTCATAAGTTTTAAATTGTACACCATTCTGAGTAGCATGATGAAATCTCGTGCTTTCCCGCTCCATCCAGCCCAGGATGTGACACATCCCTTTGTCTGGCGTCTCTACACTGTATATGCTACCTACCCATTAGTCACTTGGTAGCCGTCTCAGTTATCTTGGTGTCGCAGTACTTGTGTACAGCTAACCCTTGTTTTACTTAATAATAGACCCAAAGCACAAAAGTAGTGATGCTGGCAATTCAGATATGCCAGAGAGAAGCTGTCAGGTGCTTCCTTTAAGTGAAACAGTGAAAGTTCTTTACTTAATAAGGAAAGAATAAAGATCGTATGCTGAGGTTGCTAAGATAAAATCTGCTATCCATGAAATTGTGAGGAAGGGGGGCTGGCCCCGTGGCTGAGTGGTTAAGTTCACACGCTCCACTTCGGCGCCCCAGGGTTTCACCGGTTCTGATCCTGGGTGAGGACATGGCACTGCTCATCAAGCCATGCTGAGGTGGCGTCCCACATAGCACAACCAGAAGGACCTACAACTAGAATATACAACTATGTACTCGGGGGCTTTGGGGAAAAGAAGAAGAAAAAGAAAAAAAAAGGAGATTGGCAACAGATGTTAGCTCAGGTGCCAATCTTTTAAAAAAACAAAACATTGTGAAGAAGGAAAAAGAAATCTGCTAGTTTTGCTGTTACACCTCAAATATGTACATAGAGGAAAAAAACTTGGTATCTATAGGGTTTGGTACTGTCCCCACTTTTAGGCATCCACTGGGGGTCTTGGGACGTATCTCCTGTGGATAAGGAGACAGTACTGTACCTCATTTATTCTTTTTTTATTCAGTTTATATCAGTAATGAGTAGCACAGTGCCTCGCATACGGTAGAGACTCAATAAATGTTTGTGAAAATGAAATTATAACCTTATAAGAGAAAAGCAGAAAGTTACTCATTTACCAGTAATGTTAGCAAAGCATTTTTCTTTTTAGTGTATCCAGTAGACTTCCTTTTATCTATAACATGTGCATCTAAAAATGGAAAACTAGTTTGTTTTACAAAACTACCCTGTGAAATTGATGTTTATAATTTTCACCCTAAGGTGTCTGGCAAGATACCAAGTCACCCAAGAAGGACAAAACCATTCTCAGTACAGCTTTATTGTAATATATCTTTTTGTAATTTAAAAACTGTTTGTCCATATTTGGTATGAGCCGGTAACTTACTGTTAACCAGGACGTGACGTTAATGCAGAATGCCCCGTGGCCTAAGCATTCAGAATAGATGCTTACTGTCATCTGTTTTCTTGTTCACCAGCAGCAGTCCTGTTTAATATCAGCCTGTTAAGCGTTTTTGATAATAAAATTATATTCAAGGAGTTGTCATGGGCCTGGATATGCAGAGATGTTCTCCACCGGCTTATGATCGAACACGTTGTGCAAACCCAGCCAACACAGCCTTGAAAGGGAATTTGGCAAGGACCGTTGGTTAAGAAATGCTGTAACAAGGCTAAAATAATTCTTCTTTTTCCTGGCAATGTTGTACAAAGCCTGCTTGGCAGAGGCATCGAAGATACATAGAATCCCAGAGTTGGAAGGCAGCTGAATGGAGCAGCTACCAATCTCGTGCTTAAATCACATTCTCCACGGTGCCCATGCCAAGACGCTGGCCGTCCCTCAAGGAAGCACTCTGCCTTCTTGTCTGCGTAGCCCCTCCAGCGTGCAGTCAGCCCCAATTGTTAGTTCTTCCTCCCTTTGGACAGACTCCTCTTTCCCTGGAGCTCCTCCTCACTGGCCTTGATTCTGTTCCCTGGGGGGAACAAAACGATGTTTTTTCTGTCGTTAGCATCACATCCCACTGGATAAAATGTTTGAGGTCTCACGTCCAGTCTGGAATGAACTTCCCTCCCCTCCTCTCCTCTTTCTTTTGGACTTTCCTCATCCTTCAAGGCCCAACTCAATTGCCATCCCTTCAGTGATGCCTTCACAGATAAATACTAATTGTATTTCCTCCTGGGCTCTCACATTTCTTTGCCTGTTCTTCTGTCACAGCTCAAATCCAGTTTTCTAGTATTCTTGGTAGTTGCCGACCTGCCTGCTTTCCTGACTGGTTGATAAACCAGATCTTGTTAGTACTTAGAACTTCTGTCTGTAAACAGTAAATGCCCACTGATGGCCAAATTGGAATAGCACTGGCTTGATGTATAACAGGGTAATGTTCATGACTGTAACAGATGAACATAAGCATGCCCTATTCATGGGCCTATCCAAAAAAATGAGTAAAATTTTATTTTTCACGTAAAAGTGCAAGGTGGGTGTTTCATGGTGGTGGAGGGGCTGTTCTCCATGTGGCCATTCAGGGATCCAGGTTGGCAGAGCCCTTGCCAGCTTAGTCAGCTCCATCCCGATGAGCTGGAAGTGGGGAAAACAGCATGGAGTGGTGGGTGTGGAGTTCTGATGGGCAAGGTCTGAATGGTTACATATCACTTCTGCTCACATTCCATTGGCTAGAACTCAGACGTGGCCACACTAGCTAGAAGGGAGACTGGGAAATGTGGTCTGGCTGTGAGCCCAGGAAAATAAGATTTTGGTGACTAGCTAGCAGTCTCTGCCTCAGAACTCTTAGGTTAAATTTAAGTGATATGGCTACTTTGAAAATTTTCTTATGGTTTCATCACAAACAGATTTTATTTTATAATCATAGTATGCTAAAAATTCCCTCAGTGTCCTTTAGACAATCTGTTTAGTTGGAAGATTTTTAACCTTTTTCTTTATTCGTAATGTTTTAAATGAAGCGGATCACAATTTCAAGCACAGCTAAGTTTTTTTTAAAAAAAAGACTTTTTAGGGGCTGGCCCCGTGGCCGAGTGGTTAAGTTCGCGCGCTCCGCTGCAGGCGGCCCAGTGTTTCGTTGGTTCGAATCCTGGGCGCGGACATGGCACTGCTCATCAGACCACGCTGAGGCAGCGTCCCACATGCCACAACTAGAAGAACCCACAACGAAGAATACACAACTATGTACCGGGGGGTCTTTGGGGAGAAAAAGGAAAAAATAAAATCTTTAAAAAAAAAAAAAAAAGACTTTTTAGGGGCTGGCCCGGTGGTGCGGTGGTTAAGTTTGCACCTTCCGTTTTGGCAGCCCAGGGTTCACCGGTTGGGATCCCAGGTGCAGACGTGGCACCGCTTGGCAGGCCATGCTATGGCAGGCGTCCCACATATAAAGTAGAGGAAGATGGGCATGGATGTTAGCTTAGGGCCAGTCTTCCTCAGCAAAAAGAGAAGGATTGGCAGCAGTTAGCTCAGGGCTAATCTTCCTCAAAAATATAAATAAATAAAAATTAAATTACGGGCTGGCTCCGTGGCCGAGTGGTTAAGTTCGCACACTCTGCTGCAGCAGCCCAGGGTTCAGTTCCTGGGCGTGGACATGGCACCGCTCGTCAGGCCACATTGAGGCGGCGTCCCACATCCCACAACTAGAAGGACCTGCAACTAAGATATACAACTATGTACCAGGGGGGTTTGGGAAATAAAGCAGGGGAAAAAAAAAAAGAAGAAGATTGGCAACAGTTGTTAGCCCAGGTGCCAATCTTAAAAAAAAAAAAAAAATTAAATTAAATTAAATTTAAAAAAGACTTTTTAACTTGTTTTGAAATCTCTGTTTCTATTGAAGAAACAAATTTCTTTGGTGTCAGCCAGTCTCAAGTTAGCATCATCTTTTTGGGATAGTTAGTTCAACATTCATGTACCCTATGGGCTGTTTCTCTTTTCTCCTGTGGCTTCCTGTCCCCTTTTGCTCCCAAGATGGCATCTGGATAAAGGTGGAAGCTGGTGATTCATCATGGCATTTGGGGGCTGGCACCCTGGTTCTCCCACTATCCTGTGGGTCTCTGCTGGGCTCAGTGCAGGGCCCCTGGTCTGTCCTGTCTCTGAGGTCTTGGCCACAGACTCCAGTCAGCAGCTTTCTGGACCCCGGGCCTCTCTGGTCTCGTAGTGCTCTCAGCTCTTTTGTGCCCTGTTTGGGAGTCTGCAAATCCTTGGCTACTTTATTCACCATGTGCTAGAACATTCAGGATAGCCTAGCCCCTTTTTCTCAACAATTGCTAAGTCACCACCAGGGTGTTGTCAAGCCTGAAGCTTCTGGAATCTGATGGTTGGGCAGATCAGGGACCTCTTTAGAACAAGCAATACAAAAATGTCTTCCTTTTGCAAATTCTGTGAAAGTATCTGACCACGTGAACACATGGTGAGGGACCCTGCCTTGGAAGGAGCTCATGGATTGACTGTCCTGGAGCTGTGCTTCATTAGCTTCACAGTAAACCTACCTCTGGGCATTTTTAGTGCCTCGTTCCTCTTGCTTCCTGCACCCAACCCCCCAAACATACCAGGTTCAGACCCTGGAAGGTGAGTATTCCATTTCAACCCCAACTGGGTGTACTGCAATTCAATTCTGGCACTTAACTACCCAGAGTCAGCACAGAACCCACAAGTTAAAGCTCTCAGTCCCCAACAAGACTGCTGTTACTGCAGATGTCAGGACCCCCACACTTTGGGGGTCCCCAGGCCACCTACAGTCTTGATTGACTGGCTATAAATTCAAGGGTTCTCATGACCCCCTCAGATGTAATAATTTGTTATAGTGACTCATGGATCTCAGGAAAGCGCTACTTGTGATTAGAGTTTTGTTAGGAAGGATACAAATCAGGAGGACCAGGCAAATGAATAGAGGCATAGGCCGAGGTCTGGGAGGAGACACAGAGTTTCCTTGCCCTCTCCTCATGGAATCAAGGTGCATCACTCTCCTGGTGCCACATCATTATATTCACCAACCAAGGAGCTCCACTGAGCTTCAGTGTCCAGAGTTTTTGGAGGGTCTCATTATGTAGACATGATTGATTAAATCATTGGCCATGTGATTGAACTCCATCTCCACCCCTCCATCCCTCTCTGGACGTCTAGCTGGCTCAGCCTCCCAACCTTCTAATTACGTCTTGGTCTTTCTGGTGACCAGCCCCATCCTGAAGCTATCTAAGGGGCCCAGCATGAGTCACTTCATTAGCATAACAAATATACTCCCATCCCTCAGGAGATTCCAAGGGTTTTAGAAACACCATGCCAGGAACGCAGGACAAAGACCAGACAAATTCTTCATTGTACAACAGGTAGCAATATCCTCAGGCCCGACCTCTTACCTCTCTTCCGCTTTACCCCTTTTCTTTCCAAGGAAGAAGCTCTCTCCCCTGCCTTCCTGTCATAGAGCAACTTCCCACATACACCTGCCCTGCTGTAGTGCTCTGCACTGTGTCTTCTTGTGCAGTTCTGAGGATCCCTGTGCACCAGGCTTAGCTCGGGATTGCAAAGAGCCTTTGGAATTGAGGAGACTCTTCTCTATCAGCAAAACCTGATTTGGACTGCTGTCTGATGATCGACTCACAAATCCCATTTTAGAAGTCAATGAAGTCATTGGTCTTTTTGTCTTTACGTACCAATTTTATCCTCATCCCCCTCAAGGCAGTGGATCACTCTCCTGAACAGGGAGTGGCCCCTCAAGAGAGGGTGAAAGAGAGTATTAATGAAGTTTTAAAAATATTATATCCATTACTGTTTTATAGCTTTCCCAGGGTGTACCCAGGGAGATAACAGTGCTATATTATGTATTATATGTATATGTGTGTATTTGCACACACACAATAATTGGCTCATGTTGCTAATTTCTTGGAAAAATAGCTTTGTTTCTTTATGTGTGAGAACAGGCACTCCATCGACTTAAATTGGCACAACTGTGTGATGAGCCCAGTGGGCCAGGTTTTTTTGTTTTAACTTCAGCCATGTGTTGAACGTCACTGGCTGCGATGTTTTTAGTATTGTAATCATTATTGAGGCACGGGCTCCATAAAATTGGGGTGACTGGGAAGTCAAAATGTGGGCTGAGGGAGAATTCTGGAATGCTTCATTTTTCTGTGCTTCCTGTTCTTTGGTCCTTCTGCCAACTTCAGAATCCTTCCCTTCCTTAAAACATTTCGTGACATCTCAGAATTTATTTAATTGCTGAGTGAGTGATTTGTGCCCTACAGCACTTGAAGATAATTGGAATGCAGTCTAAATTATGTGCTCTGTATAATATTTAATTGCCAGCCTGATGGAGGGAACAAACTTCGGAGAGTCTGCTTTAGTTTCACCCAGGAGCTGATGTCTCGAAACTGTCATTTGGAAAGGTCCTTATTTGCGGGCGTCTCTCTGTGTGGTCCTTAGGTATGAGGGTTTGGATGCTTCTTTTGGTGCATTGGTCAAGCTCCTGGGGATGCAGGAAGGCGCCTCTGTGTTTTTGCAATGCCCTGTGCATCAGGCCCAAACCATGGTATGTAAATGATGGTGATAAGGCCCACTTCCTCAGATCTTTAAACCTGGCCATAGATACAGCTAGTTTGAGAAGCCATGGGGCTTCAAGAGGGACCGCAAGGAAAGACAGCATGTGTCACCCTCTATCTCCTTGTCTAATCTGTCACCAGATAAGCATTTAATCTTCTCAAGATTTGTGTGGTCCCCATAGTAATGTCTACTGACCACGAAAAGGATTTTTGGGGTTTCCACTTCCCAAAGCTCAAAGTGGAGAAAACAAAGTAACAAAAGACTCTCAAACTATATAGCACTAGGAGTAATCTGTAAAGTAAAATGTGACTCCTCTCAAAGGAATTTACCTGTGTGTCTTCAAAAGCTACGTAACACCAAGGTGCCCATAAAGGATAAGACCCCTTCACTGGCTTTCTGTCCCCACCAGCCCACGCTCAACTCTACACAGGAAAAGGGCAGAGAAATTCATGGAGGGTGAGTCACAGGGAACTGGAAAAAGTGCCAAGAAAGTTTAAAGAAATTAGAATTTCATACAAAATATTTGAAATTCCGTTGACATACGCAGTGAGAAATAAAATATTTCCTCACCTATACGAAGAGGATTTTTCTCTCTCTAGAAATCTTGGAAACAGGATAATGTCTCCCCTGTTTGGGCTGGATTAAGTATGATCCAGCCTGAAGTCAGAGACAGAGGCTGGAATCTCCTAGCTGAAATCACAGCTGAGAACGTCAGGGATTCTGCGAGATGTACTTTTCTCCCCAAATATCTTATTTTATACTGGCAAGATTTTGGGGTATCCTTTATCTAAAGCACAATGTGCATTATAGCCTTAATATTTTGTTGCTTCTCTTTTGTCACTTTAAACAATCTTTCTTTGCTTTTGTTATAAGATATAAAAATTGATTTTTTTTTTTTTTTTATTTTCTCAAATGGCATTTTTAGCCTTTAAAGTTGGGTCATCAGATTTACTGGGGCAAAAATTTCTAGCAAGCTGCATTTCCATCTTTATACACAAGGGAGAGCTAAGGCCCTAGAAAATAGATTTGGTTTTTGCCAAATTCCAGGTTGTTCAGTACTTTAAGAAGGAAATACTGAACTAGTGCATGGTGGTAAGAACTGTGAATTGTTTGTGGAAATATTTGATAGCAAAAGAATTTTGATAACTTGTCACAATTTTTATTTTATGCTGGAATCCGTTGGCTAGATTGCTTTAACAGCGACTGGACCTTAATATGTTCCCTTGGTCAAAATGTAGTAGGGTGAGTTCAGTGGGAGAAGCAGTCCTCAGAGCGCCCACTAAAATAAACACTAAAGGTTGAGAAGCCAGAGAGACTGGTTTCGATTGATTTGTAAAACTGCGATGCCTGGGATTTCTAGTCTCAAGGTTTGTCCTTTGAAATCGGGATTCAGCTCTGAAATCGGACTCAGTCATTGAAAGTAACCACGGGAAACTGGGTCTGGCTCACAGAGACTGAAGGAGCCCAAGCAAGTTCACGTTGTCTTTACCTGGAGCAAACTACTGCAGAGAAACAGATGGTTTTAGGAATATGTCTGCTTTTTTGAATCAAGATGTGGTTTGTGTCCTATACTTTTTTGCCTTTTTTTTTTATAAGATATTATTTTTTTCCTTTTTCTCCCCAAATCCCCCCGTACATAGTTGTATATTCTTCGTTGTGAGTCCTTCTAGTTGTGGCATGTGGGACGCTGCCTCACCGTGGTCTGATGAGCAGTGCCATGTCTGCGCCCAGGATTTGAACCAACGAAACACTGGGCCGCCTGCAGCGGAGCGTGCAAACTTAACCACTCGACCATGGGGCCAGCCCCACCTTTTTTTTTTTTAATCGATAAAGCTACATGAAGGAAATCTTTTAAAAATTTTTTAAATTTATTTTTGAGGAATAAAAGGTGTATGTATTTAAGATGTAGAACGTGATAGACATTGCAACATGATTTCATTCATGGGGTGGGAGTCGGGGAGGGCAAAGGTTAGGAAGTTAGAGACAAGGCAGGGTGACTTCACTGTCACTGTGCCCGTGTCTGGATGTGTCACAGTACTGTGACCTCGATGGCTATCTACCTGGGGAGTTTAGGATAGTGGATGAGAACGTAGGCGTTGGAATCTGATAATCCGGGCTTCAAATCCCAGGCCCCATCTAATTAGCTTTGAGCCCTGAGTGCCTGGTGTAGCCTTTCATAGCCTCGCTGTAAAATGGGGGAAATAGCAGCATGTTCTTCATAGAGTTTTCTGAGGTTTAACTGTAGAAGTGTAACATAGAACCTGGCATATAAGAAAGATTCCCCCCAAAAAATTAGCTATCAAGGAAAAAGTGTTAAATTATTTCAGAGGAAACCTAATAGGAGAGGAAAAGAAAAGAAATACTCCTGTTGTGTGTCTAGAAGACAGGGTTTGGGATGACAGAAGAAAGGTCACAGGGGAGATAAAGGGGCCCCATCCCCCCGCATGAATGGAATTAAGGAGGAAGATATGTTTACTTGCTGAATACGTTACAGGACATGCCCCCAGGCTTATTCACCTCAAGTCCACCTAACTGTACTCACTCAGCTATCAACTGTCTTGACTCAGGTTTTCTGCTTAGCCCTTCATGCCTGCAGGAAGAGCCCTGGGCCTAGCACTCAGGCCCCTGGCATGCAGGTCCCGGCCTGCTGCCAGCTGAGTATGTGGTCCTGGACAAGCGTCTTGACCCTCCTGGGTTGAGTTTGCAGTCTCTTTGATCTGCACGGTTCCGTCCACTTTTCTAAAGACAGTCTCTAACATCACGTGAAAGTGCTTTTCTTTTTACTTTTTACTGTGGTTTTAACCATAATCATCCCCTGCTTTCTTATCAGTGGGTCCTTTCAACCCACTGAGGCTGTTGAAAAGCAAATTCAATTCAATGCCCCTTTATTGAGCATCCAGTCGGTTGAGCCGCCCACGGTGCTAGGACTGGAGAAAGAGGTGCTAATTTTCAAGTCTCTGTTCCTTACGATCGTGGCTGGCCCGCCTTATTAGTGCAATTAAGAACCAGATTTGAGAGATGCTATTAGAGATAATATTGCACACTTAGCCACGTTAAAGAGCTTGTCAAAAGCAGGTCTCCAAGTGTACACAGATGAGAGTTAATAGAAATTAAAATAGATTGTGAGATGCTCTAACTTGTAGGGCTTTTAACTGTTCAGGAAATCAGCAGAGTTTAAACAACATGTATCCGGCCTCCTGCTGGAATTTTAGTGTCAAGCCCCAGGGGATATTATTTACGATTTTCCCTCCCCCATCCTCCAGTTCCTAGAGGAGGACAGGGGAGCTGCCGCTGGCTAAACGTATGGCCTCCACAAGGGGAAGGCAGTGGGGTTCCTCTTCTGGCTGCTGCTGGGAACCTCAAGCCTCTAACACCCACAGCTGTGCCCCTGGGGTTTCTACCGACCCTGCTTGGTCCCGCACCTCTGACAACAGAAAAAGAGATTCAGTGATTTAGGTGCCAAAATAATGAGCTGGAGCATGTGACATTTGCAGTTGCCTGGTGTCTTGGAAGATAGTGTTTTCTCTTGTTCACAGCAGTTCAGGCGGCTCCCCAGAGATGTCAGAGGGTACTTTGCTAAGAAGATACCGGTTCTGACCACTCCCTACCCACTACCCCGACTCCTCCTCCCTACCCATCCCCCCCCCCACTCCCCACCTAAAACCCTCCAGCGCCTCCCATTCCAAGTTGTCATTAACTCCAAACACTTCGACATGATCAGTGAAGCCATGGCCATCTGGCCTCTACCTGGCCCTTGGGTCTCAACTTCATCTTCTCCCCTTGCTCTCTGGGCAGCTTCCACATTGGGCTGTCCTTCTGATCCTTTACCCTTCCAGGAAGGCTCCCTCCCAGATCGTCCCATGGCTGTTTCCTTGTCCTCATGGTTTCTTTCCAGAGAGATCCCTCCTGACCGCCCCAGCTGAAAGAGGCAGACCTTGCCAGTAACTGTCATATAATCGATGTTAATTTCTTCATGGCTCTTGCCACCATCTAAAGGTTGTCTCATTGTCTCCTTCCCCTACTGTTTAGCTCCAAGAAAACCAGGGCCCTCACCTGTCTAGTCCACTGCCATATGCCAGCCCTAGAGCTGCACCTCACGGATGATAAACGCTCAATAAATACTTGTGAATAAGTGAGTCGACCAGCCAGAAATGAGGGCTGGGACAGGAGATTTGGTTGTGGTCCATGTCCTTTTGGCAGAGTCAGTAGAATCCAGTGGTTTTTTTTGACCAATATGGGTCAAGGTAGAAATTGTTGGCATTCTTTCCCACTAGATTCCAGTGATCTCTGTTTTCATGTAAAATTTCTTACTTAAAAGAATTCTGAAGGCATGCGGTTTTGACATAAGTGCTCTTGAGCTTTTCAAGAATTTGAAGGCTCCGTTCTAATTTCAGAACACATTCATGAAAGTTATTTAAATATGCATTGAAAAGTATTCCTTGGAAATTCTCATAGATTTTACAACAGCTATCTTCTAGCTCGAGCCCTCTTAATTCTTTTTCAGCAAAAACCAGATTAATACATCTAATCTAACTCAAAATTACAAGACAAAAAGAAAGTGTTAAATGAATTGGGTTTTCATTTCTAGTTTTATATAAGGAAGTCCCCAATAGAGAACATTGATTTTAAGCGTAACCCCATATACGTTTCAATGGCTTCCTTTCTTATTTTCTATTAAAGAGTGTTGAATTGTCAGAATCATGAAAAATTATAGATGGGACCATGAAACTCTGCTCTAGGCAAAGCTTGATTGAGTCTTGTTCTGCTGCTGCTACTGAAATACAATATTTAAGGTCACCGTGCTCATAGTCCATCATAGAAAACATATTCCTAATGCATGATGCTGTTTTTTAAAATATCTTTCCCTTGGACCTTGTAGAATATTTTCCAAAGATTATTTAAAATGATATCTGCAGAACTTCAGCTTTATCCAGGCTGCCAGTGGTTCTGTGCTTCTCTTCCACAGTGGCCTCTGATGACTTAGTGGAAGGAACCGGGGCTCAGACAGCAGGATGTCAGTGCTCTGGTTCCACATCTGTTATTGTTTTGCTCTGTGACACCTGGGATAAGTCACGTCACCTCTCTGAGTCTCAGTTTCCTTGTCTATACATTGGAGTCATGCAGTGAGGGATGGGGGTGAGGGAGAGAGCATGGCCCCATCTCTCCTGCCTTGTACTTGTTTGACTTTGCCCTTGATGACCCTAGAAAGAACTATGTGGGTTTGCACTGGTCTAGCTCCAACTCTGAGACTCAGCTCTCAGGAACTAAAATTCAGTGGGGTGTTGGGTGAGAGATTTTCTCCTTGTTCTTAGTCTGGCTTTCTCTCAAAAATGCATGTTTGACACAGGGTTCTCTAGAGTGCTGGTGGACTCAGTACCTGACTCAGTGTGTGGGACTAATTGGTGGTTTATAGCATTTGGAGGGTTGAGATGAGTCCTGGGTGCTGACAAGACATGATGGACAGGACTCCAACATGGTGAAACCAGTGAAGGAGGCACCTACCTGCCACAGGGGGCTACTTTCCTTATTCAGGGTAGTTGGGGCCTTCAGCAATTCTGTACAGACCAAGAATATTCTAACACCTTATCATCAAGAAGAAGCTACCCATCCACCCCATCCGTTTTTTTCTTCCTCGCACACTACCTAGCCAGAGTACTAACAGCTGCTAAATGGATCCATCTTGTTCATTGAAACGTATCAACTTCCCCCCAAGTTAAAGACCAAATCCATTTGCACTCACTTTAATTAAAAAAAACTCAGTATAGTCATGTCATAGGATATTATTGGAAGGCATGGGAAAGGATATTGTGGAGTCCAACAAACTACAGTGTCCCCATTCCAGGCGAACCCCTGACATGAATAGTTGTTCTGCAAGAGAATTAATAAACCCAGTTTAGGGGTTTTATTTGCTACCATTTTATCTTACCACGTAAATCTGATGATTGACTGTTCTATTAATTGTATCTTTCTGCATTTCTGTAATCAGCACCCAAAACACCTGGAGCTTCAGGGTTTTTTTTTCTTTACATAAAGTTTACTTGGAAGCATTTTCCCACCATAAAATCATGATGAAAAATACAGAAGAGGGTGGGAAAGAAAATAGAATCACCTGTAATCTCATTGACCTTCACGTACCCAGGTTGGAGAAGGAGCCAAGTTAAATTACTGACAGGGGTTATTTTGGTGCCATTACGTTCAGAATTATTTTTAACCTGTTATGGGCTCAGTTCTTTTGTAGCAGTTTCAGTAAATCCCAACCCATAATACCCATCAAGCCCCAGCCTGTTGTTGGTAGTACTTGCATGTCCTTCCATTTGGTCTTAGGAACACCCTGTTTTACTGGGTGCCCAGTGCCAAGAACTGACTTTTTTTTTTTAAGGCCATCAAGGGGTATGTGGGGGTGTGCCTTCCCACACTGGAATAGTGATTTTTGCTTCTTCTTGTAAACAGGGTTTTTATATTTCCACTTCAGATTTCACAGGCTGTTTCCTGCTTTCTTTTAAAGATGCCACCCCCCGCCCCCAATTTCATAGTCAGTGCTTTTTTCTGTCATTAAGTTGGCTCACATCACGCCCTTCCCCTCCCCAGGGCTGAGTTCTTCATCTAAATTTATTCCCATAGAACTTTCAGGACTTTACTGAGCCAAATCAGACCGTTTCTCTCAGTTCCTATAGTGTCCTCTCTCTTCTGTGTCCCAGACAGTGCTAGGCTGGGAGCTCTAAATACACAGCACGTTTTAATCCACTTCAAGACTTGGAATTATGTCTCCCATTTTACGGATGGGGAGCTAAGCCTCACAGGCATGGAGCGTGGTTTCTGGATTTAGCTTTCAGCTCACGGCAGGTGGATTTGTTTAATGAATGTGGAATGTTGAGTTTATTGCCTTTTAGAGTCTGAAAATGCACGTCAGCGCAAGTCTGCAGGACTCAGGGGGTTAGGGACAAGACACGTCCCATCCCAGTTTACAGCCCCTTTGCCCACTGAGACGACCTCCTCCTGGGTGGGAATTCTGGCTGCTTCTTGAAAAGGTGCAGGAGCTCAGGTCAGATCAGCAACAGGTGAGTCTCTTGATGACCTGGGAGGCCTTGCCGCTAGAGAGCTTCAGGACAGCCTCTTAGAGCGGATATAAGGCAGACCTCTGGAAGCTGTCAGCCCCACCACTCCTCAAGGGGGGGCCCCTCTGTGCGCATCCTTCTGCTGAGCAGGAGGACCCTGGGGCTCTTTAGGACGACAGGTCAGTTTCTCCCTGCTTGCTCCTCGCTTGCCTTATTTCCAGGGAGGCCAGGGTTCTCTCTTCTCCTGCTTCCCTTATTCAACCCAACTGCAGTCGCTGCTCTGCCTTTGAGCTGAGTAACGGGTGTTGGTCTCCATCATCCTCCAAGGAGATGGTCTTTTCTGCCAGTGGGGTTGAATATCTTACTTAAGCCCTTTAACTCTTAAAGCTAGAGTAAGACAGAAGATTGTATAATTACCAGTTACAAAGGCAGTTTAAAGAGGTGGGCTGGAGCAGGGCAAACGAAGAACAAACACCTTCATTTTTGCCCCATTTATCTGGCTTATTTTAATTCACTGTATAGTTGTGTAGCCCTCCCTTGAACGATAATCATTTAAGCCAGGCCTTAAAAGGCACGTCCTTGCTAAGCCCTGTCATTTTGAGGAAGCAGAGGAGTAAACAATAAAGATGTAGTTTTATTTCAGCAAGATTTGTGGGTCCCACTGGGGAGCCAGGCATCCATCTAAAGGCCTTTGGAGACGATTTTGATTAAAATGACTTTAATTCTGAGAGGTTTCAGACTGATAGGAGATTCAGACATATTTTAAGACAAAAAACTCATACAAAGCAGAATCAAATAAAGAATGAATAAAAGAACCTGAATGTATGGTGGGAGGAGTACAGGGAAAGAGGGAACAAGTATGATATTATGAAAGAAATGGCGTTTTAGCCATTGCTTAAAAGATGAGCCTGATTTGGAAAGGAAAGGGGGATCAGGAGGAGAATTTCAGGCTAAGGGAACCACATAGAGGTGTAGAAATGTGACTCATGCATCCTGGAACCTGTGTGTTGGGAGCGTGGCATTTTTATAAGGATGGGAGTGGAGAAGAAAAACTAGGTGGGGCCACACCATGGAGGGTAAGCATGACTGAAGAATCGGGGCTTTATTCTTTTCTATGGAAAGAATGTAGAGTCTGAACATCTTTGACATGGGAGAATGAATGATGTGTCCCTCTTTTTAAGCAGAGGGAAGATAACCATTTGCATTGTTAAGGATGAATTAAAAGGGCCCTAAAGACAGGGAGAGGAAAAGCTAAGGGAGGCCGTTATATTTGACCCTGTGAAAGAGGAGACCGAGAGCAAGAAGAAAGAAGGGAAAAGGTTGTTTATGAACTATTTCCCAGGTAAACTACGCAGTGGCTGACAGGACTGGTGGAATGTAACAAGGGAAACTGATGATTTTAAAAGTTTCTCGCCTGGATAACTAGAGGGAAATGCTGCTGCCCTTAGATGAGGTAAAAGGATCCAGAAGAGAAATATTTGTCTGGTTAGAAGAAAAGTGACGAATTTGATTTGAGGCATTTGGTAGGATATTAGACTTCCCGACTGCTAACTCCAAAGAGAAGTCCAGGCTAGAGAGAAATTTTTGAAGCTGTATGCGTTGAGGTCACATTTGAAGCCAGGGACAATTTGGATCTCCAGGAAGACTTTACATCCAGAATGGGGGATTGGGCTCCTCGGATACCACCCATCAATCGCGAGGGGCTGCTCAGGAAGTGCTCACCACACTGAGGGTTGTGAGTCCGTGTCCAGGCTGCTCAGCAGAAAGCAGTGCGTGGAGGAGCCCCCTCTCTGGGAGTGGCAGGGCTGACAGCCTTGCCAGGGTCTGCCTTTTATGCCCTGCAGGAGAGCAGTTTTGAAGTTCTCCAGCAGCAAGTCCTCCCAGGGTCATTATGAGACATCTCACCTGTTGCTCATGAGGGCAGCAGACTTATTAGTGATGTCTGCTGTGGACCCAGAAAGGGCAGTTGGCCACATTTGACTGCCTATTTCCAATCGGTGAGAATGAAAAAGAAGGCCAAAGAAGAACTTGGAATCTTCATGTACGGGGAGAAAAGGTAGGGAAACCCAAGACTGTAGCATTATAAGAAGGAGAGATTTTAAGTAAGGAGCAATGGAAGAGAAAGTAAATAAAATATGTTTTAGAGAAGACTAATAGATGCAGGAATTCAGGAGCTTTGGGCAACTTTGGAAAAAGTTGTCCTGGGTGCTAAGGAATTTTACTGTGTGGTCGGGGAGTAGATCCAAGAGGCTAGGTGACTCTAGAGGTTGATAGTAAAGGGAAAGTGAGAAATGAGATGATCACTAGAGGGTGATGTAGGGATGATAGAGTTTGACACCAGAGTTTATAATTTTGTACCTGAAGATTAACAGAAATACCTAGAACAAATACACTTGAATTCACGACTAGTGTTTAGTAAATGTGTATATACGTAACAGCAGTTTTCCCAGGGAACCTGTCTAAAAGTTAAATTTGTATTCAACTGTATTTATTCTACCTAAGTTTTCTTCCCCTGGTTCTGTGCCAGGAACTGTAGGGGAATTGAGAAAAATAAGTCATGGTCTCAGTAAGAAAAAAAAATCAAAATGGTCTGTGCCATTTGAGGAAGATTCTGAGCGGGGAAATGGGACATGATCATCAAAGAGTGGTACAACATGCACAGGTACAGGGATTGGGGGAGACGCTCCAGGTGAGAAGCATGAGAGAAATCCCAATGGTGGAAATAAATATGGCGCACTGTGGTGAGGCACTGGGTTTGTGTTCCTCTTACTTGTGGGATGTTCTCGTGCCAGGAAATATGGCAAGTCAGACTGGGTAAGATCAGATCATGGAGATCATGGCTAAGATGGTCTAGGCAGGGACACTTGGAACCGATACACTGAGGATATCTTAGACACTTGAGTAGGGCAGTAACCTGATGAAAGAAGTACTTACGATCTGACCAGTGGGATATAGTCCATAACCTTTTAGAAAAAAATCAGAATCAACTTACTAAGTCTTATTGCTGGGGAGGAAAGGCTGGACGACAAAAAA
Source organism: Equus asinus (assembly GCF_041296235.1). Taxonomy (NCBI): domain Eukaryota; kingdom Metazoa; phylum Chordata; class Mammalia; order Perissodactyla; family Equidae; genus Equus; species Equus asinus. Next base: position 36,616,099 of record NC_091812.1, read on the forward strand.
AAGCACAAGCAAGGTAATACAACTTTCCTCGTGACCCCTATTCCAAAAAGAAAGAAGAGCAGAAGCCTTCTTAACCAAAATAATCACAACTAGTAGAGTTCTGTTAAGGAAAATATCAGTTAATGGGAGAAAATAATACATCACTGGTGTGTAGATGAAAATTTTAATGGAAAACATGAATATGTGTTTGCCACATTCTTAATGTAAGCCTGAGTTTGCTTCTTTGAATGCGCTGACTATTCTAGTATTCTACTGTAGTCTTTCTTGCATAAGTGACACCCATTACGTGTCACTTAGGATTTCCAGTTTTGGTGTTTTAGAGTGAGAATTTTTTTTTTTTTTAACTTCAGCTTTACTGAGGTGTAGTCGGCAAAATTGTAAGATATCTAAAGTGTACATCGTGGTAATTTGATATACATATACGTTGTGAAAGGATTCCCCCATCTGGTTAACTAACACGTCCATCACCTGAGTATGGACAGAGAGCACTGACTGCAGACTCATCCCCAGATTAGAAGTCTAGCCGTTGCCAAGTTCAACGCATTTTGTTTTGTTTTTAAGCAGCTCAGCTTTTATGGAGTTTTTCTTCGTACTTGCTGTTTGTAGAAATAAGAACTCTATTTCTTTCCACAACTGTATTTCATTTCATGTAATGCCTAACTGAAACTGTGTTGTTCCAATAACAAGTGTAACCGACATCAAGATGTTGGGGACACAACTGACTGTTGGTATGTGAGCCAAGTAGAGAGAGCAGAGGGGCTGTGCTGTGGGCAGCCTTAAGTGGAGGTCGATTGAAGGAGCCTTTTAACTTCCTTCAGATTTAGTGACTGCCAGGTGTGCATTCTCTAAAATTTTCTCTAGATGCTGTTTTTGGGATGCATTTTAGGGGATGTTTTCTGTATATGAATGTCACTGTCAGTTGGAGCCAGTCCCCATGTTTATCTATACTGTGCAAATCACCGACCATGTTTCAGTTGACCCAGTTTCCTAGTGTTGTCTCTGCTACCCCACTCTGCCTGTGTTGATTTCAACCAGGGATTCCCAGTAAAACTGCTGGTCCTGGCTTAGAATACCAAGAAGCTATGGCCAAAATAGTATTGTGTGTTTATTAGTAAAACCTGGTCATATTGACCTCTGTTCTTCTGTCTTTTTGCTTTAAAATTAGCGATTTGTTTTACAGTTTTTTGCCTAGCAAATTGTTTACAATATATGCATAGCTCTTAGCTCACCAGGGCTCAAAATTTTGTTTAGAAGTTTTAGCTTTATTGACCTGGTGTTAAATAAAGCAGGACAGTCATACTTGACAACCTTATATATACTTAGAAGCACCGTACAGACATAACTAGAGCAAATCTAGCAATGAAATTATTGTACATTTCCAGGTTGGCTGTGCAACCATAACTGGAGCCTGGCTCTCCTCCACTAGACACTCTATGTGTGTGTGTGTGTGTGTATATATATGTGTGTGTGTGTACGTGTGCATGTGTCTATAGCCTAAACAAATACTTGTGTGTTTGTGTACACGAAATTACAGCCTCCCTGGGATCAGCTACTCTTTCTCCTTCACATAATATACTCTTTGCTTATGTCCTGTTATCCTCTGTTCATGGTTTGTGCTCATAAGATCTCTGGCCTTGGTGCTACCTCATGACCTTGAACTCCCACACCAACTGGACATCTTCTTTCACATCCACAGTTCAAATTCCTAAGAACTAAACTAACTCAGCCGATCCCTTTCACTCCTGTATATTATACAGAGACCCCCATGCCGGGGCCTGCTCAAGCCTGGAGATGGGCCATCCTGAGAACAGGGAACCATTCGCAGTCCCACCAGGTGCGACCAGGACAGAGAGAAGTTGCCTCTTCTAGAACCTAGCTGCCAGGCAGCAAGTGCTGTAGGTGGGGCAGTTTCCATTAGATAAGAGGATGGCATGAAAGATACAGGCTGCCATCACTTATTCACGGGGATGTATTATGCATACATGCAGGCTGTTCTTGCTTTGCACCATTCCAATATATACAGATTTCCATTACTGCAATATAATTAGAAAACATCGGTCCCCCAATAACAAATTTCAGTTATCATATGTATTAGTTTGCCAGGGCTACTGTAACAAAATACCACAGACTGGTTGTTCAACAACAGAAATTTGTTTTCTCACTCTTCTGGAGGCTGGAAGTCTGAGATCAAGCGTTGGTGGGGTGTTTCTTCTGCAGCCTCTCTCCTTGGCTCGCAGGTGGCTGTCTCCTCTCTGTGTCTCCACAGGGTCTTCCCTCTGTGTGTATCTGTGTCCTGATCGTCTCCTCTGATAAGGACACCATATTGGGTTAGGGCCCACACTAAGGACCTCGTTTTACCTTAATTACCTCTTTAAAAGCCCCATCTCCAAACACAGTCATATTCTGAGCTACTGGGAGTTAGGACCTCAACATATGAGTTTGGGGGGAACCCAGTTCAGAGCATAACACCATGGTGTACTTACTGTGAGTCACTACATAAAGCACAAACTTTGCTGCTGGCTCTTCAGTCCACAAATCACTACGTACGTAACAGATGCACGTTATGATCAGTGACCAATCACATCACTTCTTGCAAAGCATCTTGGCACTTGGTCACCAAGCATCTGTTACTCAGTCCGTTTGCAGACAGTGAAGTGTATAGTTGTGGTGCCTCATTGTCTCCCAGTGATAAACCCACACGACATTCTATACAGATAGATAATCAAGAGAGGAAATTGGCCACCAAAGATGAAAGTGCAGCAAAGAAACAAAAAGTAACGATGCAGGAACTGAAATTTGATGTGATTAGGGAAAATGGCAACATCAAAGGGAAGACAGGAGGAATCCTTCAGGAAACTGCAATTCAAACCATATTGAAAAAGTCCATTGAATAAAAAACAAGCTAAAGTCACCTCAACATATTTTAGTTTAAATTGCACTAGGAACATAAAGCCACTTATGGTTGAATTTGAGCATTTGCTTTAGATTGACAATTATAATAAAAAATTCCAATCAGTTTGGCTAGTGTTCAGGCCTAAGCACTGAAGTTAGTTGCCAGGTTGAAAGAATATGGTAATTACAAGGAGACTGGAGAAGAACATTTTACTGCCAGTAAAGGCTGGTTTCACCCTTTCGGAAGTCAGCATGAATTGGTTCCCGCTGAGCAGGCTGGTGGTGCTGCCAAGGCAGATAAGGGCGCTGCTGTGACATTTGCACCCGGGTTCCAAGGATTAGGTAAGGCAGGTGGTTATGAGGATCATCATCAAATATTTACTGCTGATGAGACGTCTTTTTTTTGGACGACAATCCTATCAAGAGCTTAAGCGAAGAAAGATACAGGACGGCAAAGTGGCCTTAAAGGAGGGACTCGATATATTCATCCAGAGGAACTTAGTGTAGGTGAACTTACCGACATAAAGGAGGAAACTGGTTCTGAATAAAAGAATGAAGATGTCCCAGAGGAAGTGACACCAGCAAAAAACCTTCAAATTAAAGGAACTCTGAGATATTTCACTACATTGAAAGGGCAAAGGATAGAATGTTGGAAGCTGCTCCTTGGCTGTTTGCCAAGGCATAGAAAAGACGTTCACTCCATTTCATAAGTTATTTGATGAGAAGAGGAAGCCAAGCATTGTCCAAATACTCTTGTTAAGTTTAAAAAAGATTTTAAGGTGCAATATTTCTAATGTTCTAAATTAGTGTACTAAATATTCATTTTACGATGTTTTTCCTTTCCCTGTACGTGTATAATCAACAATGAGAGTTTAATGTTTTTGACATAAATTTGTAAAGGTCGTGGAACAATCATAATTTTCCCATTGATTATTAAAATGGCTTTGTACAGTTTCAACCTGCATCGTCAATTTTATGGTCCACATTTTGTGCAAAGTGAGCACTGCGTGTGTGTGTGTGTGTGCGTGTGTGTGTGTGGTCTTAGCTGGAAGTCTTCCTAAGATGCATCATGTTATGTTTTTACTTGCGTTATTCCCCTAAGCCTAGCAAGCATAATTTAGCCTTTTCCTGATAGCTCAGAGTCATCCTTTGTGCTGTAAAGTAGAATAGCATGCTAGCTAAGGGTATGTTTTATGCCGCCAAACTCTGAGTTCAGTCAAGCCTGGCTCTGCGACTTCCTTTTGTATGATCTGGAGTAAGATGCTTCATCTCTCGGTGCCTCAGTTTCCTCATCTGTAAAATGAGGAGAATAATGGTACCTACCTCATTGGGTCATTATGAGGATTAAATGAGCAAATGCAGGTAAAAAGTTGAGTGTCTGGCAACGTAGAAACAGTGTGTGTTAGCTGCTGCTGCTGCTGCTACTGCTCCTGGTAGTAATAGCAGAAGTAATAGATGTATTGGTGATGCCGTGTATCTTAAGATTTATTGACATTGAGGCTATTTCTTTCCTCTATCAGGTAGCCTCAAACTACTGAGCTTTTGATTCTTGGTGTTGTTTTATGTGTGTTCTCCTACCTTGTAATTCGGGTACTAATGGCCTTCTTTGCATCTGCCTCAGGCAGAAGGAGTACCTACGCTCATCCGCCTTCTCATTAGAACTTGATACTTTTAACCACAGTGCATAGACCAGAGAACTTGTCAGGTTGTAGTGTGTAAACCTGGTTCAGGGCTCTGTTCCTCCCCTATGGCCTATCACAGGGAGCCCAGAAGAAAACCATTTATTTGGCTCAAGTGCCTCCAATTCGCCATTTGGCATCATCTCCCAATGAGGTTATACTCAGAATCATTGTATTTTACCTATCTCAAAAGCAACGAGTTATTCTTTTTAAGCACTGAAATTATACCACAATCTGTTACCTTCTTTTGGCATTTCTTCCCTTTTTTCTACCAAGAACCCTGAAGTCCATAGGTGGCCCAGGCCTCCTTGAGAAGCCCTGCACAGGAGACAAGTGGGTGGAGCTCCTGGTTGTGTTATGAGTTGATAGTAAATGGATAAATGGTCTCGGGGTAAGAAAGCAGAACTGTACTACTCTTTAATTCTCCATTGTTTCTCTAAGCCTCCTGCAGTCTGGCAAATTCTCTCAGGTTCTTTGACTGATTTCATCCAAGAGAGCTGGAGCGTAGTGTGTGCCTAACTTTTTAGAATAAGGGTATCAATACATTATGCTTGTAGTGCAGTAGGGTCTACAGTTCCAGGTATTGGGGGCACCCACTGCTAAATTTAAAAGTCATTCTCGGAATAGAGTATTATGCTTATTACTGCCCAAAAGATACTTGGTTGACCTTGTAGCTGAAATGATTTTTATATACCCTATAATTTTTTTCCTCTTCCTAATCCTAAATCGCTTCTATCTGAAATAGTGTACTAATTTGCCTTATCTCTGTTGTGTGAGCTGCGGCTCCCCTTTTCTCTTCTTCCCCCTAATTTCCTTATGCCATTAGGGGGAAAGAGAGAGACTTGGTTCGTTTTTGCAAAAGTGATCTAAAGTGTTGAACAAGAAGCTGAAAATCTCACTGTACCAGAAACTCAGTTAAGCTGGGTCTCCAGTCACTTCCCCTTTATGGCCAGCATCGTGCATTTCTGTCTCCAACTTGGGGAGAGCCGGGAGTGCAGGTGGCACCCAAGTTGCCTGACAAATGAGTGAAATAAGGAATGAGAGTCTGTTGAATTAATATGCCATTGGTTAACTGTACCACAGTGAAAAAGAAAAAACAAAATATGCTAAAAAAACAAAAACCTTTGCAAGCCAGCACTGATGGCCTAATGGTTAGAGTTCAACGCATTCCACTTGGGCCTCCAGGTTCAGTTCATGGGCGCGGAACCACACCACTTGTCTGTCAGTAGCCGTGCTGTGCCAGCAACTCACACAGAAGAACTTACAACTATACACAGCCATGCACTGGGGCTTTAGTGGGGGGAAAAGGAAGAAAAACGGAGGATGATTGGCTACAGATGTTAGCTTAGGGTGAATCTTTCCCTGCAAAAAAAAAAAAAAGCTTTCGCCTTCAGATCAACTCATCTCCTTCCCTGAATATTTGAGGCATTTGTTAACAAAATTATAAAGTTTGTGAATAGATATGTCCTATATAAAGGTATTTTCTTACATCATGGATATTTCCTTAATAACATTTGAATGAATAAGGATTTTTGAAAAGGCTTCTAGTCCTTGGCAAGGACAAGACTGAACATGCCACCTGTTGAAATGCAGTAAGGTTTGAGTTCATAAAGCTAGCAAGATTTCACTAGTATTGTGTGCTGTGTGTCAAGGTGGTAGGGACATGTATGAACGTGCAGTTGGGGTTTTTTCCTTAATATTTAGAGAAAATAAAACCCCAGGGACTTTATTGTGTGTGGTGAAACACACATAACACAAAATTTGCTATTTTAACCATTCTGAGTGTGCATTTCAGCACATTGTTGTACAACCATCACCTCTATCCACTCCAGAACTTTTTCATCATCCAAACTGGAATTCTGTGCTTATTAATCAGTAACTGCCCCTCCCCCCTCCACTCCACCCCTAGTAACCACGGTTCTTCTTTCTCATATAAGTGGAATCATACAATATTTGTCCTTTTCTGTCTGGCTCATTTCACCTTAGGGAATTGGACTTTATGCATACTCTTCTAAGAGTTTGTTTTGGGGGGTGGTCATCATCGAAAACTTATAATTGTCCAAGGCCCTGAGTCTGAAATTCTGTGCCCAAACGTGCTACAGTCTTTATTAAACCAAGTGACTAAAATGATGTGTCATTTTGGGCAAGAACTCCATGTGCAATTTTATTGCCATCGTTAAATATGCCTCAGAAAGTTTTGCATACATGAAATCTTAAATTTTCTGAAAAATCCCACTTTGTTTTTGCTTGCTTCTGCCGCTGCTCTGGTTGTTTAGGGGATCATTACCTATATTGTTGGCTTCCAGAGCCTCAGCAGGGCTTGAGGCTAAGCCTCCCAGAATACTGGGATCAAGTTTAGAGATGTGTGAGCGGTCCACAGGAAACAGCAGTATTGCCCTGTAATTGTCTTAACTGGCATTCTTTAAGGCTGTGCCCTCAACTCTGTGACTGCACCCACACCCCCAGCAGCACCCTAGGGTCCTCTTCTCGAATCCAGTTAGAGCTTCTAAGGCAGGAGGACCTGCAGAGAGAAAAAGAGAATGTGTCAGAGGGCAGAAATGTGGTATTTAAATATCAGAGTTAAGCATTAGAATGATCAAGTCCCCATTTCACATCCAGGAAATTTCCCATGCATCGTCTCAGTGTCTTTCGAATCGCTCCTTTCAGTTTGCCCTGACATGGTCTGTTCCACGGTAAGGGCTGTGCCACACTGCTTGGTGGACGTGGAGATGCTGAGTTAGGAATGAATGGCAACCACGGTGGCACAATGCGCCGGAGTTGGCTTGTGGTTTGTTGTTTGCTTGTCCCCGTTTACCTATTCATAGTCATGGCTCCATTCTGCTGTGTGGTATTATGAAGTCATGTATAATCGTACCTCATTACACCGCGGGTTGAGAAGAACAAGGATAAATGCCGACTTTTTGGACCGTCCATCTCTCATTAAAAGACGTAGAATGCATCGGGATGACAGAGAGGGGCACCACTGGACCCATGTGTGGCCGATTCCCAGGTCTGCCATGTGCTTTGCAAGCTGCAAACTGTTTCCTCTGCAACAGTTAATAGCGCGCGACCGTCTCCTGCATTTTATTATGAGATCCTGCACACCGCTTTCTTAAGAACTAATTGAAGAAGGAGCCGGTCTGTATCTTGTTGGTGCACATCCTGTGTCATGAAAATGTATTCTTTAAAAAAAAGAAAAATTCCAAAGAGAAAAAGAAGGGTGGAAAAAAAGGTTGCCATCCAGTGGAGGACGGAGTAATTCCCAGCTTCATTCAGGAAAGAAGCAGGCAGAAATATGCTTAACTCTTTTAACTTGGCTGGGATTTTCAACACCGTCAGGGTTTTTTCAGGGACATCCGGAGCCAAACGGGTGCAGTGTGCCTTTAAGAAAAGAAGTGCCTCACCAAACTTCGCTGTAGTTGTATCTCACCGTTTGGGTAGGGAAGGAAAGTGTTAATTTCTTATTTGTACACTTTTTTTCCCCCCCGACTTCCTTCCTATTCACTTCATTAAATCTAGAGGCAGTTCAGCATGGGAGCCGTCTGTATGTTGAATTAGGGCTCGCACTCTTGCGCAACACGTCACCAGTCGGAAACTGGGGGTTTGCTTCTGTGATTTATTTCATTATTGTGCTGGTAAAAGGTTTGGAAGGGAATTCTTTTGGGGGTAGTACTTTAGCATTGTGTAGCAAGTTTCTTTTTTTGTGTGGCCCTCCCCCCCCCAGCCCTGAGTTGAGTCAGTTAAGCCAGTTTAATAAATAATTTTTTTAAATAAAAGAACAGTTTTAAATTTCCGTGAATAATTTGACTTACAGGCAGGAGTGATCTCGTTCTCCTCTGGAAGTGCGAAAAGCACTGGGAAATATTTCGTGAATTGATTTCCATTAGAAAAAGACCCTTAGAAAGCCCTGGGCATAAAGCACTGCATATGGATGTGTTTGGGGTCTTTGGGGAGGGGGCAGATGCTTTGTAGCTCTCTGCATTCCTGCATAAAACCTTAATTTAAGGGGAATAATGATCAGTACTTTGTCTATTTCCTTGTGATTCCAAAACCTAAAATTTAATAAGAATCTGCACGTATTAGCATTTGTAATAAAAATGGTTTCACTAGTTCTTTTTGCCATTCAATTTGTTTTTGCTTCTTAGGTTACTCACAGATTTAAGAGATTTAAAAAGTCCAAATATCACAAGGTTATGCTTTGTTCCTTTTTTTCAAAATTAAGGGAGGGTGAGAGTAGAAATACCCTTTTCACAACTTCCCCCTCTTCATTTATCCCACTGCAAAGAAAAACAATGAAAAAATTTACAGCATGAAACTGAAAGTGAAGTATCAGTTCTTCGGGATTTTCTTTTAAAGAGAAGAATAACATTTGTATTAAAATATTTGAACTTGAGAACATGCACATTGCTTTTACTTACATGGGTTTAATGAAAAAAAATTCCTTTATTCCAAAAAAAATCCATCTGAGACTGCTTCGAAACCATGCAGCCTATTTTTTTTTAAAAAGCACTAAAATGAGGTTTAAAATACCCAAAATAAAGCATACCTTGTTTTCATTTTTTAAACTAAATTTGAATATTAATTTGTTTTCTGATTGGCTTAATTGTTAAGAGGCGAGTAAGAAGTAGAAACCACCTGAGCTAAAATCTCTAATTCTGCTGCCTGGAATAATAAGGGGGAAAAAAAATATGATAAGTAGTTGTCAATATTAAAACAGGCTGAAGGAGGAAGGCTTCGGGCCTTGTAGTAGCAGCTAGAATGAAACAGCAGATTTGAGTATCCACAATCGTTTCAGTATTAAATTTTCAGTAAAATAAAATTACTTGTATATGAAAACATAGCCTTTCCCCAGCTCTCTTTTTTTTCCTGATCAGCTGATGAAGAGACTAGCAGCTCGCTGCTTTGCTGGCTTGTTAATTTTATCCCCACTAACTGTGATTTCCGATAGCCGGCCTGCTGATAGTGGTAAGGTAAATATCCTTTTTCGTTGCCGTCTTGAAGATTCAGTAGAACGACATCCCAGGCATGTGTAGGTGTGTAACACATCAAAAGCCGGTGTTCTCCGTATTTCTGTGTGCGACTGGGTACTAGAGGAGAGCAATACCATTAACTGTTGACAGCCTTGCATGCTGTATTTATTATTAGCATGTTCAGCCTCCAAGATTTTCGGGACAATTTCCTTTTCTTAATCTTCGCTTAGCTGCAGTGTGTTTAGCTGTATAGTGGGTGTCCTGCTTTTAGGCAAATGAATATTAATGAAATAACGTGGAGCTTTTTTTTTTTTTTCTTTTTCCTTTTTTCCTCATAACTCATTAGATCTCGCCTCCTTCATAGTGGTTATCTGAACACTGTAGGATCGTGATGGAAATTGTCTTTTGATTATTAAGGCCTAGGCTCAGACTGTCCCTTAGGATTCTGTCTGTGTGCATGTTGCTTCTGTGGGTTTGCACATTGGAAGATGCATAGAAAACATTTTTTTTTTAATCCCACTGGCATTTTTAACATGCCAGGTTGTTTTGTGTTCTGCACCAGGTTTTCTTCACAAAACCTTTCTTTTTCAGGAGGCATTGTACACAAGTGAAAGAAATTATGTCTGAGCTGTAATCACTCTTTATATTGATTGTTATACTCACATGATCATAAATATTAGCCATGTTTGGTGCTGTGGAGAAATGAAGGTAATTGCCTTATGATTAGAGCTCTTTCAGCTACGAGAAAGGATTGATCAGCATTTGCATACTGGAGGCAATATTGGGAGGCACGAGGAGCAAATAACATCAGTTATTTTGCGTGAGAAAGCAATCGTGAAATATAATTTAAAGATTTAAAAACAAAATTTCTTTTCCATGGTTAGAATCTTCTTTTATCTGCGTTTTTTTCCTTTGCAGTTTTTTTTTATCCCTTTATTTTTCTTAAGTTTTGAGATTTACCAGGAAAAAAAAAAGTTTAAACTTCTGGGTCTGTCACATGGATCTTTTAGCCATTTATGAACAGGTTTCTTTTATACCTGGTTGTTTTTATAGCTATTTTATTATCTCTCTGCATTAGTGCTGCTGGCTCTGGTTTAAAGCAAGCGTTTGCAGGTAATTGGAAAAAAGTGTTTGTTGTTTGTGAGTGTGTGTGTTCTCTCTCGGATGATTTAAGTGCGTTTACCAAGGAATGTGGCTTTGTACTTAGTTCCCCGTTTCCTTGTTTACTAATTGCTACGTTAGAACAAAATCTGGATGGAATTTTGATTTATGTTGTGAATCATGAAAATTGATGTAAAACCTCCAAGAAGAAAAGGTTAAAGCTTATATGACTATTGTAAGGACGCACTCTCAGGGAAATTTTTTTCTTCGCCCATCTTTTTTTTTTTTGTTTTACTTATTACCCTCCTACAGTAAAGGGACAATTAAGGTCTTTTTCTTATATTGAGCTAAAATTTCATTTGGATTCAGTTATCTTCAGACACTTAAATATACAGATCTTTCTGTATTTGTCACATTCTTTTAGTGTTTCAGGCCTTCAGCATATTTTGCTCATGAAACAGACTTGGGTTAAAGATGCATTTATCCAGTATGGTGGTCTTCCATTTTTCTTCTTACTCCACTGATAATTGTTACCTTTTATTTTTATTTTTTTTGTTAGTTTGTTTCATTTTAGTCTAACTATTCAAACGTGTTTTTTTTGGTTTTTTGTATTTGGTTATTCTCTTGTCTTGAATTTTTTCCTTCGTTCCCTATTAACAGGCCATTGAAGACGGCAATTTGGAAGAAATGGAAGAGGAGGTACGGCTAAAGAAGCGAAAAAGACGAAGAAATGTGGATAAAGATCCTGCGAAAGAGGATGTGGAAAAGGCTAAGAAGAGAAGAGGCCGTCCTCCAGCTGAGAAACTATCACCAAATCCCCCCAAACTGACAAAGCAGATGAATGCTATCATCGATACTGTGATAAACTACAAAGACAGGTCAGTGTTCCTTCTTTCACCTTCATCATCTTTACCGGGACCATAAGTGATGCTACCTAAAAAGCAAGACCTAAGAGGGTGTACTCTGGGGGTTTAAAGTTCTTTCTACTTTTGTTTCATGGCTTCTGCCCCAAAGGTATCAGTAACCTTGCGCCATGTTCAAAATGGCCACCATTGCTATTTTGTGTGCTGTTTTACCATGTATTATTTAAGATATTTGGAAACAGGAGTTTAAATTACAAAATCTTAAAAAAATCTAAACTGGAGAAGGATTCTTAAGGATCTCTGAAATACCGTCACTTAAATGAAAGGATTAGAACGATGGAGTGAAATTGTACTTTTGGATTGAGTTGTTAGAGAAAGAAGAATCCTAGCACTTTATGGTAAATATTTCATGTTAAGACTCTGTTTAAAACCAGAGAGATGCTTCACCAAAAATACTGTTCCTTCTTTCCTTCCAACACACTTGAATTTCTGAGCAGTTCTTTGAGCCATCTCCTTGTTCTTAAGAACACTACATAGACAACATGGTATTTCAGCAGATTTACCTGTCTTTCATGGAACTTTTGAATGTGAATGTTGAGAAATCTGTACTGGACACTGTCCCCAGACTATTTTAAACCATGAACAATTATTTGAAAACCAAAGCAAAGATGTTTTATGGTGTCGGCCAGCCCTATACACTAAATAAACTAGTTAGACTACATTTTGCTTAGTTGATTTGGTTTCAACTTGATAATCATGTGATGCATTTTTAACAGGAAGATCACAACTCGTTCCAGTTGAAAAATTGATAGGAAACAAAACAATTAAACATTTTATTTCTAGAAGTTGCGTAGTGGTATGAATTAGTTTTTAGTTACCCCAAGTTTTTGACATTTGCTCGTGTTGCCCTGCATACCAGGAAGTGTTCAGCACAAATAACTAAGTTACGATTTTGGTTTTTCATTATGACTTTAGTGCATGTTTTATTCCAGGAAGGAAACCTCATTATAGAGATTAAGTAGTATAAAAAACAAGAAACTTTCCACCCTGGGGTTTCATTGTTAAGTCTTTGTTGTATTATCTGCAAGGAGTTTGCTGTACACAGGGTCGCTAGGAGTCGGAATCAGACTTGACGGCACTAACAATAAAAGGAGTTTTCAGAAATGGTGAAAGGTGGGTAGGAGCAGATGTGTGTGAAAGGGTCAGAATTTCTTGCCCCCCTTTACCTACCAGGTCTCTTAGATTCCCTGCTTCCTCTATTTTACTGTTTTCCTTTTTTTTTAAAAAAGTGCATCCCCTTTGAGAATTCTGAAGTGGCCACAAAGGGCAGCCCCATTATATTGGGTTTGAAGTTATTCATTGACACAGGGGAATGACACCTATCCAGGAAGGAAAATTTGGCCAGGAGTCCATTCTTTGCCTAGAGTCAACATGCAAACTTCCTTGTAAACCAAGAATCAGTCTCTGTCTGTCAAGTTTCTGTTCCCCCCCACAGCCCGACTGGTAGATTTGCCTCAGGCAGCGACAGTTTCCAGGAAGCCAGCTTGGACAATTACGCCTTCTTTTGCCAGCCCCTGGTGTAAAGAAAAATAAGTCGAGGGTATCGCTCTGCATATACCTCTGACTTTTTTACCTTTGTCTCGGAAGAGCGAGCTGTCCCTTTCTTTGACCAGGTGTGCCTTGATATTTGACTGGCATTTTGTTCATGACCTGCTGTGTCAGTCCAGGGCCGTGGTAACGCTGAGAAGAGCCAAGACAGTCCTTGGAGGTTTAGAGGCCAGGCCTTTTATTCCAGGGGATGGCCATACTCCTCTTTAATGGTGTAGAAGACGTCACTAGCCAGTGGACCGCATATTGCCAACAGATTGGTGTATTTCAAGTTTAACATCATTTAAAAAAAAAGCATATACACACAGAACTGGAGAGATTTCTTATAAAACTTCAGAGGTTTTTTACTCCCCTTTTTGAAAAACCTAAAACTCTGGCAGTACTCTATCTCCCTTTCCCTGAGGTCACAGTCAGTAGGCGTGAAGAAGTGGCTGCCCTCTCTGCAGGCCATCAACGTCTGGTTAGTTGCAGTCCCCATCCCTCACTGTCATCTCATCAGTGTGCCATTTATCATCCATGCTTTCCACACCTGGCCCACTTCACACATTTATATCACCTACTGGCGCCACAGCCTTCTGCGTTTGTGACTTCCTGATGTCCACAGCTATGGGCTGACTGCTTTCCTAGAAACCACCCCAAGGTAGAGAGTAGTCGGGTTATACCCCTTCAGCCTCAGCTAAGCATAGCACAGGAGTTGAAAGCACCAGCTTTAGTCTGGGTTTAACTACCTGCATTTGAATCGGGACACCAGCATCCTGCCTGTGGGACAGTTGGACAATTTACTTACCCTCCCAGGGCCTCAGTTTCCTCATCCACAAAATGGAGTAAATACGGTACCTGCCTCTAGAGGAGTTAGGGGGATTCGGTGAGTTAGTACAATCCAAGCTCTCTGAACAGTTTAATTATTAATAATCAGCCTTTTAGGCTATTTATAGCTAATCAGGTGGGTGAATGGAGCTCTGAGCACTATAAAGTAAGCGTCCTTGCTGTTTTTTTTCCATCTATTTATTTCCAGAAACAGAAAAACGAAGTTTCACAGGCCCTGATTATTGAGCACATCTTTAATTGTACTGTAGGGAAAGGATATTTAAATATTTCAGCATGCAGACATTGAGTAGTTTTCTTTTCTCCCTTTTTCTGGTTTTATTTATTTCTTTGCTTCCTTATTTTACTTTTCCTTGCACAGTATCCTCGTAAGATCCATTCTATTAGCTGCCACGTTTAGGTACGTCGCGGAGAGCATGTACTGAATTTCCCACCGCTGCGTGTTTCATGTATATTTCATGTTAGTAATCCTCTAGAAAAAGTACTTTACTCTATTTATATTTTTTGTGTCTCTTACCAAACTTGGTACTCAAGTAGGAGGCACTCAAATTAGGAGGGCCTTAATTAGCTACGTTGTCATATTTTTGGTTGGTTTTGGAAAATGCTGCTGGGAAATGTACCTCTCCATGTGTTAAGATTTTTGCACCATTAAAGTCAGCTACTAATATAGTAACTCAGCCTACCTGGGAAAGAAATACCACCTGTACGAATCTCCCGCCCATCACCTCAGTCAAATGTTAGAGCTCTGACAGTCGTGCACATTAGCAGTGTATTAAATAAGAACTGCCATCTATATTTAACTGAAATATAAGAATTAATTAGCTCTCATGAAACAGTTTTTTCAAATTTCTTGCATGATTCTGGGACAGATGTATCTTTTTTTTTTTTAAGAACTGGGGTAATTTAAGCATCTATTTATTGCTTTTGTTTTCAGTGTCAGGGCTGTTTTAAAAAAAAAAGGAAAAGGATACTTTTAAAAACGTGACCCCAAAGAGCCAGTAAGTTCATTTGATTCATCAGTGTAACGTCTGTCTGCAGTAATTGCTGCTGGGGTATGCTGGCCTGTTGCTGCTCATTCCCACCATCTTATTTCCCCAAATAGAAAACTGTATTTCGAGTAGTATTGGAAGGCTTTGTTTTGACTTGTTAAGCTTGCTTTGTTTTCTACTTCTGTAGAAGGCTTTTAAAAATCATATTCTCAGTTTATGTAATATTTAACCTAAGATTCTCTATTTCTTTGAAAAGTGAGTTGGCCTAATTTGCATTTGTACTCTTTAAAATTGCCCCTGGGATGACACATAGAATAAGGCGGTGAAGAGTAGGGTCTGGTAGGGCTGTTCCAAGTCTAGGGACATGGCTTATAGTTACTTGGATAAAAGAGAGAGAGATTCCTAGAAGGATTCTTAATGTTGGGAGGGGTTTTAGCTCTACCTGGTCCAACTTTCCACACAACCCAGGTGTGCCCCCCCATCCCCTCTGGCAGGTCAGCGTCCACCCTCCATGTGGACTCTTCCAACTACTAACTCCCTGTGTTAGGAGGCAGGTCATGACCCTGAAACACAGCTCTAAACACAATAGCCGTTTCCTATAGGAAAATGGATACAGCCTGCTAACTTTTAGCTATTTGTTCTACTTGTAGCTTCAGAGTAAATCTGTTCTCATTTCAAGAAATGCCCTTGAAAATATTTATAGATACATCCACCTCAGGACATTCTCCTTCATGTTGAAACACCTCACTTTGCTATCTGAGTGGTACCTACGCTTTCCCCATCCTTGTCCCCACCCTTAAGCACATTCTACTTTATTAGTGTCCTATTTAAAACATGGCACCCTGAACTCCAAATGTATTCTGACAGCTAATTGCAGGGTGTTTAGCTTCCTTATTCTGGGCACCAAAATTCTGTTAATATAATTCAAGAGCGTGTTAAGTTTTTCCAACAACCTTGACATAGAGTTAACTCATGTTGGACACGTGACTTGTTGACAGTCACCCACTCCTCAAAACATACACATAGCTCGTTTCTCACATGAATGCTGCCAAGGTTAGCCTTCAACTAAGCATTTGGTTTTTTGAACCTGTATCTACTGGTTTTGTTCTTATCCCTGTACAGTTCCATCTTAAATGGTTTTTGTCCCGTTATTCTAGTCTATTGATGTAACACTGAATTTTTATGCCTTTTCAGAAAAATTATGGTTATTTGTCTTCCTAAGTTTTTTTTTAATCATCCAAAGACTTACTAGAAGCTATTGCTGAGAGACGTCTAAAGGGCAAAGGACAGGTCTCTATAACATGCCCCTGAAAATCGCTTCAGGTTGACGTGAATTTATTAACCAGTAATCCTTAAAGTTGATTAACCATCTGTGAACTCATATGACCATGCTATCATGTCACCCATATTTATCTATCCTTCCTCAAGGTTATCAAGAAAGGCTAAAACTAAGATACATCATATGTGTCCTCCAATCTGTCAGCCTAGAAACCCTGCCGAAGGAATGAAATGAGGTTAGCTTGCCATGAATTTTTCTAAGAGACCCCCAACTGGTACTTAATGATGTTATTTATCTTCTCTAAATAGTCCTGTGGCATCTGAATAATTTCTGCTAAATTTTTACCAAGGGTCAGCATCAAGCATGGCCGTCTCAAGTTTCCTTTCTCATTTTGAAATTGGGACATTTGCTTATCTCTGGTCTTCTGATTCCATTTCTATTCTCTGTGATTTCTTAAACATTATAGCAGAAGCAATCCACATGCTCTTTCAGGATGTAATTAGTTTGCAACTGGATACTTGAACTCATTTGAAGCGTCCTGATATGCCCTTTCTATCAACTCTCCTATCGACGTTTATTACACCTTGCTTTTCAAATACGAGCATCGTTCTCCTTCCTGAAGGATCTGGAAACAGGATATGAGGAGATTATTGTCACCTCCTCCCTCTCTAATAGTTGTTCAAAGACTGTAGCAAGAGCATTCCACAAAGACTGGCCTTACTGTCTGCAAAGAGTTTGGACTTCAGGTCCAGCTTTGAGGATGGACACAGGTACGCAGAGTGGGAGGCGGGAGATATCTGCCTGGCCTGTCTGATTGGTGGACACAGCCCTGGCACATAGTGGACTGGCAGGGGTGGCAGCCAACCGCCAGGCTCCTTCCTCCCTGACATTTTTCAGGCTCTGCTCTCTTCCCTGAACCAGGACTGTCTTCTTGCCCCTATTTGAATAAACACTGATAATGTATCTCTAGGAATGGCGGAAAGCCTCAGCTTATTCATCATTCATTCATCCTGGAAATGTTTATTGCATTTCTCCCTTATTTCCAGCCCTGAACCGCTGAATAGGACCAGAGGGTAGAAAAGTCACAGTACTTGCCCCCACCTGCTCACTGTGCACCGGAAGAGAGAGCCCCCCTACTGGATGTTACTGAGCAGGCAGCCGGCCTGGGGAATTCAGGGAAGGAGGGGTCTCATGAGCCTGTTACATGAGGATATGATGACATCTTGTGTTTATGGTCACTTTTAGGAAAAAAATTATATTATCATAATGACATTTACCTGGGAAAGAGTGCCCACATTTCATTCCATTATGTTACAGCACCTTTCCAACAATTTAGTATACTATAAACCCAAGACTCAGTGTACTTTAGTTCCTGTACACACTTAAAAGTCATTTCTTGGGGGCCAGCCCTGTGGCCGAGTGGTTAAAGTTCTGCACACTCCACTTCAGTGGCCCAGGTTCACAGGTTCAGATCCCAGGTGCAGACCTACTCCACTCATCAGCCATGCTGTGGAGGCATCCCACATACAAAGTAGAGGAAGATTGGCACAGATGTTAGCTCAGGACTAATCTTCCTCAAGCAAAAAAAAGAGGAAAATTGGCAGTGGATCTTAGCTCAGGGCCAGTCTTCCTCACACACACACATAATAGTCATTTATAGCATTTCCTTCATTTTGAGTAAGGCTGAGCTGTTTTGAAGGCCCATATATAGTCAACCCATTCTCCAGAAGGGAAGGGTTCTTATTAAAAACTGATGCCTTGTTCCAAGGTTTTCTCTCCAAAGTGCTTTACCCGAAATGCATTTGGGAATTCACTGTATCGAAGGCTTTCCCACACTGTCGTCATGCTGAGGCTTCCGTTGAAGGCAGACTGTTTATACAGTGTTCAGACTGCCTTTCCAAATAGATTTGTAGTAACGTGCATTTTTAAAGTCATATCCATTCCATTATTTAGTGTTCTTTTTTGTTGTTTGGGGTTTTTTTGTTTGTACTTTTTTTTTCCTAGCTGATCAGATTACTGACCTACTGTGTAGGTCTGTCCCCATGTACTCCTTATCAGAATCATTTGAAATTATTCTGCTGGCATCTCCTTTGTTCAGAGCCTTGCATCCCTGGTGAATTTTAATCTCCGTGAGTCTCAGATCATAGAACCATGCCCATCTTTCTCCGACTTATTTACAGTATGTTCTGTAAAATGTCTAAGATAGTATTTTGTCATTCCCAAAGTTCTCTTCCTTCACTCTTACACATTCTGAAACCACATGGTCTGTTTTGGCTTCTGTATCCCCTTGGTTAACACCCTCGTCACCCCAAGGTCCCAAATGTGCAATGGTAAAAGTGGTCCCAGTTCTATATCTTATTCCTGACATGCACTCAAATACAGAGTTCTCTCAACACACTCACAAGGTCTCTCCCACACACCCCTCCTTCTGCCTCCTCACGCACTGTCTTCTTTAGGCCCTTACCGTCATGGCCTGGCCCCGAAGAGCTGCACACTGCCTGTGTTCCCTGCCTCCAGTCTGCTGTTCCTCCTGCCTTCTTTCCGAGGCACCTAGCTGATTGTGTCATACTATTACTTAAGAACTTTCAGTAGCTTTCCGCTGCCTACCCAGTGATAATCAGACTTCCTACCATGGGAAAGATAGTCTTCCACAATCTGGCCCTAGCGACCTTCCCAACTTCCCTTTCCGAGTCTGCCTTATATCTCAGACACTCCAACTCACTCTCTGTATTGCGGGTACAGCATGCACTTCCACCCCGCCGTTCTTCAGTGTGTCCTTTGCCTTCTCTGCAATGCCTCCCGCCCTCCTAAGGCAGAGTGGGCACTGGCTCCAAGGAGGGATTTGTGAGTGGCCAGATGTAGGCCGTGTACCCCAAAGGTGCCATTTTTCCCTGGAGTAATATGTAGATGGGATGGAGGGTTTTCCCAAGATGTGTCCTAGCTGTCAGCTGCTTCCCTGCCACCACACAAAGGGACATCGATGGAGCAGTTTCAAAATCCTCAACTGAAGAGGCTTCCCACAGGCCCGTGGAAGGGCCAAAGACCTCAGGTGCTGGGTTATTGTCATTTCCAGTTGATGAGCATGAGCTCAGTGATCTATTCGAAAAGAACAGAGTTCTGGGAAGTAGAGCCAACTACCTAGATGGTGTTCAGAAATCAAGTTTGGCTGTTGTTTGGGACACCCTCTATGTGCTGGCTGCTGTAACAGAGTACAGTATCATGTTTAATTTTCAGAACAGCATTCTGAGGTAAGTATTACCCCCTTTTACAGATGAGGAGCTAGACTCGGATAGGCCAAAGCTACTCTCTTAAGATCATACGCCACGCGCCCTCGCCCCTGTCCCCCCACAGCAAACGCTGCCTGTCTTCCATTGCTTTGAACGAAGGATAGACCATGTGCCCTAACGCCCATGTATAACGTGTGAGGGAAATGGGACCAGAGATAGCGGGCATTTATGTGTTTGAGAGAAGCAAGAAAAGTCCCAGAGAGGTTAGGAAATTCTTTTTTTTTTTAATTTCTGGAGAACTGTATGTATTTTTTTCAGAAAGAGGTACCTAATATAACCACATGTGATCTTCCCACAATCCTACGAGGTAGGCAAGGCAGGCAGGTGAGGAGTCTGAGGATTGGACAATAAAATGAATTACCCAAGGTCGCCCAACCTAGGAGGAAGGAGCCGGGCTGGGACAAGAACCCAGGTCTTCTGACTGTAGTGTTCTTTCTACTCTACCGCAGGTGTAACGTGGAGAAGGTGCCCAGTAATTCTCAGTTGGAAATAGAAGGAAACAGGTCAGGATCTGTCTTGTATTCCCGTGTCTCTAAATACAGGTATCCCTTGGTACACCAAACAGATCAATCTCTAAACAGTGGGCCTTTGGAAGCAAATTTCTCCAGTCGCCTCCTGATCCACCCCTACTTGGAGTGTGAGATGGAGGCACAGAGATTCTAAAACACCTGTCATGGCTTTTGAAGTTGTTTGTGCTGTGTTTTAATTTGGCTGTGTCCATTCTGTAAATGCACTTCTTACAAAGGCGTCGGCAGCCACCAGCCTACCTGCATCCCTGGGAGATGGGTTTCTGTTGCTTCCCCCTCCCTTCCAGCGCAGCTTCTGTCTTATATCCCTCCAGCCACTTAACTTTGTGCTGTCTTGGTTTCGAAGCTTCATGAAAAGCACCTACGGTGCCTGGATCTCCTGCAGTACATGAAGAAGCGTGCACATGCACGCGGTGTCTGACATTCTGGAGTTAATTACGGCCGTGCGGAGGGTTTGCACACTGGGTTGAGTTCAGGGCGTGACTTCTGGGCCTCCCTGTCACGTATGGCTCGAAGTGTCGTAAGCCAGTCTGTTTAACCTTTGTGTGCCTCTGCTTCTCTTGAGTGGAAAGCAGAAATGCTTTTCTCCTAGAGATTTTGTGAGAATGAGATGATATTTGAGAAAGAGTCATCATTAATATACTGAAAAGAACATTTCTTTGCCCCTTTGCCAGCCTGTACTTTTTAAAAATATCACTACAATACTTGACCATCCGTATTCCACTTTTGTCAGTTGACCCAACAGCATCTTTTATGACAATTTCCCCCGTCTAGTATAGGATCCAATCTAGGGCCTGGAGGAACAAGAATTGAAGCTGTATCCTGTATTTTAGGGTGAATACCATCACCAGTTGTGGCATTCCCTTTAAATAAGGAGATTAAAAGCGGGAGTGACTTGCACCTACCCATATCTGTGTGGAGATGAAACTGCTGGGCAAGATCGTCCACTTTTGACATTTCTTATTGATGTTCAATAAACAGTTATCAATCCCAAAAGCCAGACACACATACATAGTGTGTCCAGAGAGACATCAAGACTTGTATTTTGTTTTTGCTATTATGAGAAAGAACTCAATCTGGATTCAAATTTTGGGATTGAAACAAACATTTGATTAGTTTGAGTTTTAAATACTGAAGCAACTTGGGTAAATGCTTCCACTGCCATGACGTAGAAAGGAGGCTTTATCGTCTAAATGGTGTGATGTAGGCTGAACACTCACCTGGTTAACGAGGACAGGCATGAGCTCTTTTACCCCTCTTCCTCTCTTCCACCATGAAAAGGGGATTAATAACAACTTCAAAGGGTATTACAAGCCCCCAGTGTCATGCCTGGGCTTTTTGAGGAGACGATATGACTGTATGCAGGTAGGACCTAGATAAATCCATTTTTACTGAAGACACGTGTAAACTGTAATTTCCAGAGTCATAGAAGAGGCTTGACATTTGCTTCCTCAGGATTTTTTGAGTCTGTCTGGTCCCTTACTGTCACGTATGCTTCCTTTCCCCAGAAGCCCAAGTTTACAATGTAGTGTTCAAAGGTTGCTTTATGATGAATAATTTTTTAATTCTTTTTGTAAATCCCTTTATGTGGTCAAAAGCACTGAGCATTTTCTATGTGTCAGTCTCTGTGCAAGTAATGAGAAGAGAAAAAAGAATATATAAGACAGAAGGCCTTACAACATAGTTGGAAAGAACTATATAAGGGAATAATGCAGGTACATAGTATGAATAAAGTGTCTGTAGAGGTGGAATGGGAGGAGTGGGGAAAGCTAAGCTGGGTGGCTGGTGGGTGGAGTAGGAATTCCCCAAGTAGCCCAGGGCAGGGAGGGAGGAGTGGACGAGGCAAAGGTCTTTAGTGCCGTGTGTGTAGGCAGCCATGGAGATGTGGAAGACAGGACCCCCTCTGGAGACCACGTGCATCTCAGGATAACTGGGTCACCGGGTACAAGGGGAGAGGGGCATCCATTGGACATGGCGGTGAGTATGAAGACAAGAGGATAAATACTTGGAGGTGTGATTGACAAGACTAAGGGGCAGAGTGGATGTGAGAGGAGGAGGAGAATTTAAAGATAACTCTTGGATCTCTGTCCTGAATGGTAAGTGAATGTGGTGCCATTTACAGAAATGCAAGTGAAAAGAAAGGTGGCAGGTATAGGGGCCTGGTGGGTCTGTATGAGTGTGAGTGTGCATGTGTAGCTACCCAGCCCCACCTACTCCATCCCAGGAAATCTAAATTCTCTCCATGGCTATTAACAGCCCTTGACGTTGTGATTATGTTGTTAGTATTGACTATCCCTTCAGGACAAGCCAAGAAACTGTTTGCGACAAAATTTATTTTTAGCAACCTTGGCACTAGACCTTGCGTGTTTCTTTAAATGGAGGAGGGAGGCTGTGACTATGGATCTCAGGCCCAAGCACCTTTGCATTTAATCGCTTTAATTAGATTACAGAGAATTTGCCGCGAAGTGGCAGTGTGACCGAGTGGGCACACTTGTAGAAAATCTTCGTTCTAGGTGAAGAGCCTTTCTTCACTTAGTCTCTGTCTTGGATCCTTTGGGCCCCACATCAGGGCTGACGGTTCATTTGTGTAGTAGCAGCTTGGTGATGCCAGAGCCTCACGTATTGTCCCCGATGACACTTGCCAGAGTGTGGTCCTCAGACTCAAGTCCTGTAGCTTCGTGGAGAATTCCCAGTGCAGTTAGAGGCTCTGGGAAATTCTGCTGTAAAAGTAACTTTGTTTAACCCAGTGTTTCCCAAACTTGTTTGACCAATGAACCCCGTTTTCAGGGAACGCTGTTAACAGTCCATTAAACTCATGTTCCATGGAGCACACTAGGAAATAATGACTCAGAGCTCAGAAGTTGCACTTCGTCGAGAGAGAATCGGCTCATGGCAATATGGATTCCAGTACTTTATCGTGTCCTCATTACAAATGTTGGTACTTTCAGATGTTAACTAGAAGAGGCTGCTTTGACTCCTGGTGACTTGAGACTTATTTGGGGTGCTCAGCCAGTTATACCCACATACAGCAGGTGGGCAGCCCACAGATAAACTTGGTCAGTCTGCTTTCCGAGGCACAGAAGGCCTCCCCGAGGCTTCCAGCGTCAGCCTGGCCCCGGAGCCCGGGGTCTCTGCCTCTCACAGCCCCAGGACAATACCGGCGTAAATGACCTCTCTCTGAGGGAGAGGAGGCAGTCCCAGCTGGAAGTAACAAAACTGATTTTCTTACAGGGCTGATAAACAGTCTTCAAAACCACTCTAAAGGGTTTTGATCAAAAATGGATTGCTCTGAAGGATGGCAGCTATTTGGGCATAGATGTTCTTGTACGTTCATGGGAATGAAGCTGCCTCCCTACTTTGGAATCACGCCTCACGTCTTCCTTAAGAATTTACTACAACGGCCTCTGTAGGAAAAAGCAGTGCTCTGAGGAGCCTGCTACGACACACCCCTTTAACAAAGTGACCTTTGGGATTCCCACTGAGGTGGAGAGGCCTTTGATTTTGTTTTCCTGCAGAAGCTTTGTGCCTTTGAGTCTGGTCACTCAGGGGAAGATCAAAGGCAGGATATTCAGTGGAAGGGAGGGGGGTCCTTACCTTTGACGGGAAGACATCCTCTGAGTCACCAGGTCAACAAGATGAGGTGACGAAAGCTGGCCCAATGGATGACTGAGGAAGCAGCAACCTGTTTTGCTGTCACATTTGGACAGATGGACAGTTAGAATTCTATATGTGTACCTGCTATTAGGAAAGGTCAAGTGAGAAAAAGAGAAGAAACTCAATGTCCTGAGTCAGTATTTCTACAAAGTCAAGTGATAGATGGTAAGTCTTCTCAAATGCATACTGAAAAGGCCTGTCTAAATAAACAGATAAATAATACTCTCTGGATCTCATGTCCTGATGAGCACCTGTGATTTGCAGTAACAAGTTCAGTGAGAGAATTCTGAAGGAATAAATAGGCACTTTATACAGTAGCTTCTGAGGGTTGCAAAATATTGAAATTTTATGGAATTGTTCTGTTATTCTGTTCTCTTTATTTGGCTTTGTATGGTAGAGTTAAAAGGTACCAATTGGTGAACTGTACTGTTTATGATCATATAAATAAAGGTCAGTCATATGCCCCTTAGACAACATTTCTCTGGGAAAATCAAATTAGATTTTTGACTTGTAGTTCAAAGAAGGTAACGCAATAAAAGTATTTGAGACCTACTTTACTTAAGGGCAATAATACAGTTCCAAATTACACTGGATTGTAAATCTTCATTTTGTTGAAGAAGAGTACATTATCATTAATGTTTATGCTCTGGCATATCTCCTTTTGGTTCTTAGTTTGCCTTTTTAAAAACCTAGCTGAAGTTGTACTGCATTTATAATTTGATATCCTGTGTGTTTTGTTTTGTTTTTTTACTGAATGTCATATACAAAGCATTTTCCCGTTCTTTAAGGCCCATAATTTTAAAATACATAGTTGTAGACTGTGTCACATTCCAGTATTTGTCCCTTCCCCAATTGTTAAACATTTTGGCTGCTTTAAATTATTTAGTTGTTTTAAATAATGTTGTGATGAACATCTTTATAAATAAATATATATCTTTATATTTCAGCCTAGAGTAGATTACTGAAAGTAAAACCATCCCTCCGAGTGTGATTGTATTTAAGACTGTTGATAAAGTCTTGGTACTTTTCCTCTTGAGCTGAGCCAGCCCCTTACCGTCCCCTAGCATCAGGGCATTTATCTTGCATTAACCTGATGTAACCTTATTTTTGTGGATAACTCGGGCACATTATATATCTACAGTCCTTAATGTGACCCTTGGGGTGATTTTTAACAGCTCCCAATTCCGCTACCCAAAGCAAGTCTACCACCATGCTGTTCTGTTCTGCTGTTACCCCATCTGAGTTTCAAGAGGCTGGGAGGTCGGATTCCTACGCTTGTTAGGAATTAGCGGTCAGTACTTACTAAGACTCAGATGGGAGAGCTCATCATGAATACGGAGGGCAGGTGCCTCTGACACCTATGTCATGACTGGCTGAGGTTTTGGGGGGCTCTCTGGATAAGTAGGGTGTTACTCCAGTCTAAGTGCATTTTTAAATGGTATGTATTCAACCTCACGGGAATCTGATCCAGAAAAGAAGCAGCATGCTGTTACCTGCTGCCCTCCAATGCTGACCAATTTTTATAGTTTTCTTCCCAAATGATTTCCCGTGTTTGATTCCTTTAGCAATGTGATAGCTTTTCCGTAAAACCCCTCCAACTCCAAGAGGGTATTCTACATCATGACATTATTTTCTTTTGGAGGCAAGATAGCCACATTTTTACATTCCTTAACTGGTATAAACAAAACCTGTTTCAGCTTTAGTTAAGATTTTTTTCAGGAGTATCCATTAGGAATTCTTGTCAACAGATCAGCTCGGGCAGGTGGAAAGAAAAATCATAAAGCAGCCAAGAAAGAAAAAAAAAAACCAGACTGTCACTCAATAGCCTATCTTCTTGGTTTGGGCTTGTTGGAAAGGCGTAATAGCCAGCCTTTTCAAGGAGCAGTTTCTTAGTTAGCATTTCAGTCTTCTGCTTGCTTCCAACTGTAGTACTAAAATGCAATCAAAGATAAAGCTGATATTTATGTAATATTTATAATGTATGCAGTGACCATTTGAGAGTTGTAGTAGTATAGATGTAAAATTATTGCAGTTTGCTTTGCGGAGGTAGTGGGACAGAAATTGGTTCCCAGATGAAGCATAGCAAAGTAAATCTCAATTGTGTGTGTGCATATGTGTGTGTGTACACGTATAAGCTCTACATGTAGCATTTGCAAATCGCCGTTTACAGTGGCACATGGGGCTTTTCCATCTCACATACCACGACATCATGGCCATGTGTCCCTGTGCCCATTCACCAGTATGGAGAGGAAATGTGTTTGCCCACCAGCACCTGTAAACTCTATGTAGTGCACTATGTTCCCTTAAATTTGTATTTTAGGTTCCCCTCCTCCCCCTATGACATCCTCCCCCTCTAAGACATCCCGTGTCTTCTCGGGGTCCCATTTCTTATTCTGTGTTAGGTCGTTGTACAAAATAGATCTGAATAGTGGAATCCTCTTTTGGAGGAGGGGAGCAGTATCACTTTTGTCATGGGAAGCAGCCCACTTAGAGGTAACAGTTCATACTTAGGCCTTAAATTGTGTAAAGTGACATAATGGAAAATACCTTGGGGGTAGGATAAGTATTTCAACAGAAACAGAACACCTTCTGCAAACCATTGTACAATTAGTCTATTGTTCTGTACTTAAAAAAGAAAAAAGGAAAAAAACCTGGCACTAAGAAAAAAAAAAAAACCAGCATTTGAAAAGGTATGTTGAAAAAGCCTTTGCTCAGCTTAAGTTTGAGAAAGAAATGCCAGGAATTCAAAACTCTTATCAGCCTGCTTCGCTTCCCCTTTTTTTGATTTACTTTTTTTTTTTTAAACCTTTAATGTAGGAAGAAGTAAGTTACTGTAGTGATCCATTAGCAAATGGTCCTGCTATCCCGATGGTTCTATAGGTTATGTAGAAGCTGGACGTCTTCCAGGACCTCCTGACATTTCCTGCCCAGGCTGGCCTTCAGAGCCATTGCCTCTGAAAGGGATGGAGGAGGGGTTTTACTGCCTTGTAAATATTCCCACCCTGTGTGGAGGAGAGAAGAAACAACATACACAGAATGAAGTTATGAGCAGCGAGGTACCAAGAGGTAGCTTAATACTGAGGAGGATTTCTTCCATTTTTGTGGAAGATAGATTCTTGATCCTGGGTAGATAATGAAGTATTTGAAGAGAAAAGGATAGAGAACCTTCCAGCCATAGAGTGAGAGGTGGGTCAAGGCTGGAAACTTAGAATTAGTTAAAAAGGGGAAATTGGCGATGGTACGAGGAGGTACGCAGGACAAAGGCTCTTCTGACCAGAAGAATCAGGTCAACAGTACAAATTCAGTTTGCAACGAATGAGCTGAGGAGAGCTTTGAAAGCCAGCCTAAGGTGTTTGAATGACGCTGGTGCCAACACAGCCACAAGAAGACTTCCTTAGATCACTTCCAGGTCCTTCTCTAGCTCATGTCCTCTGGTCTGAGGAGGGGAAAAAGGAAGAAGGGTAGGAATATTAGTCGAGTGAGCCTTTATTTTTGAAACAGAATAAATTTGTCTCATTTTACAGTGTTGGTCATAAGTCTCAGAACATTCAGCCCTCTCCTTTAGGAGCACAGATAACTCTGGATTGTCTCCTTATAGGGTCTAGAGTTTCTGTGACCTAACTGAGGACAGGACATCAGACCAAGGTTGTTTTAGCCATTTTGCCCCTGTTAGAAAGAGCTTTATCACACTCTGGGTGCAATCCACTTATTTCTTTCAAGAGCACAGTTGAAATAAAGAATTGTGTCCATCACAGGTGTACAAAGCAAAGATGTGCTGGTCATTCCTCAATAGGAAAGTGACACCATCTGTTGGCATTGTAGGAAATGGCACTATGATGATGTCACTGAGGGTCAGCTGTCAAATCCAAGATTACCAAGACGTCTTTTTGATCTTTGCTAGGTTGTAAAGAATGCTAATTATAAAGAAGTCTCTGATAGGAAAACTAATGTCTATAAATTCCTGTCAGTGCCTTTCAGATGTTCATTTTCAATCAGGTAAAATGTTTGCGTATATAAATCTCAGAATGGTAGAAAAAGAATCGACCAGATATTGTGGCCCTATGTTGAAGGTGATAGGAAATAAAATAGTTGTTGTCACGTACTGTGTGGTATAATTTATGGAGGTACAAACGCATTTCTCCACCTGGAGGGGGGAGGGTAGGAGTGGATATGAGGGTGAGAGAACACCTTAGTTCTTGCCACCATCATCTAAAAACCCAATTCCCTATTAAACTGCGGTCCTCTTAAACCTCTTGTGTTCACCCCTGATTTTAGTATTCATGAGGTCTATATATGCATTAAAAAATAAAATAAAACACAACAGTCACCCAGTATAACAGAAAAACTCACCCATCCCTTTGACAGAGGATTTTCGGCTAATTTATGCAGGCCCCTTTGCACTTCAGCCTGTTCCCCACCGGTTGCTAGGCAACCATTTGAGTTACTGCGCATGCCTTTTTTATGATAACTGTCATTATGATTATTTTTTAATTATACAACTGGGACTCTGGATTAAAACAGCAGATTGTCACTCATTCTTTTCCACTGCTTCTAGCATTCTCTCACATGCCTAGAATCACCTTCTGAAATTTACATGGCAGTGACTTATATATATATATATATATTTTTAATATATTTCTGGCTTCACAAAGGAAGTCATGATGGCATCATAAGGGAAGCGAGATTTTTGTGAAAAATGACTGTACCATACCCCACAGCTGCTATTGATCTGGGTAGGCCAGGTCAGATAGGAGGGTCTTGAACCTAAATTATGAAAATCTTTGTTCCTTTAACCATGTCTGCTTCTAATATTAAGTGATGTTAAAAGCTTATATCGTTTTATTGCCTGTTTTGTCAAAATTACAAAATGCTAAGCAGTTGTTGCTATTAAATCTGCTTTCAAATAAAGCTACAATAAATTTGGGGGAGGGTGCAGCAGGAATCTAAGCAACATGAGGCACCCACACTTGCTAAATGTTTGTTCTTTTCTGCCCAAATTGCTCCACACAAGCAGAAGTGCAGTTAGGCATGATGAAGGGGTTCCTGTGGCAAATAGTCATAAAGGTGTGTGTGGTTCATGGGGTGCAAAACACCCTAAAAGGAGTAAGACTGAAAAGATAAGACAGTCACTAGGTACATACAAAAGCTTTTCATCTGAGTTTCCAGAATATATTCTAACATATCATTTTCTAAATGTAAAGTAAATTTGAAGACAAAGGAGTATGGAAGTAAAGTCTCTGTTGTTTCTGGTTTTTTTTTTTACCAACTCAATTATTATTCATTAAAAATGGAATTTTTGGTTGAATAGGATATTTTAAATATTTCGATCAAAATGAAGAGATGTGTTTGCTCTGATAGAGAAATCCTCAGTGGACTTCCCAAATCATACATATGACAGAAGTGGGGACCTAATGGTATTTTGATGTGATTTTGAAGTTAGCACAAGGGGCGTTAATTAATCTCCAGTAGAGTTGTGGAGTTTTCCTTGATTTAAAGAGCCCCGTGTCTATATGCATGGGATGCCAATTTGCTTTTCTGGCATTCTCTGAAATAGAATGAAACCTTTCCTTAGTAGTGCATGATCTGTTATGTTTCTGTTTGTTTCCTCCACCCTGCAGTTCAGGGCGACAGCTCAGTGAAGTCTTCATTCAGTTACCTTCAAGGAAAGAATTACCAGAATACTATGAATTAATTAGGAAGCCGGTGGATTTCAAAAAAATAAAGGTAGTTATTTTGTTTACAAACTTTATTTTAAGTAAAGGAGAAGTTAAATTCATTGAAATGATTCTCGTCAGGACTTGGCAGTGGCATCTTGTCTGATCACCACTGACAGCCATCCAGGGCTTGTCACCAAAAAGGTTGGGGTGTCCTTGTGCCTTTACATGTGTTTTATTTAATCATTATGCTGCGAGCTCATATTGTATTATATTGCATTTTATTTAAGGTTTCAGATTCCCTTTCCCCACTGCACTTCCTGTTTCCCACTGCATTCTCCTTCCTCCCCCTTACAAGAAGGAATACTGGTGGGAGGGTGGTCTGTGTGATTGGCACCCCCTGGAGTTGGGCAGGCCCACATCCCTGGCGGGGCTGTGTGCTGAGAAGACAAAGGGAAAATGGGGCTTTGTTTACCCAGTAATGATTGTTGCATTTCTCTCCCTCTTCTTTATTTCATCCAAAATTTCCATTAGGAAAGAATTCGTAATCATAAATACCGGAGCCTGGGCGACCTGGAGAAAGATGTCATGCTTCTCTGTCACAATGCTCAGACATTCAACTTGGAGGGATCCCAGGTCTGTCTTCAGTTGTCTGAAAAAGATTTAACCTTAAATGTGCTTATGTTCTGTTACGTAAAATATTTCACTTTCTACCGTTTGAACCGTTGGTAGTAACCTGGCAGTAGAAAAATGAAAAATAAAATCCTCTATTCCCTGCTACCTACGTAAGGAAATTGAGGGTTTGGCGTTTTCAACTTAATGCCGGCTCCTTTGTACCATAGCTGTGCTAGCTCCTACTTGAGCTTCCCTTAAAGCCTTGGCTTCTAATTAGAGGAAGAATTCAAGTAAATCACTTAATGTAATGCTTAAAGGCTAGAGGTATAGGTTTTGCTTTCATCGAGATTGTGTATTTGATTATATTGACCTTCGTTTTTCTGATTGTAACCTTGCCTCAGGAGTTGAAACTGCTATGATTTAAGACAAAAAAAAATATAGAGAGAAAATAACCATTGCCTCTAATTGCATATAAAAAATGCCTTATATTAGGCCAATTGCAATTCTCTTTACTCCTCTTCTTCATAGTTGGCAAGTCTAAGAGTATATGAGTAAGTGACACTGAATTTATTAAAATAACTTGCACTTAATTACACCTCAATTCCACTCACGTTTTGTATGAACACCCTTTTTCCTATCTGTATTTCTGGCCTAATGCTCTCCCACCTGTGAAGAAGAAGGAACGAGAAGAGAGGTCCATGCGTCTGCCGACCAAGGCGTGTCCAGCCACCATTCAATTCCTTAAGCCTCTTTCCTGATCTTGCTTTTTCACCTTCTGTCAATGCCAATCACTAAATTGGAGAACATGGGAATCCTCAGGATGTGCCTTGAACAGACTGTGTATTTCCTGGTTTAATGGTTAATAGTAGTGTGATTTTGACCAAAATAATAGGTCTTGAAAGCAATCCTTCTGTTTTTAAGACACTCTTCAAAGAAAGTTAAGAGGAAAACCAGGACATAGAGAAGAAGTGCAGGAGTCAACAAGGAAGTCTTTTGCGAATGACCATTCAAAGTCTCTGGGTAGATTTTTGGGTTCTTTATACTACAATGGCAACATTGTGATATGCTTCCAGTCCCACGACCTCCCTGTCTGCCCACAGTCGCTGTCTCACACCTCAAATGTGGTGACAAATGGCCTCTTGGCTGGCTTCCCTCCCAGCCCATCCTGGATACTAGTTTATCTTTCTCTAAACACCTTCTCACCCTGTCCATCTACTGCCTACCAAGCTTAGAGGTACCCCATGTACTATTAAATTCTAGAATGAATTTCAGGTCTGTAGGCTGCTTTCTAAAGTTGTACCCTACCCTACCCTGCCTCATTTAGCTTCATTCTCTGCTGTTCCTCAACCTAAACAGTTGCTTGTTCAGTCTGACTGGTCCTGTAAACACCTGGTTGCCTGAACACACATGGCGTTGTAACAAATAACACGGACAGAGCCTGTGTACCCTTTATAGCATCGCAAGATAGTCACATGTTTTGTAACACGGTCCAGTGTCATAACCAGGAAATTGACATTGGTGCAATTACTTGCATCGTTTTTATTCCTGCCTTCCCTCCTTTCTTACTTTCTCTCCTTTCTCTTCCCTGATGGAACCCTCCTCACCTTTAAGACCCAGCTCAACTCTGATGTCTCTGGTAAATTCTTACCACAAGGACCCCGTTGATCACAGTGTTCTCTCCCTGGTCCTTGTTCTATTGTACTGTATTATTTGGTGTTTACCACAAGTTGCGCAGTCACTTTCTTGAGTGTGTGGCTCATCTTTGCAATAAAGGAATGTGTTCCTAGAGCAAGGATCATTTTTTTCTGTGTTTTTAATTTTTTATTTACTTGTGGTAAAACATAAAATTTGTCATCTTAATTATTTTTAAGTTTACAGTTTAGTAGTGTTAAATATATTCTTATTGTTGTGCAACAGATCTCCAGAACTCTTTCATCTTGTAAAACTGACACTATACCCAGTAAACAACAACTCCCCATCTCCCCAGCTCCCTGACAATTCCCATTCTACTTTCTATTTCTGTGAATTTGACTACTTTAGATACCTCATAGAAGTGAATCACACAGTTTTTGTCTTCTTGTGACTGGGCTGTTATTTCACTTAGCATAATGTCCTCAAGGTTCATCTATGTTATAGCATGTGACAGGATTTCCCTCCTTTTTAAGGCTGTATAATATTCCTTGATGTGTATATTCTGCATTGTGTTCATCCATCCATCAATTATGGACATTTTGGATTGCTTCCACCTCTTGGCCATTGTGAGTAATGCTGCTGTAAACATGGGTGTGGAAATCTCTCTTCAAGACCCTGATTTCAGTTGTTTTGGATATATACCCAGAAGTGGGAGTGCTGGATCGTATGGTACTCCTATTTTTAATTTTTTGAGAAAAAGAACCATTTTTGAACTTTGTATTTCTCTCAGCAACTACACAGGGCTATGCCTAGGTGTGTGCACACACTAAAAATAAAGTATTGATTGGAATAGTATTGTCTGGTACTGATAAACTCAGTAATAAAGAATAGCTTCCATTTTGTTAGGGGAATTGCATTTTAAAGAAGATTGGTTCACCAAAGCACTTGATAGAACAATTCAAATAAGAAATGTAGTTTTGCAAATAGTGTTTTTGTTGTCAAAGATGGGAGGATGTCCTATGGAAATCCACCCTTCTCTCCCAAGTGCATGCACGCGCACACACACACACACACACACACACACACACTGAAGTTATTTCAACTGCATATGGACTTTTTCCTATAAGAATATGTGTGTCTGTATTTGAGTTTGGTGTTTTCCTGTAGGCCTAAAAGCTAATGTTGACGTTTCTACTAAAATTCATGTGAAATAAAGTGGGCGTGTTGCATAACAAAGAGAAGAGCACACTGCAATTGTGAATCTTGGGCCCTCAGCTTGCAGTTTTTAACAGGTGCCGCTTTGACCCTTTAGATCTATGAAGACTCCATCGTCTTACAGTCAGTGTTTAAGAGTGCTCGGCAGAAAATTGCCAAAGAGGAAGAGAGTGAGGACGAAAGCAATGAAGAGGAGGAAGAGGAAGATGAAGAGGAGTCAGAGTCGGAGGGTAAGCCCAGGCATGTGGTTCCTCCACTTCTTTGCCCCTTGTCACCTGCATGGATGTTTCCACAGATGCTAACAGAACAGACCTTAGAGTCAGGCAGATCTGGATTCCCATCCTTGGTCTCCCATGTCCTTGCTGGCCAACCTCAGGGGGTGTACTTAACCCTGCTCAAGCTCAGTTTCCTCCTCTGTAAAACAGAGGCACTAAACATGCTCCCCCCCCCCCCCCCGCCCCACTAAGCATGCAAAAAGCTTAGCATATGGCCAGGCTCCTAGCAAAGGCTCACTGAATGCTGCCTTTGAATATCAGTGTAATAAACATTTTCTCCCAACATGGTTGTTAACATTACCTACCTGTTCTGTAGCACAGTAGCTCTCTAGCCTGAAGGGATTGATAGAGCTTTGATTGTTGTGCTCCGCTGCCCACAGTCTCTGATTCAGTCGTCTGGGGTGGGGCCTGAGAGTCAGCATTTCCAACAAGTTCCTGGGGGATACGGATGCTGCTGGGCCCAGGACCACACTCTGAGTATCACCACTTTAGAAAATAATGGTCAAACTGAGTTGAAACTGTGGTCCATCATGGAGCAGATACTGATCCTGTCTTTATTTAAAATTTTGATATTTTTTTCATCACGGATTGTTTTTGCATTAATTTTGAGTTTTTAAAATATTTCTTTAGAATATCATTTGTCTCGATTGCCAAGTTTTGGTGCCCTCTCACATTTGGTACCCAAGGCAAGTACCTCCCTTATCTTTCCCTAGGCCCAGCCCTGGTTGCTAACCCTAATATTTCAGAGGTTAAGTCTGCCTTCAAAAGTCTAAAATTTCTTCTTACCTAATTATGTTTTCACCCCATAACTCTTCTCAAAGTAATAAATCCCAGTAGTTTATGGTCTGCTATGTAAAACAGCACAGATATGCTTTAAAATTTTTTATTAGATTTGTTCCTAATTATATTCTTAGTACAGACAACTTGGAAAATATTTTTTTAAGAAAGGAAAATTTGTGTAATTCCATTACCCAATATACACTTAACATTTTGAGACGTTGCCTTCCAGTTTTTTTCCTGTACATAAATATTTTGTTTATAAAAGTATAGCACATTGTTTTGTAGCATGATTTTTCTATTTATTATGAACATTTTCTCATAGCAATCGGTGTTTCTATACAGCAGTTTATATTAACATTCATTAGTGAATGTACCAAAATGTGTTACTCTCACTCTAAATAATGCTGTCCTGAAAATTCTTACCCATAAGTGACTGCAGACATTTTTAAAACATCTGATGCATACATATTGCCACACAGAACGGAGTTTATGTCTTTGTCAGCAGCCTAGGAGTGTCCGTTTCCCCACACCCACATCTGCTCTCAGTCGTCGTCTTTTTAGTGATTCTGCCTTTTATTTATGAACCTTGTTCAAGTTCACGTGGTTATTCCCTAGTTGTAATAGCCTAGCATTTGATGAATAAGTCTACATTACCTATCTCAGTTAAATATTTCCTTATTTTAGAGCCAGATTTCTAATCTGTTTTCAAACAGCTGCCCTCTTATCCCGTCGATGAGTTCAGTTTCTTTAATCCTTCTTGATACTTGGTGTAATAACTTTCTATTGCTGCGATAACAAATTTCCACAAACTTAGTGGCTTATTACAACACAGTTTATTATCTTGTACTTCCTTAGGTCACAAGTTTGTCATGGGTCTCTTGGGGCCAAAATCAAGGTGTCACCGAGGGGAGAATGCATTTCCTTGTGCATCCTTCTCACGTTGGCATCTCTGACTCTCTCTTCTGCCTCTTCCTCTTCCACTTACTTTTTTTCTCTTGAGGTGTACTTGACGTTAACATACCAGTTTCAGCTATACAGCATGATGCAATATTTGTATGTATTGTGACATCACCACTATAAGTCTAGTTAATATTTGTCATCATACATACTTAGAAATTTTCTTTTCTTGTGATGAGAACTTTTAAGGTTTGCTCTCTGAGCAACTCTGAAATATGCAGTGTAGTATTATTAACTGTACTCGCCATGCTGTACGTTAAACCCCGTGACCTATTTATTTTATAACTGGGAGTTTATACCTTTTGACCCCTTTCACCTGTTTCACACACCTCCTGACTCCCCCGCTTCTGGCAACCACCAAATCTGTTCTCAGTTATTTTTGTTTTTTAGATTTCACATATGAGAGAGATCATACAGTATTTGTCTTTCTCTGTCTGGTTTATTTCACTTAGCATAATGGCTTCAAGGTCAATACATGCTGTCGCAATTGGCAAGATTTCCTTCTTTTTATGGGTGAATAATATTCTGTTATGTATTTACCACATTTTCTTTATCCGTTCATCTATTGTTGGATACTTGGGTTGTTTCCATATCTTGCCTATTGTAAATAATGCTGGAATGAATAGGGGTGTAGTTATCTTTCTGAGTTAGTGTTTTTGTTTTCTTCAGATAAATACCCAGAAGTAGCATTGCTGGATCACATGGTAGTTCTATTTTTAATTTGGGGGGGAACCTCCATACTGTTTCCCATAGTGGCTGCACCAATTTGCATTTCCTCCAAGAGTACACAAGGTTTCCTTTTTCTTCACATTGCCCCTAACAGTCCTCTCTTGTCTTTTTGGTAATAGCCATTCTAACAGGTGTGAGGCACTATCTCATTGTGGGTTTGATTTGCATTTCCTTGATAATTAATGATGTTGAGCACCTTTTCCTGCACCTGTTGTCCTTTGGAAAAATGCCTCTTCAGATCTTCTGCCCATTTTTAAATCAGATTTTTTTTTGCTATTGAGTTATGTGAGTCCTTTATGTATTTTGAATGTTAACCACTTAACGGATATGCTTTGCAGATATTTTCTCACATTCCGTAGGTTGCCTTTTCATTTTGGTGATGGTTTCCTTTGCTGTGGCAGAATCTTTTTAGTTTGATGTAGTCCCACTTGTTTATTTTTGCTTTTGTTGGCTTTACTTTTGGTGACAAACTCTAAAGGTCATCACCAAGACCAATGTCAACGAGCTTACTGTCTGTTTTCTTCTAGGAGTTTTGCAGTTTTAGGTCTTATGTTCAAGTCTTTGATCCATTTTTGAGTTAATTTTTGTGAGTGATGTCAGATAGTCTTGTAGGTAGCATATGGTTGGTTCTTGTTTTTTTAACCCGTTCAGCCACTCTGGTTTTTGATTGGAGAATTTAGTCTATTTACATTTAAAGTAATCATTTGGTAGGTGTGTACATATTGCCATTCTGTTTATTGTTTACTGGCTGTTTTGTAGTTCCTCTGTTCCTTCTTTTGCTCTCTTCCTTTGTGGTTTCATAACTTTAGTGGTATGCTTAGATTTGTTCTCTTGATCTTTTGTGTATTTCCTATAGGTTTTGCTTTGTGATCACCATGAGGCTTACATATAACAACATATCATTATAACAGTCTCTTTTAAGTTGATGATAACTTGAGTTTGAATGTATTCTAAAGCTCTATATTTTTACTTTCTCCTCTCCACGTTTTATGTTTTTGATGCCACATTTTTTTATTTTAAAGATTGGCATCTGAGGTAACATTTGTTACCAGTCTTCCTTTTTTCTTCTTCTTCTTCTTCTTCTCTCCAAAGCCTCCCAGAACATAGTTGTATATTCTAGTTGTAGGTCCTTCTGGTTGTGCTATGTGGGACGCCGCCTCAGGATGGCTTGATGAGCAGTGCCATATCCACACCCAGGATCCAAACTGGTGAAACCCTGGCCTGCTGAAGCAGAGCGTGCGAACTTAGCCACTCAGCCACGGGGCCAGCCCTGTGATGCCACATTTTATCTTTTTTGCGTATATTCATGTGCATCTGTTAACTAATTATTTTAGTTATAGTTATTTTACTACTTTCATCTTTTAACCTTCATACTAGCTTTACAGGTGATTAATCCACTACCAATGTTATATATTTACCTTTACCAGTGATATTTATAGTTTCATATGTTTTCTTGTTACTAATTAGTGCCCTCTCTTTTCAGCTTAAAGTCCCCTTACCATTTCTTGGAAGGCTGGTTTACTGGTGGTGAACTCTTAGGTTTTGCTTGTCTGGAAAGTTCTTTATCCTTCAATTCTGAATAACTTTGCAGGGTAGTGTATTCTTGGCTGGAAGTTTGTTTCTTTCAGCACTCTGACTACTATATTATGCTACTACTCCCTTCTGGCCTGCCAAGTTTCTGCTGAAAAATCTGCTGATAGTCTTATATGGGGGTTTCCTTATACGTGACAAGTTGTTTTTCTTTTGCTGCTTTTAAGATTTTGTCTTTAACTTTTGACATTTTAACTATAAAGTGTCTTGGTGTGGGTCTCTTTCGGTTCATCTTTTTTGGAACTCTCTGGATTTCCTGGATCAGGCAGGTCTGTTTCTTTCCCCAGCTTAGGGAAGTTTTAGTCATTATCTCTTCAGGTAAGTTTTCTGCCTCTTTCTCTCTCTGTTTTCTTTCTGGGATCCCTATAATGCAAATGTTGCTCCACTTGATGTTGTCCTATAAATCCCTTAAAGTATCTTCACTTTCTTTTATTCCTTTTTCTTTTTGCTGCTCTGATTGGGTGTGTTCCACTGCCGTGTCTTCAGGTTCACTGATCCTTTCTTCTGCTTCATCTAGTCTGATATTGAACCCCTCTAGTGTATTTTTCCATTCAGATATTGTATTCATCAGCTCTGTGACTTCTGTTTGGTACTTTCTTATATTTCTTTCTCTTTGTTGCAGTTCTCACTGTGCTCATCTGTTCTTCTCCTGAGTTCCGTTAACATCTTTATGATCATTATTTTGAACTCTGTATCAAGTCAGTCATTTATCTCCATTTCATTAAGGACTTTTTCTGAAATTATATCTTGTTCTTTTGTTTGGAGTATATTCCTTGACTCTCTGTGTTGGTTGCTGTGCATTTAGATAAAATAGCTACCTCTCCCAGTCTCAAAGGAGGGGCCTCCTGTAGATGAACCTTATCATTCAACCCTGTCCTTGTTCTTGGTTGTCTCTCATACTTTTTTCATTTTCCAAGCAGCCTATTTTATTTCTAGTGTCTCCCAGTAGTTGAGGTGTGCCAAGACCTATTAGCATCCCAAAGGGGAGGATCTCAGTCAGCACCTAGCTTCAGGCTGATTGTAAGCCAGGGCCTCAGGCAGCAGCTTTTAAAGTATGCAAATATATACCGTCCTGTGGGACTACAAGCATTAGCTCCACTGGCCACCACAGCCAGGCAATCTAGAGGTGTCTCTGGAGAAGCAGTTCCAAAAACTGGGGCACCAGATATGTGCAAAAGCTCCCCTCTGGGAGATACTAGCACTCTGGAGCTTGGCAGAGAGAGAGAGCACGAAGACAGTGCCCACCCTCTGAGGTCTCTGAAAAGGATTACAGTCAGCCCTTAGACAGGTGCCTAATTAGAACCCTGCTTCTTGGCTACTTCTGTGAGGATAAGCTAATAGGCCTCATGCTGTACCCTGGGGAGAGGGGCTAGTTGCAAAAAATGGGGAACCAGAGGATGGTACAAGCTCTTTTCCATGAGATACTGGTGAGCGGGAGCAAGGCAGAGATGGCACCTGCCAGCCTCCATACCTCAGCAGGCCTTTAGATGTGTGTTAAGTTAGATGCCTGCCTCTCTGGCTGATGCTTTAAGATAAGCAAATAAGCCTCCTTTTGCACGAAGTCTGGGTGCTTCTCAATCAGTTGCCCCTGTGCTGGGCCCTGGAGTGGGTGAGTCCCATGGTGTGAGCCCTTTAAGAGCCGTTTCTCAGTTCATGTGAGCCTCATTGGTTTTCAAAGCTATTTGGGGGCTCATCTCTCAGGTGCAGGTCTTAAAATTTGAGGTGCCCAATGTGGGATTCAAATCTTTCCCTCCTCAGCGTCACTGCACCAGGAGTGGGGTTTATCGTGAGAGTGCGTCTTGGCCTCTCCTGCTTGCTTCAGCGTTTTTTTTTTTCTTGTTTGCCTGATGTGTAGGAGTCGTCCAGCTAGTTTTTAGGGTTTTTTTCAGAGGAAATTGTTCCATATATGTAGCTGTAGATTCGATGTGTGGTGTGTCTGTGGGAGGAGGTGGATTGAGGATCTTTCATCATGTTGAACTGGAACCACCTCCTCCTCCACTTTTAGGGACTCAGGGCCCACCTGGTCAGTCCAGCATAGTCTCCCCTCCTCAGAGTCAGCTGGTCAGCAACCTTAATCCCTTTTGCCGTGTAATGTAACATTTTCATAGGTTCTGGGGATTGGAACATGGACATCTACGAGGGGGTCATTATTCTGCCTACTGCTCTTGGTAATTAGAACTTTTCATGAGTCCACATGGTGGTATCAAAAAGCCTTAGCATCCTATTCCTAGGGCTCACCTGATGGGCCAGTTTATTAGCCTAGTTGTCCATGGCAGCCTGTCAGGGGGCATTTTGGAGCTGGGTATCCACTGACACACAAAGCCTGCCAACTTTAGAGTGTCCCACACTCCAGGGTGCGTTTACATCACGTTCCTAAGGATGCATTTTCTTACCTTCACTGGCAGGCTTCTGCTTTTTCACACCTTGCATGGATTTCCCATAGTCCCGTGTCAGGAACGGCAACACCTGTGTAGATAAAGATATTTCACTTTTTCTTTCCAGATTATTTAAAAATCTTTTAGAGGCCTCCACATCTTCATGCATTTGCATTAATAGACCTTTTCATCCTGAATCTTTTCTTCTTATCTTAAATTACTTCACCCAAGGCAACAGGCCCCCACCTTATAGCTCATTCAGCAGCAGACATTCGCACAAGATGGATAGAAGCCTCAACTAGGAATACTGTTTTGTGTGCTAGGATTTGCCAGCCTTTGCCCCTTTGGGGATGGGGGAAGGGCATATGTTGTCACCACACTTCAGTTCAAAACAGATCTGCTCTCATATTTTTGGGTAGCCTACACTTCCCTGGAAGATTTCATTTTTGTAAATGTTTTGTGGGTCCCTCGACTTCACAAAAGATGTGTGAAAAATTCTTCTAAGATTCCTTCTGGAACTGATTCCCTCCATGACAATATCTATTTCTAGGTGTCTTGAGACCCACCAAACACGATATTCTAGCAAAACTGGTTTGCATGAGAGACCCACAGTTTCAGTAACTTCATCATCAAATCCTAAAAATGGTATTCAGTGGACATCTATCCCACAACGATGCCATGGAACAGGGTTTCTTTGAACTTTGGGATATGCACCTATATCTGTTGGTTAGCACTTTGAACTCTTCCAATTTTTATTTCTATCCTCAGAAAAGCCCTGTGAGAGTAGAAATAGGTACCATCTTCCTGAAGGTAAATTTGGCAGAACACTGTTAGAAATTTACCATGTGAATATGTCCACCATACCTCCCGAAATTCTGGCAACATATGTCAACAAATAGGTTTATGACAGCTTTGTTCATACTGGCAAAAAAGCTAGGAACTTCGGTGCCCATCACTAGGGAACTGGTTACATAAATTACAGTGTACCCATAAATTTTCAGGCCTTAAAAAGAATTAGACAGTTATGTATTAGTTGATGCATAGAAATGTCCACATATGTGAGAAAAAAGGCAAGGCATGGAATATGGGCATGTATAAAGATTCCTTTGGTATAACTATATAAAGCAAGAGTGTATGTCTATCTACTTGAATCCTTTATATTCTCTCTATATAGAATTTTATGGAATCTATATATAGATAGAATCATACACACACAGGGATGGATATATTTGCGGGTA
This sequence comes from Equus asinus, assembly GCF_041296235.1. NCBI lineage: Eukaryota > Metazoa > Chordata > Mammalia > Perissodactyla > Equidae > Equus > Equus asinus. The sequence goes on from NC_091812.1 coordinate 36,656,833, forward strand.
TGGATGTATACTTTTTTTTTTTTTTTAAATAATGACCAGAAAGAAAACAGTAGGAAGAGAGACTAGAGATGGGGAAAGGAAGCTTTCAGATTCATTTGAGTGTTTTGTTTTGCTTTTACTTTCATTTTGCACCTTTCTGTGTTGTTAAAAATATTATTCAACTATTTGAATTTTCTTTTTGTTTAAGTCAACTGGAGTTATCTACATAGTAAAATTACTGGCCTTTTCTCTTAACCGTTTACACTTATTTATACTTTTTAATGTCAAGTTCTATTAAATAAATGCCCACACCCCTCCACAAAATAGGAAGGGCAATCCTCATTATCCTGTTTAGGAGGATCCCTGTTCAGCCATTAGGAGCCAGGGAAAGGACCCAGCCCAGCTGCCCTCCATGGGACCTCGTTCCCTCTTGTTGCCTGTTTTACGGCGATGATGTAATTTATCGTCCAAACTGAGACACGGCTGTAAGTGAAAGGGGTTGCTAGACAGGATGATGGAGAACAGGCATAAGTTGAGAATGTTCTGGGCGCTCCTGGACGTTTGGTTCGTCAATCTTATTACTACGTGTAAGAAGATTTTCCTGTGATTCCTCATTGCTGTCTATATTATTTTGTTGTAGCAAAATCCGTTAAGGTGAAAATTAAGCTCAATAAAAAAGATGAGAAAGGCCGGGACAAAGGAAAAGGCAAGAAAAGGCCAAATCGAGGAAAAGCCAAACCCGTCGTGAGCGACTTTGACAGTGATGAAGAGCAAGATGAAAATGTAAGCCTGGTGGGCTTGGGCTGAAGTCGGGCGGGGGTAGCGCTCTCCACTTCTGTTTCCCTCTCGTGTTTGCATGCCCCTTCCAACCTCTTCACTTTACCACCCAGAAAGGAAAACCTAAAGATTTGGTGAGATTTCATTATTGAGAGATGTGAACTGAGCTGCATGATTTATATCAGAGAATTTGGGGCTGTGTTTATTGCTTTTTTAATAGTCTTCACAAATGAAAAACTACTAAATCAAGTTCCCTTTTCTTATCTTCCCACAAATACAGTTTTCTCCTTGGCCAGTTAATATTTTATATCCGTAACACCCAGCATCGTGCCTAGTGCCTAGTTTATAGCAGTATATAGATGAAATAATCATTAGATGAAAGAATGAGAAAAAGTGTTGTAATGTCAGTTTGGGTTTGAGTTGCTAGTTAAGGTGCCATACAAAAAATCTGGATGAAGTTTTAAGTACTTAGAGGTGTTATTTTTTAAGATATGAAAAATTCAGGGGGGATTTATGGAGCCAGGCCCTGAAATAAGTACCTTCCCCTATGGTACCATGTTTAAGGCTTATGTTAGCATCATGAGGTAGATGTCACTCTCAGCAAGTTACAGAAATCAGTGCTTACATTATGTGTGTTTTGCTCCAAGTCATGTAAGTAAATAGCGGCTGAATTCAGACCCAAACAACATAACTCAGTCAGTCATAAGTCAGCTATCCCTGACTGTGTAGGCAACAAGGGAGCGGTGCTGGCAGAAACTTCTAGCCTTTTGAAGTCCCCTCCCTTTCATTCACTTTCCAGAGGACCTCAGGTTCCCTACCACCCACCTTCTACTTTTTTTCTGGAAAGATAATTTTCCATTTTAGTACATAAGTATGCTAGCTTGATTTTCCTTCAGCACATAGCCATTTGGGTCTGATGAGAAAGTTTCAGAATTCTTATCCCACCCACCCCACCCAGCCTTGACCCTGGGCACAAGCTTTTTCAAATACATTTAAAATACTATGTTTTCTTTAGAAGACTTACCGGTGAGGAGACATCAAATACATCGTTACTTTTTCCTCCCATGAATTTCCTAAAACATAGTGCTAAAAAGAGGAATTATTAGCCATAGACTTTTCATGCCACAGTGAAAGACAGCAAAACACTAGTATAGATGGTGACTGTTCCTTTGGGGGTTCCAGTTAGCCGCTCCCCTTTTCAGTGTAGAGGCTGTCAATGCCTCTTTGGTATCTTTCCATCTTCCCACAGAATGAAGTGGCTTGGAGGGTTAACTGTTTCCAAAATGTCTTTTCTTTTCTATTTTGCCTCTTGATGGTTTATGATGTCTTCTGTTTCTTACATGTAATTTTATTCCATTTTATCTTATTTTTACTTTTAGGAACAGTCAGAAGCAAGTGGAACTGATGATGAGTGATCCATATGGACCTTTTTCCTTGCAAGAACTGAATTCCTTCCTCCCCTCTCTCATTTCTGCCCAGTGAGTTCACTTGTCATGGGGGCGCTGGGCTGTTTCTCTATCATCATCATCTATAAACTAGCTTTAGGATAGTGCCAGACAAACATATGATATCATGGTGTAAAAAAACACACACACACACACACAAATATTTGTAACATATTGTGACCAAATGGGCCTCAAAGATTCAAAGATTAAAACAAACAGAAAAAAGCTTTTGATGGAAACTATGTGGATGGATAGTATATTTCTATGGGTGGGTCTAATTTGGTAACAGTTTGATTGTGCCTGGTTTTATCACCTGTTCGGATGAGAAGATTTTTGTCTTTTTGTAGTACTGATAACCAGGAGAAGCCATTAAAAGCCACTGGTTATTTTATTTTTCATCAGGCAATTTTCAAGGTTTTTATTTGTTCGGTATTGTTTTTTTTACACTGTGGTACATATAAGCAACTTTAATAGGTGATAAATGTACAGTAGGTAGACTTCACCTGCATAGACATTTTTCCCTTTTATGCTCTATGATCTGAAAAGAAAAATGCTTTTTGAATTGTATAAGATTTATGTCTACTGTAAACATTGCTTAATTTTTTGGCTCTTGATTTAAAGAAGAAAAGTTTTGTTGAAAACGCTATTGAATATTGCAATCTATATAGTGTATTGGATGGCTTCTTTTGTCAACTTGATCTCCTATGTTACCAATGTGTATCGTCTCCTTCTCCCTAAAGTGTACTTAATCTTTGCTTTCTTTGCACAATGTCTTTGGTTGCAAGTCATAAGCCTGAGGCAAATAAAATTCCAGTAATTTCCAAGAATGTGGTGTTGTTGCTTTCCTAATAAAGAGATAATTTAGCTCAACAAACATTGCCTCTTGTTTTTGAGTTCTAGGGGATTGAAACCCTGGTGCCTGAGTGACAGCTCCTGCAGAGGGCTGGGCAGGCTCTTGCTACAGAATGCTTAGTAGGAAAAGGAAAAAAAGAGACTGAGAGCGAGCGCCAGTCTGCTGGAATGAACCAGGTTGGTCGCAAGGGAGAGAAGCCTATTGCTTCCATGACTTTTACCAGGAGAGATGCTGGCATGGACCAAGCCACGCTAAACCCCTGCTCAGCCTTTTCTAGTGGTTTAAATTCTGTTCATGAGACAGAACATGTATATAGTAATATAGATTTATAGTATGCCATTATATACTGTGTAATAAATCTATATTAATATCTTTTGATTTTGAAAGATTTCAAAAGTGCTCAATTGAAAGACAGGTTCAATGAACACCCATATACTCTCCTCCCAAGATTCAACAATGGTTCCTATTTTATTCTCTTTTTTGTTGTTGTTGTTGACTAAACCAGTTGAAAATAAGACACAATCATCACAACACTTCACCCATAAATATTTCAGCACAGATCTCCTAAGACTAAGGCCATCTCCTGGCGAACCACGATCCTACTTTCATCCTAATTGCAGAAGGAATTAACGATAGTTCCCTACCATCTCATATATAATCCATATCACATTTCCCCAATTGTCCCCAAATTGTCTTGCATTTGTTTGTTTTCAAAAATTTTCCAACATGGCTAGCCAAAGCCTGGCACTTTCTTTCTCATGGAACTGATGATGACAAGGACCATAATAAAAGAGTTTTCTCTCATCTCTAATGGATTGATGAAAACTTCCTTTCTTACCATTGTCTTTGGAGAACTCTGGGATTCTTGCTTCTACAATATGAGGAATTGCCAATGCATCATACTTTGAATCTTGAAGGAAATTTGACCCACACAAAATCCAGTCCTGGGAAACTTGTCCCTCCAAGTGTGCACTCATGTCTGAATTTCCAGATAGTCTGAGCACTGTGGAATGTGTTGAGTTTCCCTTCAAGGTTCTTTTGTAGAAACTGCTGACTACAATAGAACTGGAAACTCCCGTGAAAGAATAAACTGCATTAGTTTTTCTTATTGAGATGATTTGGTATCAGTTCAAAGAAAACAGTCTCATTTCACTGCTTCCATTTCTGTGTCTCTATATTTTATGTATTCCCTGGAATCTCTTCTCCACCTCAGAGGCATTGCTGTTCTAAAGCCATCCAAACCATCGTCTTTATGATTCAAGATTTCTCTTGTGTGAAGAAAGTTGTGTAATTCTTCTGATGTCTTCGGTATGTTGTTCTCTCTGGCCAGAGTAGACACGAGAGGAGGTGGGGAAGGTGACCCATACAACAGTCGTGAGGCGGCAGGGAGAGTGAGCATGCTTTAGCGAGAGGCAGGCCATCCTGCGTGCGTAGGACACTTGCCTATTTTTAACCTCTTCATGGCGGCCATTTTGTTCAGCTCCAGTCGTTTAGCCTGTTAAGCAAACTTAGTTCTTTACAAGGTCAGTGGTTTACTAGAAATAGAGGAAGGACGCTAAGGGTATCAGGTGATGTACTAGATCCTTTAATGTTATTATTAATTAAAAGAACCCTGTGAAGATGGCATCGTTCTTATTCCCTTTTTACTAATAAGGATAATTCAAACAAGAGATTGAACAGCTGTGGCCAGTGCACCAAAGCTGACTGTAGAGGTGGGATTGTTTGGCTCCAAAGCCCATATTCCCTGCAGCTTCCCACCTTTCCAGTGAGTGAGGCCTGGAACTGATCTTGTTGATAAGCCGGACCCCCATATACCCGGCGCTTGCTGACCCAACGGGGTTTACAAACAAGCCTTGGCTCAGTTCTCTGCTTCTCGTGGCTGAAGTGGAACTTTCCTCTGAGACTCGGTTTCCTTGACTGGGCTTGTCTGCTATCCTGGCTCTTCCTTCTCAGTGATAAGCCACTCCACAAGGACCAGGAAGTTGTCCCTTATCCCCAAGCTGCAGCTGGACGGTAAAGGCTCCTGAGACCCAGCTGACTTGGATAGCATGACCGCCCTGTGATTCTGACGCATACTCCAGTTGAAAAAGCACTGCTGAGTCCCTCAGATTCTTAATCTCTATTATTTCATTCCTGGGGAGCAGTATGAGGCCACACTGATCCCAGTCTTGATTTAGATCACTCCATCAGGTGTGTACACCCACCACACAATTGTCATTCTAGTAAAATCAACATAAATGGGAATCACTGAAAAGGCTGAATGATTTTTCTCTCTCTGACACAGCTTTTCTGTCATATGGTACCAGGAAGCAATCTTCCTTTGTGCTTGACTTGAACCTGATGTAGACTGATAAGGTATAATACTTGGGGGAAATATTTTTGGTCTGCTTAGGAGAAGGGGAGAGACATCCTCTTCCCTTATGAATAAATGTAATGCCCATGAGAATTTTATATTAACAGTCAAGTTTACTATACAGATATCTTGGAGGAATGGCCAAGTCTTTCCATAAAATTTAGTAAATAAGAACTGCATTAAACCAGGTAAAGTACAGTTTCTGTCCTTGTTCATATATACTGTCATATAGTATATGAATCTCAGGTTTTCAGTCTCTGGTGTACTTGGGGAGAGGTAATCAAAAATGATGGGGCAAAGGGTGAGAAACCATGACTGATAGGTCTAGAATTGCTAGATCAACGTTCAAGTGAGCTGTATTTATCATTGGTGTGGTTTAGGACATTGAGCTTAATGGAGGGTGGAAGTGGCATGTTCCAAATGACTGAGCCCTTTATGCAAGGAGGGTTCTTATTCTGCATCACTTTCAGTAAGGATTTTCCAAAGGGATTTTCCACGTTGACTAAAGCAAGACAACTAAGTCGAGCATACAGAGAAAACAGTTTCCTGTTTATAAACACTGGGTCTTATTATGTTCAAGAAAGCGGCCTCTGTGTGAACCCCAGCGCTGTTATGAGAAAGGCTCACTGTGGGATTATAAACCTCAGAGAGAATGGACTCATACTCCCTCAAGCAAATGGGTGTATTTTTTAAGTCTCTTGTAACATTTTTAATTAAATTCCTCTTCCAGGATTCTAAAACGGACATGTGTCCACCACAAGTGAAATAATACAAAGAAAATTAATTTAGAATTCACCCCCACCATGCAATCGACTTTAACAGCCTGATGTGGTCACTTCTGCCCATTTCTTCTTGCTTATATAAACACATAAAATCATATACACTGTCAAATGCCAGATCACCAGCGATCCCCAACTTAACCTGTTCATAAGATGAAGCTGAATTTACTGCTTACTGCTGTAAGGGAGACCATCTTCATGCAGCTTTGGTAGTTTCTTTGAGAAGGAAGGTTAATGCTGGATTTTATTAAAATTTGATTTAAGATGTGTCTTTCTGTGCAGGAATTGGTTAGAAATGGGTAAAGGTCAGATATAATAGTTGAGGATTGGTGGAATAGTAAAGCCAGGATTTTTGGGGAGGAATCAAAGAGTCTTAGGGCATAACTATAAGTTGATGCTTTCTACTGAAGAGTTGATGTGTCTTTCAGGAAGTTCCTGTAATGAACAATGGTTCTTTGCCAGGGCAAGAGTTCCCTGGAATACTAAAGTTGCACTAATGAAGACAATGGAATAGTAAAGTCATGTTAATGTAAATAATAAGCTGTGTAGGGGTGGATGTTCATGTTTTTTCTTATTTTTTTAAAAGTTCCACACTATTCTGTGCAACTTGCCTTATTTTCCTCCAAGTCAATGGAGATTAAACTCAATTTTAAAATTTTTCTCTATTATAGAACATTTGTTATTTCCTTTTACATTATAAAATGAATATATGTGCATTGTAGAAATTGTGGAAAGCCAGAAAAGTACAAAGTAAAAAATCACCAATATTACTACCACCCAGAGAGAAGGGCTTGAGAGTTCTCATTTCTGGTCTGGCAAGGAAGGAGCTTTGAAATCATCTCTACTGTTAACCAGAAAAAAGCTGAACAAACTGAAAATCAACAACCCGTCTTAGATCTTTGAGGCAATTGAGGTCATAGGGCAAACCACCGTGCCCTAAACTGAAGAGACACTCAGGCAGATATAGAGAATCACAACCTACTGGAGCAGACAACTCTTGGTAACTGGCTAGGAAAACCTAATCTGTAATTAATTAATTGCAGAAGGTTCAGTGTGGACAAGTTTGAGAGTTAAAAACTCTGGGGGGATCCAGTCTTAGGAAGGCCCCCACACTTTCATGAGTATGACCTAGAGGAGCCCTATCAGGTTCTCACAGTGAAGACAGGAGACAAATCCCCTCATGCTTCAAGCAGAGGGAGCGGGAAAGTAGTCATTTTAAAATATGCCCAGAGTATTCTGTTCTTAACAAGGCCTGCCCTCAACTGAAACCATTTTACCAGAGCCTGATCAACCTGGAAGAAGGGAAATAGCCAGTTCCAGGACCCTCCAGCCTTCCCGTCTCTCCTAAGGAGCCAGAGGGAAACAAAACTGAGAAGTACTTTTGAAGGTCACAGCCCAGGGGTACGGGCACTAAAAGACTGAGCACTAATCCTAGAACTACAGAACATCCCTCTTCCCCTCCATCAGCAGGGCTCCTTTATAATAACAGGGTAATAGAACTGAAAGAACTATGCATCTCGGGTGACACTTTTAAAGTCTCCAGGGAAACCTGAAAAGGACAAAGGAGATAAAGACACCAGAGAGAAATTTAGCTTCTGACACCTATAGCTACAGCAAACAGGGAAGGCCTAACTCCTGGCCAGGTAAACGTAAAACCTCACACTAAGGCCTATTTACCTAGTATGTTATGATTTTTTACCTAGTACATTGTACCCTACTTCAACAAAACATCACAAGGCTCACTAAAAGACAAAAACATTTTGAAGAGACAGAGAAAATATCAAAACTAGACTTAAATATGGCACAGATGTCAGAATTATCAGACTAGGAATTTAAAGAAACTATGATTAACATGGTAAGGGCGCTAATGGAAAAAGTCGGGGACATGCAAGAACAGGTGAGTAATATAAGCAGAGAAATGGAAACTCAAAGAATCAAAAGGAAATGCTAGAAATCAAAACACCATAACGGAAATGAAGAATGCCTTTCATAGGTTCGTAGATAGACTGGACACAGCCAAAGAAAGAATCAGTGAGCTTGAAGAAGTGTCAATAGGAACTTCCAAAACTGAAATCCAAAGGGGAAAAAAAAGAGTGAAAAGGAATACCTAAGAACTGTGGGACAATTATCAAAGGTATAATATATGCATATGGGAATACCAGAAGGAGAAGAAAGAAAAAAAAAGGAATAGAAGAAATAATTGAAGCAATAATGGCTGAGAATTTCCCACAACTAATGATAGACACCAAACCACAGATCCAGGATGCTCAAAGAACACCAAGCAGAATAAGCACCCAAAAATCTACACTTACACATATCATATTCAAACTGCAGAAAATCAAAGAGACAGAAAAACATTTTGAAAAAAGCCAGGGGAGAGGATATATCTTACCTATAGAGGAGCAAGGATAAGAATTACATCAGACTTGTCTTCAGCAACCACAGAAAGTGAATAGAGTGAAATAGTTAAAGTGTCAAAAGAATCTCCAACCTAAAATTCTGTACCCATCCAAATTATCCATCAAAAGCAAAAAAGAAAGAAAGATTTTCTTAGACAAACAAAAGTTAAAGAAATTTGTCACCAGGAGACCTGCATCACAAGAATTTTTAAAATAAAACAAGTTCTTCAGAGAGAAGGAAAAGGATACAAGTCAGAAACTTGGATCTACATAAGAACAGAAGAGCATTGAAGGAATAAATGAATGTAAAATCAAACTTTTTATTTCACTTAATCTTAACTGATCAAACAGGTAAGAGTTTGTTCAAAATAATAATAGCAACAATGTATTCCATGGTTATAGTTTATGGAGAGTGAAATGAATGACCTCAATGTCATAGGGGATGGGAGAGGGGATTGGAAATACTTTATTGTAAAGTACTTGCATTACCCATGTGGTGCTATAGTGTTACCTGAAAGTGGACTTGCATTAGTTGTAAATGTATATTGCCAATTTAGGGCAACCTCTAAAAGAAGTTTAAAAAAAAAAGTATAATTGACATGCTAAGAGAGGAAGGAAAAAAAAGTGGAATCATACAAAAAAATTAAAGCCAGAGGAGACAGAAAAAGTGGGGACGACAAAAACAAAAAAAGGAAAAAAAAGAACAAAGGCAACAAATAGAAAACAGTAACAAATATGGTAGCTATTAATCAAACTATATCAATAATCACTTTAAACACCAATGGTTTAAATTAACTAAAAGACAGGTATTGTCAGAATGGACCTAAAATCAAGACCCAGCTCTATGGTGTTTACAAGAAATCCATTTTAAATGTAGAGAAACACATAGATTAAAAGTAAAGGGATGGAGGAAGATATATTATACTAACAATCAAAAGGAAGATGGAGTATATTAATATCAGACAAAGCCTGCCACAAACATCGAAGTACAAATGTTTTTGTAGACATGTTCTCAATCCTCTTACAGGAATAATAAGTGATATTGCTGGGTTATATGGTAAGGACTTAATTTTATAAGATAATAGCAACTGGATATCTGTATGGGAAAACACAAGAAAAACCTCAATTCTTATCTCACACCATACATAAAAATTAACTCAAAATGGATCTTCAATTTAAGAGCTAAAATATTGTGTTTCTAAAAGAAAACATAGGAGAAAATCTTTGTGGTCTTGGGTTAGACAAATTTTTCTTAAACAGGACACAAAAAAACATGAACCATGAAAGAAAATATTAGTAAAATGGACTTTATCAAAATTAAAAACCTTTGATCTTTGCAAGGCACAGTTTGGAAAATGACAAGGCAATCCACAGATTAGGAGAAAAAATTTGCAAATATATATCTGCAAAAGAGCTTGTATATAAATATCTATGACAATTCAATAAAAAGACGAATTATCCCATAAAAAGGTGGGCGAAAGATTTAAACAGACACTACACAAAAGAAGATATATCTGACCGGTCAATAAGCACATGAAAAGATGCTCAAGGTCCCTCATCTTCAAAGAAAAGCAAAATAAAACAACAGTGAAATACCACTAAACACCTGCTAGAATGGCTAAAGTTTAAAAGATTGACAATGGGAAATGTTGACAAGGCTATGGAGCAACTGGAACTCATACATTGCTGGTAGGAATACAAAATGGTATAACCACTTTGAAACTCATTCTTTTTTAGTAGCTGTATGATATTCCGATGTATACGTGTGTCATAACCAGATAATATTTGCTCTTCTAACATATTTTAGTTGATACCAGTTCTTGGGTGTTTTTGCCATTATAAATAATTCAAATACCAAATCATTAAATCCACTCTAACTATAATTTTTGTCTCTGTTTTTCTTGAAACAAGTTAGAGTTACGTTTAAATCATTATTGAAAAAATTTTCTTTGCAAATTATGTTGGATTTTAATAAAAAACTAAAGTTGATTGGTTTTCTTTCTCAGTTATGTTTATGCTTGGTCACTTAGGCCCGGCTCCTCTTATTTTCGTTAACACTTCCATCTTCTTCTTTTAAAAAGTCACTGCAAAATTACTATCTTTTCTCTTTTCCCTCAAGCCCTTAATTTTTTAGAGGAAATTCTGAGTTTAAAGAGATGTTTATGCTCCTTAATTTATTTGCATATGGAAAGGGCTTCTTCAGAAGCAAAATACCTATATTTGCTCCTGTCATTGAACTTTATGAAACAGTCAGGGCTACTCTAGATGTTCCAAGAAGACTAAGTTTGGGGAGAGCAGGGCCCTGAGGTCTAGTTCTTTGCCAGCCCCCTGAGCTGGCCAGAAACTCAACACAAGATTATTCTCCACCCCTGGGCTGCTAAGAAAATTTTCTCAGCCTGGTAGCTCTTGGGGAAGCCGGCACATAAAGGTGATACTAGCTTTAAATGGCCTCTTTGTGGTGAGGTTATAAGTTTATTGTTTGCTGAGGTTTAATCGAAATACCATTTCTCTCCTTTCGAGTAGGTTTAGCATGTGGAATACTTGGAGTGAGTGTGACCCCAGGGCAAAAACAATCTACCAGAAGGTGATCACCTTATAGTAATCATTCACATTTAAATAATTCCAGAGAATTCATATTCATTATAGAATTTTTTAGGCTGGTTGATTTGGAGAAATAATAGAACTCCATATAAGAGCTTTCGTTATTACACTGATTTGAGCATGGGCCCCATATATAAATACTATTTCCAGAACAGGACCAGCCTAATACAACGTCATAAGGCACGATGTGATTTCTTTATCCTATAACAGTGTTAGAAGGGGATTGAACTGTATTTGCAGGGCCCGATATACTAAGGTGTCTAATTCTGAGCACACTTTCTTTCAGTTTATATCAGCCCATATGACCTTACAGAATTTCTTTGGACTTCCTGGGGACATTTCTTGAGAGTCTGGGTCCTTAATAAACAGCCTAAATAGGGAGAGTTTCCCTAGAATGGAATATCAGTTTCTGTTGCTTTCAAAATCTTATTCCCAGCTTTCCGCCTGTAACTCTCCTTTGATGGTCTCCCTTTACACAATGTCCTGAGGGTAACCCATGCCAGGTCTTATGCACAGTGCTGGGAAAATATCAAGGAGAGTAAACTCCAAGACCTGTTTTTCATCTCCCCTACAACCAGGAATCCTCCCTGCCTACTCCACTACCCCCCTGCCTCCTTCATGGCCAGTGATCTTACTAAAAGGAGACTACCCAGGCTAACACTCCCACAGTGGTGTCTCATCACCCACTGAGTGCCAGAATCCTTGGTCTGCTTTATAAGGCTGAGCAAGTACAAACCACAGACTCTCTTCTGGGTTCCAGAATGGATGGGAATCACCCCTTGGACTTGGTTCTAAGTTGTTTCACTGTTTGCTCCCAAACCATCAAGCAAGCAGTCCAGAGGATGATCACCAGATAAAGAGACTAGGAAATCAACATGCCAGATGAAGATACCACCAGGTGAATACCTTGCTCTGTGGCTTCCTTCAGTGGCCCACGGAGGTGTATTCAAAGTTCTGTGGTCAATGTAGCCTATACAGAGCAAAGAGCCCACTGAGCAGAGCAGCTCCAGTCCCCAAAGGTCCTATAGGATGTGATAATAACTAGAGATAGCCCATGCACATACAAGCAAATACAAATATGTCATACTTTATCAACTCTAAAACATGTTTTTACGTCTTTGACAGACACATCAATGTCTTTCAATCTATGATGTCATAATTTTGATTGGCAGCAATTTTCCTTTCTTAGTGACAAATAAAATAATGCATTTATAATTAATAGTGTCTTAGAGTCAATAAAATAAAATAGTGTGTAGGAGCCAGCCCAGTGGCATAGTCGTTAGGTTCACGCACTCCACTTCTGCGGCCTGGGATTTGCAGGTTCAGATCCCAGGCATAGACCTACACAGTGCTCATTGGACCATGCTGTGGTGGTGTCCCACATACAAAATAGAGGAAGATTGGCAACAGATGTTAGCCCAGGGCCAGTCTTCCTCATGAAAAAAAAAATATTGTGTATTTTTTCCTATTTTTTTCTTCTATTTTTTTTCTTCTTTTGGGAAGATTAGCCCTGAGCTAACATCCACCAACAATCCTCCTCTTTTTTTGCTGAGGAAGATTGGCCCTGAGCTAACATCCATACCTATCTTCCTCTACTTTACATATGGGATGCCTGCTACAGCATTGCTTGATAAGTGGTGTGTAGGTCTACCCAGGATCCAAACCAGCAACCCCTGGGCTGCCAAAGCGGAGCATATGAACGTAACTCCTGCACCACTGGGCCAGCCCTTTTCTTTCCTAACATACATTACATGTAGCAAAATTATATACACTCTTCCTTATCTTGTTTCATTTCATTTATCTTTGAAAGCATTCATATCAGTGCACAAAGAACTGCCTCATTCTTTCTAACCACTGCATATATTTCATTATGTTGTTACCATAACTTATTTAAACAGCTCCAAATTGATGGGACATTCTAGTTATTTCTATTCCATGTTTGTTTATTGTCACCAAAAATGATGAAAGCTATGAGAAGAGTAAGAAGCAAGTGCTATGGAGGGAACTTGAAGGTTTTGTGGAGGATGTGAAATTGGGTTTGAGACCATAGGGAGAGTCAGACAGGTCAAACTGCTCCTGGAATTTTAATCTGGGTGGGCCATGAGAAAGCTATCCACCATCGTCCATTGGAAGAGTGTGCTTAGACTGTGCAGATTCTAAACAATTCACAAAAAAATGTCTGCTGAGCTTCTTTTACTTGCCTAAAGCCCACTTAACGATCACGGAAGATTTGTGCACATCTCACTGTGCTGAAAGGGCATTGGAAATATTCATTACTCACTTTCTTCTTCAGGCTGACGTATGGCACAGGGAAATAGATCTGCAAGAGGAGATATTGGAGGCCTTTAACTACTTGATGATGATGATGATTTGGATAAGACTGAGAAACTTGCAGTGGGGTCCTGGAGAGAAGTAAAAGCATGAATGCTGAACAATGCAGACCAGGGTAAATGAAACTAACAAAACCAAGGAGTGAAATCACAGCAGCTCCAGGCTTAAGCAACTCCATCTGTCCTATCCTTCTGTATTCAGTCTTGGGAATACCAGGATTTTAAAACAGTACCATAACACCAGCATTCAGTTCAGAGTGGAGGCTGGCTAATTCCTTAATTCCTCAGCTCCTTCTTCCCCACTCCAGTCCCCTTTGAATAATGACAATTGCAGTGTTGCTTACCATGTGCGTTGCTTTAAGTTCTTAGCTGGAGGTACAGATAGATGTAAAGATGTAGATATAGATATAGGCTCATTTAAATCTTTGCAACAACTTTGCAAGGTAGGTGCTATTATTATTCCTATTTTACAGATGAGAAAACAGAGGCAGAGAGAGATGACCTGCCCAGGTCACTCACCTAGTAAGTAGTGGAGCTGGGATCCAAGCTCCTGGCAGACCAGCTCTAGAGTCCTTGCTTGTAACTAGTACTCCAACTAGAACTCCAACCTGTCTCTTAGTGCTTCTTTTCTGTACTGGACTGTACACTCCTTAGAGGACACCGATTATATTATTTGTCTTGGAGTGAGCTCGCTTCCTCCACCCAGCTAAGTAATATGCACTGAATAAATATATTAAATAGAACACATATAAAGTCAATACCAGTCCAGGATTTCCCCACTGGGTTACTCCATCTGGTCTCTGTGTGTATGTCCAGCACCTCCCACTGCATGAGCCACCCTTCAGTGTTCATCTAAAACACCAATCTGATCATACTTCTCATAAGCTTAGATCATTTCAAGTTTTCCTAGGGGCAGAGCATAACATCTGAGTTAACCTGAGCTAACATCTGTGCCAATTTTCCTCTGTTTTGTATGTGAGTCACCACCACAGCATGGCCTGCAACAAATTGCGTACGTCTGTGCTCAGGGACCAAAGCCAGACCACCCAAGCAGAGTGCACCAAACTTAACTACAAGGCCATGGGGCCAGCCCCAAGGTGAAGTTAATTTTAATGATATATTTTATTTAACCCAATATATTCTAAAATGTTATTTCAACATGTAATCAATATAAAGAATTACTGATATATTTCACTTTTTTATACAAAATCTTTGAAAATCAGTATGTATTTCACATGTGGAGCACTTCTCAGGTGGACAAGCCACATTTCAAGTGCTTGTTGGCCGCATGTGGCCACCATATTGGACAGCACAGCTCCAAACCTGTGGTTCTTAAACTTGAGCTGCAGCACAATCGCCTGGAGGGCTTGTTGAATCACAGATTGCTGGCTCTGCCGCCAGAGATTTTGATTCATTATGTCTGGGGTGAGCCTGAGAATTTGCATTTCTAACAAGTTCTCAGGTGATGCTGATACTGGTTTCTGGACCAAACTCTGGGAACCATTGTTCTGGATCAGAGATTATAAACTGGTGGCCACAGGTTAGATCCAGCTGGTAGGCCATTTTATTTGGATCACACACTGTTTCAAAATTTTTCTGAAGTAATTACCAACATTTAAAAATAGCTAGATTTCTGGGCTGGCCAGCAGCATAGTGGTTAAGTTCAAGCACTCCGCTTCCACGACCCAGGGTTCATGGGTTCTGATCTTGGGCGCAGACCTACATACCACTTATCAAGCCACACTGTGGCATATCCCACATGCAAAATAGAGGAAGATTGGCACAGGTGTTAACTCAGGGCTGATCTTCCTCAGCAAAAAATTTTTTAAAAAGCAAGATTTCTTGTAAAAATCTAGACTCCAAGCTTCTATTGAAAAATTTATAAATATAATTATACAGGGCTGTATTTTTGCCTGGCAGTAAGCAGCAGGAGCCAAATCGCAAGTGTCCTCTCTTGAAAGATCATGAAGGCCCACTTCACTCTTTCACAACACTGAGCCCCTGTTGTGACTGAGTTGGTATCCCCAAACCTAGACCTTCTGGACTTCTCCCAATACCTAAATACACCAAGCTTTCTCTTGCCTCTGCAACTTCGTACATGTGGTTCTCTCTGTCTGGAACATTCTTACCGACACGACCATGCCAACCTGGCTAACTCCCACTTACCTGTCAGGTCTCAGCTGAAATGTCACTTTCTCCAGAAAGCCTGCTGTGCTCTTCCCACGGCCGAGGATAAGTGCTTCTTCTGTGTGCTTTCACAGAAGCCCGTGCTTCTCCCAGCAGAGCTATCGGATGTTACTCTAATTTCCGACCAGCTCACCTGTCTTGCCCACCATTCTATGAGTTTCCTGAGGGGAAGAAAACCACTTCTTTCTTACCTATCACTGTACCCAGAGCACCTAGTCCAGGATCAGTCTGGCACATGGCTGGTGTTCAATAAATATTTGTTGACCAAATAAACGAATGAAGAGAGAAAACAGCTAGAAGAGGTCTTTAAACCAATATTGCCCAAACTTTGACTTTCTCCCAGGTGGCTGCAATGGAATCATAGCTTTATTCCTAATTCCACAGGCAGCAACACCAAAAAAGCAAAGAGTAAATTTTAATTAAATTTCTCTTAAAACTGCACTGCGGAAAGAAAAATAAATTTAAACTCCTTAATTATTTATAATATTCCTCTAGTTTGAGCTTTATTTCACCCTGCTCAATTTACCAAAAGCCAGAAATAATGAAATTAAGCACAATACCATTATATCACCAAGTTACAGACTCTTGCTCAATTTATTGCATATCCTGCGTATCATCAGTGTACCATCATTTTACTGGCTTCAAACAAAAAGAAAATTATTTCCCCAGATTACAAGAGTCACTATTATTTTAGAGATTCTTGGAATTTCCCACTAAAAGCTTACAGGAGAGAGAAGAGAGGGAGAGATTCATATCCATATCCACACCAGCCAGTGTACTGGGCACTTAGGAAATGACCACGGTATAAAAGCATGCCGTTCTTAAGGAGCTCCTTGTCTAGAAGAGAAGTCCTGGACACAAGTAAATGTAACACAAGATAGGAAGAGACAAGAGTCATACGACAGGTGAAGAATGTTATATGAGAATAAAGAGGGAAAAAAGTTCTTCCAGCTTGGGGTGAGATCTGGAAATTTTGCATGGTATGGATAGCATTTGACCTGATCTTCCAATAATATTTAAAAGATCTATGCCCTCTGACAAATTACATTTCTTCTCAAGTACACTAAAAGGTACATTTTAATCTCTTTTTCAAAATGCGTAATGTATGAGAAAGGAGGTTAATTTAAGACGAAAAAGTATGAAGATCCCAGGAAGCAGGATTTTAGACCCAGCTTTGCCTGGAGCTAGTTTGTGACCTTTGGAAGTTTCTGGATTTGAGTTTTCTCATATGTAATCTGAACTGATAATAAATGATTTCTGCAGTCCTTTCTGGCACTAGCATTCAATGAGTGTCTATATTCTAATTTTTTATGCTGATTAGACTTTTATGGTTAAATGCAGTTAGTTTTGCAATGTGCTTCACAATAATTTCAGGCTTTGCAATTCTTCATTATGCACAGAGGCAGTCATGTCTTATTGCTTAGGAGACAAATGAATTGCCAACTTCATATGAAGAAAGTGATTAGAGATTGTATGTCTGGAGGGAAGAGTAACTCTTACATTTAAAAGTGAAATAATAACTTCAGAAGGTCTTGAAAAGACTATTGAAATGTTCTTTGGAGTCAGATAATTAAAGAAGGAAGATTGCATGACTAGGTTCCCAGATGCAATGGAAACGGGCCATGCATATCATTAAATGAGTGGTATTTGATTAGTCCTGACCAGGTAAAGGGGGAGGAGGAAGGAAGAATATGCTGATATATTTCATCTGATTTGTTAAATCCTTAGAAATGGCATTCAATCTACTGTAAGAAAAGCCTTTGCTAATGAGCATGACCAGAAATTGCATCCTTCCTTGTTTACTTAACGCCTATTTGTCACTGGTGAGGATATTTGCTTTGAAGCAATGCTCAAACAGATGAAATTAAATAGCCCCTTAGCAGGTAGAAGGAAAATCAGTTGGAAAGCCCCTACGTAACTTCACTCACCAGTGATGTTTCACTTGACCTGGCTTTACACCAGGTAGTATTCAGTGACACTTTATGGACAAAGATAGAGTTACTCCCAGACATATCAAAACAACTCTCCGAGAAGCAAGCCTGTGCACATAAGAAATCTCGAGTTGATTTGTTATTTTTAAGAGTCAGAATGGAAAATTTCTAGAGCTGGTGATGGTTGTACAACAATGTAAATGTACTTAATGCCACTAAATTGTACACTTAAAATGATTAAAATAAGTATTATGTTGCACATATTTTACCACAATAAAAAAAATAAGCTTGAAGAGAAAAAGTCGGTTGCTTTGCTGAAATTTGAGAACAAAGGAAAGATTTCCAAACAGTGGGATCCCTAAAGCAACACTGACGTTTCAGTGTCTTTCCTTTGGAGCTGCAGAAAAAACACACTCTCTTCTCTCTGACCCGTAGAATAAAAACAAGGCAAAAGCAAGAGGAAGTATACAGCTCAGGGAACACCCAGGGCCTTGGCTCCTTGCTCATCTGAGTTCAGGCGCTGGTTTAGCTGCCTCACAATGGGTTGGCAGTTGAAGCTGCCAACATGGTCTGTGGATGTGGAGAAACAGGACAGGACACTGAAGGGCTTGAGTCGTCTTGAACTGATCTTAGGTGAGTTTGCCCACAAAGAAAGTAAAGAAAGCTAAGGTGGAAAACAGGAGGAGACAGAGGATCAGAGAGGTCACCCAAGGTGGTAGCACTAGTGAGTGACTGAAAGGGGAATCAAACCCATGGTCCTGCCTTCTCACTTAGTTTACTGGATAAAGAAGGGCAGGGATTTTATTTTCATTGGAGGGGAGAGTGGCATGGCAAGATTCAGAGCTACGTGGATCTGGGTCGAATCCCAATGAACTGTGAGAGGAAACGAGGCCATGTATGTAAAGTGCTTGGCATGCACATGACATTCAGTAAGTGTTAGTTTTCTTCTTTCCCCCCCCCTCCCCAAATCTATCTGTCTAATGTCAGTTTTCACTATAGGGTTCAAGAATAATCTTTGTTGACAATATGCAAGCACATGGAAAACACAACCTATGTTTACTAAATAGTGTTTTATTTTTTTTAAGCTTTTTACCCGCTTTTTACTAAATAATGATCATACTTGCTCACTTTGTTGTGGCTTACTATGTACTAATCACAAGTCCACGTTCTGTTCTAGAAATAATCCTCAAAATGAGTCTACAAAACTGAGACTATCATGATTTCTATTTTATATCATAAGGACAGCGGGCACGGAGGGTTGAACAACTTGCCCAAGGTCACTCAGTAAGTGGCAGCTCCAGGATTCAAGCAGACAGTGTGGTGCCAGAGCCCTACCCTGTTTTTAATCCCTCTGCAAGGCTGCCTCCCAAAATGAACATGTTATTCTTAATTAAGTGCCTAGAATGTAGATCTAAGACATTATTAATCAGGCTAGAATTAACAGAAACATAAAAACACCTAAGCTCATTTATTATCAACTTTAGAGACAAACTAAAATTTATCCTGGGGAAAGCATTTCAGAATGATAACAAATCCTCAACAATATAATAAATTAACTGGCCTATAGCTCTCAATGTCTCTCCCTTTCCCCCAGACACTTATGTTTCCACAATTGAGCCTCAAAAGAAGCCACAATTCAGTGAATCACATGCTATCCTACATATTATCATTCATCCAGCAAAAGTTCTTGAGTTCCTAATATGAGCAGCATACTTTGTAAGGCATGCTAACACATGTAGGGAATGAAAACAAATAGGAAATATGGCTTTGTCCAAAATACCGAGAAACCCATGAAAGTTATTATAGCCAACGTGATAAATGAAGTAAAATTAAATATCACTAACTCACTATTGTTTCTGGTTCATTTCAGCACAGCAAACATTTACCAATGAAGAAATTAAAGGGGAAGGTTATTCTATTTACGAGAACACCCTTCAAGCAGCCTCAAGCACTTAGAAGAATCATTTAATCATAACAATAGATATTCTGGTTATTAATACATATTTTACATTAATACTACAGTTGCCATAATTTGGGGTGCTTTGCCAGCCTGTCCCTCTTTATATGGAACTTCCCTCTCACCCAAAAACCCCAATGGAGGGGTGAGCCTGGATGGCCATGTCACTGGCCGTAGCCAATTGAATCAACACACAGTGTCACCAAAGCTCATTGTTTTCTCCTTCCCTTGGGAATTTGAAGTAAAGACACAGAGACCACATGGAGCTGTTGTTTGAGTTGGGCCAATGACAGAACCAAAAATGAGAAAACAGAGGATCTAAAGTAGGAGAAAGGAGCAGACGCCCACAGAGATTCAGGGACAAGAGATCAGAGAGACTCTGGAGAGACCTGAGAATTCCTAACTTCATAGTTTCAGTTTCTATGTGACCTCTTTGAGGAAACAGAGACCTCAGACTCATAATTTTAAAAATAACACTTGGTAAATTCTATGAATTGCCCTGCCCAAAGAAAGCAGGAAACTATTCTCAGATCATGATGTGGGCAGCAGGGACAAAGCCTAGAGATGCTCAGGTAGAGGAGAGAACTTATGTTACTCTGCTTGGATGGCGAAGGCAGGCCTTGAGCCCATATGTTAGCACATTTTAAAAGGGCTATTTAGGAAATATTACAAACTTTGTCATGCAAGTATTATAGATCTATCACTGTGTTGAAAATTTTAGTTTCTTTCTCTATTGACATAGCTGCGGACTTATTATGGATAGGTTGATTTCTTTATCCACCTGGCTATCCTCGGTTACTGCTCGTCGTATATTCAATATGATCACCTCTTGTGGCCTTTCACTACTTTCATTGCAGTCTTAGGGTGGGTTCTCCCACAGGTAGCTCTGAGACAATGATTTGAGCACAGTGGTTTAGGAGGTGATCCCAAGAAGCACTGGCAGGAGAGTGGGAAATGGAAACAAGGAAGGGAAGAAAGTCTGTGATGTGTGTTAATGAGTCCATTACTGCTGTGGGCCACTAGGATGCAATCACACTGGGACCTCTAGGACACTATGTAGAACACGCTTCAGAGTTGTGCCACCAGACCGCTGAGGAGCTGAGGTATTTATCCATGAACTCCTGCCTGCCATTGTTTGAGGCTCCTCTGCAGGGATGGGCAACTTCCCAACACTCTGTCCTGTCCAGCATGGGCCTCACATGCTCCTGCAGCCAGAGATAGCCCTTAGGCGGACCTGCAGTGGGAAGCTATGGGACTGTAAGGATCAGTGAGTGCTGATGAATATGAGAGGGGCACTGAGAGCATCTGCTGTACTCACCATGTCTCTACTTAAGCTCGAGTGAGTTCCTCTTCTTTGCAACCATGCAGTCTCTTACTAAAACAGTTCCACTAGAAAAGATTTTGGGAGCAGAGTTTAATTCATGGCATTTCTTTAAAGAAATAAATCTTCACTTCAAAAAACATATCTTTCATTCATTCTAACTGGCCTCCCCTCTCCTAAGCCCCCACTGTATAAATTAGTGTCATTTTATTGCATCACTAAAAGTTGACTCTACATTGTAAAAATTTCAATAAAAAGTTACAGGAAGGAAACTGAAATTGGACTTAAATCTAATGGGCCTGACAGTTTCCTTCACTAGCAAAGTCTTCTTTCATTAATTACTTATAGGTTGGTGCAGTACTGTGTCATGAATTAGGATAGCTACACATGCTATCTATCTCCCCTACTAAGAATTAATGACAACGCGAGACCAGACAGAGATGACTGGGCACGTGATACGCAAAGTCTCTTAACGTTTACTATAAAAAATAGCAAGAGCGAGCGAAGTAATGAGAAAAAAAGTTCATTTTCCTGTATTGAAAAATAGAACTGACTCAGAAGGCCAAAGCTCAAAGGTTGATAATTTATAGTCC
The DNA here is from genome assembly GCF_041296235.1 of Equus asinus. Taxonomy (NCBI): domain Eukaryota; kingdom Metazoa; phylum Chordata; class Mammalia; order Perissodactyla; family Equidae; genus Equus; species Equus asinus. The sequence goes on from NC_091812.1 coordinate 36,678,338, forward strand.
TACCTCAGCATTACTCTTGCTACTAGAATGCAAGTCGTCACTTAACACTGCTATATACTGTTAAAGAAGCATGTTAACCTAACTACTGTATATCAAGGGATAGATTTTATGTTATATAATAATGACATCATTCAATACCATCCATGGGAAAGGTTAGGAATTACCAGGGTGTGGCCCATTGTTTGGAACTGAGGTCCCAATGATGTGTTAGTTGACTTATGGAATGAATGAATGACATGTGCTAGCCTTTCAATCTAGGGAATCTCAGTGGTAGCAAAGATAAACATTGCTAAAAAATGACTCCTCTATAACATGTTTTGGAAACTGATTGTTACAATATTTTAATTCACTTATCCAGAATCTTCAAGAATCTGAGGATTGAAATGGACCTCAGAGTACAGTCGGGTACAGTGGGTAAAGTCTAGGTAGCAACTTAGGGGCTAGAAGAAACTCTGACTCTATTATGTGGGTGATCTTAGATGCATTGCTTCCTCTCTCTATCGTACTAATTGAGCTCCATTGAGCCTTCCAGTTTTGTTATGCTAAACCCTGTGTGGTCAATTCAACTCTTCACATCATTCTAGATTACAAGAGTCAGCATCATATATTACCGTGAGGATCAAGATATGGAAGTCCTGGCACTCAAAAGTTTAACACTGACCACTAAACTGTTGAGGTGAAGGAGAACGCCTCTGGTTCTTGCTTTGTTCCATGATGGGCAATGACCTGTAGTGAGGCTCCAGGCCAATGGGGCTGAAGAGTCATCTGTGTGGTTCCACCTTTCTGCAAAGAGGACTCCTGGAGGGAGAAGCTTCTGGTGGCTTAGGCCTCACCTTGCTCTGGTCAGCCTCGAGGCTTCTAGTCACTGCTCCCAAACTGGGCAATGGGATGCTCTAGCTAAGCCAGTCCCCAATAACTTTTGAATAGCTTGATAGCCAGAAGTGGGTGAGAAACCACTATTCTCCACCTTCAAGCACGTTCTCTCTTTTTCTGGAGGCCAAATCTTGAATTCCTCTCTGGGGGCCTCTGGTGACCTTGGTGGGGGAATGCAAGGGATGAGGAAGATCACGCGTTGAGTCTTTCAGCCTTGTAAAGCTAAAACTGTCATGATGATGTCATTTGAGACTGGAGGAGGTCACTGTTCTCTATGCATCACAGGGGAAAATTGTGTCTATGGGCAGAAATTCAGCTCTGCAATACACTTCCCTTATTTTCTTAAAAAAATAGACTTTTTTAGAGCACTTTTAGGTTCATAGCAGAATTGAGCAGAAGGTATAGAGATTTCCAATAAACTCTCTGCCTCTACCCCCTCACAGCCTCCTACATCATCTACATCCCTGACCAGAGTGATACATTTGTCATAATCGATGGACCTACATTGACACATCATTACCACCCAGAGTCCAGAGTTTACATTAGGGTTCACCTTGGTGGTGTACTTTCTATGGGTTTGGACAAATGTATAACAACATGTATCACCATTATAGCATTATACATGATAGTTCCACTGCCCTAAAAATCCTCTATGCTTTACCTACGCTTTCCTCCCTCCCCCTTAACCCTGGCAGCTACTGATCTTTTTACTCTCTCCATAGTTTTACTTTTCCCAGAATGTCATATAGTTGGAATCATACAGTATGAGGCCTTTTCATATTGGCTTCTTTCACTTAGTAACTCAGGGCTTGATAGCTTTCTTTTTAGCACAGAATAATATTCCATTGTCTGGATGTACCACAGTTTATTTATTCATTCATCTACTGAAGGACATCTTGGTTGCTTCCACGTTTTGGCAACTATAAATAAAGTGGCTATAAACATTTCTGTACAAGTTTTAGTGTGGACATAAGTTTTCAACTCCTTTGGGTAAATATGAAGGAGCACAATTGCTGGATCACATGGTAAGAGTATGTTTAGCTTTGTAAGAAAATACTAAACTGTCTTCCTAAGTAGCTGTACCATTTTGCATTCCAAGCAATGAATGAGAGTTCCTATTATTCAACATCCTCACTGGCATTTGGTGTTGTCAATGTTCTGGATTTTGGTCATTCCAACGGGTGAGTAGTGGTGAGTAGTGAGTAGAATCAATTTTTCAATATCTACAAAATAACTTGCCAGGATTTTGATTGGGATCATGTTGAATCTATAGGTTAAGCTGGGAAGAACTGACATCTTAACAATATTGAGTCTTCCTAGTCATGAACATGGAATATCTCTCCATTTATTTGGTTCTTCTTTGTTTTCTTTCATCAGAGTTTTGGAGTTTTTCTCATATAAATCTTGTACACATTTTGTTAGATTTATATATAAGTATTTCATTTTTGAGAGTGCTCATGTAAATGATGGTGTCTTTTCAAATTCAAATTCCATTTGTTCATTGCTGGTATATAGGAAAGGGATTGACTTTTGTATATTTACCTGGTATACTTCAACTTTGTTATAATCGCTTATTAGTTTCAGATGTTTTGTCAATTCTTTTGGATTTTCTACATAGACAATCATGTCACCTGTGAACAAAAACAGTTTTATTTCTTTCTTCCCAATCTGTATACCTTTTATTTCCTTTTCTTATTGCATTAGCTAAGACTTTCAGTACGATGTTAAAAAGGAGTGTTGAGAGGGGACATCCTGGCCTTGTTTCTGGTCTTAGTGGGAAAGCTTCAAGTTTATCACTAAGTATGATGTTAGCTGTAGGTTTTGTGTGGCTGATCTTTATCCAGTTGAGGAATTTCCCCTCTGTTCCTAGTTTGCTGAAAAATTTTATCATGAATGGGTGTTGGATTCTGTCAAATGCTTTTTCCGTATCGATTGAAATGATCACATGACTTTTTTCTTTAGCCTAATGATATGATGGACGACATTAATTGGCTTTCAAATGTTGAAGCAGCCTTGCACACCCACTTGGTTGTGGTGCCTGTTGAATTTAATTTGCTAATATTTTGTTAAGGCTTTTTGTACATTTATGTACAAAATTGTCATCTACATTTATGAGGGATATTGGTCTATAGTTTTCTTTTCTTGTAATGTCTTTGTCTGGTTTTGGTGTTACAGTAATGATGGCCTTATAGAATGAATTAAGAAGTATCCTTTTTGCTTTATCTTCTGAAAAAGATTGTAGAGAGTTAGTATAATTTATTCCTTAAATGTTTGCAAGAATTCACCAGTGAACCCATCTGAGCCTGGTGCTTTCTGTTTTGGAAGATTTTTAATTATTAATTCAATTTCTTTAACAGATAAAGGCTGATTCGGATTGCCTATTTCTTCTTGTGTAGTTTTAGCAGATTGTATCTCTTAGGAAATTGATCTGTTTCATCTATGTTATCAAATTGTGGTCACAGAGTTGCTCACAGTATTTCTTTATTATCCTTTTAATAACCATGGGATCTGTAGTGATGTCCCTTCTTTCATTTCTAATATTACTAATTTATGTCCTCTCTCTTTTTTTCTTAGTTAGCCTGGCTAGAGGCTAATTGGCTTCATTTATATTTTCAAAGAAACACTTTGATTTTGTTGATTTTTCTCTATTAATTTCTTGTTTTCAATTTCATTGATTTCTGTTCTTTCACTATTTCTTTTCTTCTTCTTTGGATTTAATTTGTTCTGCTTTTTCTAGTTTCTTAAGGTAGAATTTAGATTATTGATTTTAGATCTTCCTTCTTATCTAATATGTGCACTCAGTGCTGTATATTTCCCTCTAGACACTGTTTTTTCCTCATTATACAAATTTTGATAAGCTGTGCTTTCATTTTCATTTAGTTCAAAATATTTTTAAGTTTCTCTTCAGATTTCTTTTTTGACTCATGTGTTATTTAGAGGTATGTTGTTTAATATGTAAGTACTTTGGGATTTTCCAGCTATCTCTGTGCTTTTGATTTCTAGTTTAATTCCATTGTGGTCTGAAAGGAGACATTGTATGATTTCTATTCTTTTCAATTTGTTAAGATGTGTTTTATGGCCCAGAATGTGGTCTATCTTGGTGAATGTTCCATGTGAATTTGAGAAGAATGTGTTTTCTGCTGATGTTGAATGAGGTAGTCAATAGATGTCAGTTACATTTGGTTGATTGACGGTGTTGTTGAGTTCAGCTACGTCCTTACTGATTTCCTGCTTGCTGGATCTGTCCATTTCTGAGAGAGGGGTGTTTAAGTCTCCAGTTGCAATAGTGGATTCATCTATTTCTCCCTGTAGTTCTATGAGTTTTTGCCTCACATAGTGTGGCACTCTGTTGTTAGGTGCATACACATTAAGGATTGCTATGTCTTCTTGGAGAATTGGCCCCTTTATCATTATGTAATGCCCCACTTTATCTCTGATAACTTCCTTTGCTCTGAAGTCTATTCCGTCTGAAATTAATATTAGCTACTCCTGCTTTCTCTTGATTACTATTAGCACAGTATATCTTTCTCCATCTATTTACTTTTAATCTATATGTGCCTTTATATAAGTGATTTTCTTGTAGATAGCATATTGTTAGGCCTTATATTTTGATTTTCTCTGACAATCTCTGTCTTTTAATTGGTGTATTTAGACCATTGACATTTAAATTGATTATTGATATAGTTGCTTAACATCTTCCATATTTGCTACTGTTTTTTATTTTTTGCCCTTGTTATTTGTTCCTATTTTTGTCTTCCCTTCTATTGCTGTCTTTTGTGGTTTCAAGTGAGTATTTTAAATATTTCTATTGTCTCTCCTTTCTTAGCATATCAATTATCTTCCCTTTTTTTTTACTCTTTTAAATTGGTTGCCCTAGAGTTTGCAATATTTACAACTAATTCAAGTCCACATTCAAATAATACTATATTGGTTGATGGGTAGTGTGAGTACATTATAATAACAAAATAATCCTAATTTTTCCTTCCTGTCCCTTGTATTATTGCTGTCATTCATTTTATATATGTATACGTATATATAAGAATACATAAACAGATATATATATGAATATCTAAGCAATACATATGGCAATATACATACATATATGACCATACATAGTTGAATATAGTTTTGAATATTATTTTGAACAAAGTATTAACTGTTAGATCAATTAAGGTTAAGAAAAATAAAAGTTTTTATTTCATCTTCACTTGTTCCTTCTTTTCTTTTCTTTATGTATATCCAAGTTTCTGACCTATATCATTTTCCTTTTCTCTAAAGAACTTCTTTTAGCATTTCTTGCAAGGTAGGTCTACTCCCTCAATTTTCGTTTGTCTGAGAAAGTCTTTAGAGTTCTCCTTCACCTTTGAAGGAAAATTTCCCAGGGTACAGAATTCTAGGTTGGTGGATTTTTTCTCTTAACATTTTCAACATTTTACTCCATTCTCTTCTTACTTGCATGATTTCTGAGGGAAGTCAGATATATTCTTATCCTTACATCTCTATAGATAAGTCTCCCCCTCCCCCAAATAGATTCTTTCAAGAGTTTTTCCTTACTTTTGATTTTCTGCAGTTGTTTTTTTTTTTTGAGGAAGATTAGCCCTGAGCTAACTACTGCCAGTCCTCCTCTTTTTGCTGAGGAAACCTGGCCCTGAGCTAACATCTGTGCCCATCTTCCTCTACTTTATACGTGGGATGCCTACCACAGCATGGCGTGCCAAGTGGTGCCATGTCCACACCTGGGATCTGAACCGGCAAACCCTGGGCAGCTGAGAAGCGAAGCATGTGAACTTAACCACTGCGCCACTGGGCTGGCCCCTGATTTTCTGCAGTTTTAACATAATATGCATAGGTGTGGTTTTGTGCGGTTTTTATTTTTGTTTTTATTCTTTTGCATTTATCCTGTCTGGTGTTCTTTGAGCTTCTTGTATCAGTGGTTTGGTGTCTGACATTCATTTAGGCAAATTCTTAGTCATTATTGCTTCAAATATTGCTTCTGTTCCTTTCTCTCTCTTCACTTTCTGGTATTCCCATTACACGTTTATTACACCTTTTGTAATTGTCCCACAGTTCTTGGATATTCCATTACTATTATTTTTTTAAGTCTCTTTTCTCTTTACTTCTCAGTTCTGGAGTCGTTATTGAAACGTTCTTACACTCAGTGATCCTTTCTTTAGCCATGTCCAGTCTACTCATGAGCCCATCAAAGGCATTCTTGAGTTCGGTTACAGTTCTTTTTGATATCTAGCATTTCTTTTTAAATTTTTTTCTTAGAATTTCTATCTTTCTGCTTACAATGTCCATCTGTTCTTACATGCTGTCTACTTTATCCATTAAATCCCTTAGCATATTAATCATAGTTGTTTTAAATTCTGTCTGATAATTATACATCCCTGCCCTATCTGATTGTGTTTCTGCCCCTTACTCTTTCTTCAAACTGTGTTTTTTACATTTTAGTATTCCTTACTTTATAGCTGGACGTGATGTACTAGTTAAAAGGAACTGCTGTGGATTGTCCTTTAGTAATGCGGCAGTAAGGGGTAGGGGATGGGAAAGCATTCGACAGTGCTTTGATTAACTCCGAGTCTTTTAGTAAGCCTGGGCCTCTGGACTGTGAACTTCATGAGGGCTTCTCAGTGCTCACCTCACACTGCTAGGTAGGACCGGATATCTAGAGCGAGTGGATTTGAGTATCTCCCTTCCTCTATGAGGAAAGCTTGAGGGGGCTGGAGTTGGGTATTTTCGTTCCCCTGGGTCAGTTGGGCTTCAAAAAGACTCAGCAGGTTAGGATCTTGTTAAACAACTTTCTTGAGGGCAGGCCTTGTTAAGAGGAACAGAATGCTGTGCCATACTTAAAAACGGTTCCTTTTCCCCTCTCCCCCTGCCAGAGCATGAGGGGATTTTTCTCTGATATTCGCTGTGAGAATCTATTCAAGTTCCTGCAGGTTAAACTTACAAAAGTGTGAGGACCAGCCTATGACTGGGTCCTCCTGGAGTTTTTGACTCTCAGACTTGTCTACACTGAGCCTCCAGCAATTTTTCAATTATGGTTCCGGTTTCCCTTGGCCAGCACTGTTTCCCTGGTTTCTGTGGAGGTTTTTGCTTGTAGCTCTCTGCTCCTATGAGTTGTAATACTCTGTTCTCATCTGGCTCTTCAATTTGGGGGGCAGTAATTTTCCCTGTGACCAAACTTCTCTTATACATCTGAGAAGCATCATTGATTTTTCAGTAATGTCAGCTTTTTATTTGTTGTTGGGATGGAGTGGTGACTTCCAAGCTCCTTACACGCTGGACCAGAAACAAGAAGTTTCCCTCCCTTGCTTTTTATTCCTCTCTCTGCAGAGCTCAAAGATTTGCACTCCGGGTGGGAGAGGCATATTTCAGGCGCTCCTGTTGGAGGGAGATGAGCTGGCCTTGCAACATGGTAGTCTGCCTGGCTCTAAGCAGAGAGAGAAATGCCCAGTAGAGAGCCCTATGGTGAAAACCCTAGACCTATCACACCCTGTGTCTAATTTGAAGTTTTCCTTTCCAGTGGTGATTCTTCCAGTTATGCTCTAGCCTTCTGGAGATTTTTCTAAACCTTACAGCCCACTGTTTTTTCTGCTTTGGAGAATTAAGGAATGTGCCAAGGAGAATTAAGACACAGGCTTGGTAAAAGGGCATTGGATATGGCCAACTCTCTGAGCACTGTTCAGCGAGGGGGTGCAATTCCCACCCACCTTAATGTGAACAGCAGACCTCGAACTTGCATAACATGAACTTGCAGCAGCAGTTCTGGAACAAGCCACAGGCTCAGGCAATAGGCAACCAGGACAGGTGTTTGGCATTTGGATGATTGGAAAGTTCCAGAAATACTTTGGATAAGAAATCTGGGGGAAAAACTGGACTTCCAGAGGTCAAATGGGATGAGGCTTCAGACTCAAGCCATTTGGGCATTACAGGGGAGGAAGAGTGGCCCCCAAGGGCTGGAGAAGTTGGGGACATCTAGGTTACACCTGTCCACTCTCCTCACCCACTCCCCTTGCCTTTATTTCTCCTCACCACAGCCATTCTCACACGCCCTATGGGCTGGCGGCCCTCACTCTTGCTCCTACCCCTCAGCTCAGCTCTCCAGGACACTGAGCTTTCCTCGTGAGATCCTGGAAAATGTCTCACTCAGCTTCCCTTTCTCATCCTGAGAATCTCATCAGCCATAGGCTGTTTTGCTTCTAGTTTGATGTAAAAGTGTGAGCTAAGGGTGTCAAACTAAAAAGAAATAAAATTCAGAGGTGTAGTTTCATTCTGCAGCTTTGTATTCCATTTTATTATGGGCCTCTTACAAAAACCCTATTTTTTAAGCTACATGTAGGACATTCCAGAGTGAAAGCAATGCCAGATTTCCCAATGGAGCTGTTTTGGATGAAGTGATGAGCTGATAAATACTTTCAAGAGCTACTTTCCCAGCTCCAGAACATCATATGGGATTGCAGCAATGTATGGCAGGAGCACCTACTGGTTTCAACAACACGCGGTGCATATTTATTGCATGCCAGCTCTACGCCACTACTGTCACTTCATCCTTGATAGCTGTCTCCCTTACCTCTTATTTATGGTCCATCACTAAGTCTTAATGTTATTACTATTGAATACCTCTTGAGTTTCTTCACTTGAATTAGCTTCACCTTCTCATCCATCACCCTCACCTTGGTTTACTACATAGTAACTTTGTAATAGCTCTGTCCTACTCACAGTTGCCCTCTCTGACCCATCCTTCAGACAGAAACTAGAAAGATCATTTTGAAACACAAGTCTGATCACGGCACCTTCTAAAAGCACTTCAGTGGCTAACCACAGTTCTTAAGACCAATGTCAAAATTCTTAACACAGATAACAGGACCCTGCATGATCTGGCCCCACCCATTTTTCCAGCCTCTTCTCATCTACCATCTCTTTTACTTTGTACATTCTTGTCTGATGTACGTTGTTTCAATTCCTCATTTCCACCACTTTCCCTCCTGCCACATGGCATTTGCACATGCTGCTCCCTCTGTCTGCAAGGCTATTTCTCCCCTCTTCATGAAGAACCTCCTGCTCATCCCTAAGATCTCATTTAAAATTCACATCGGCAGAAAACTTTCCATGTTTCCCTGACAACGTGAGACCCTACTGCTGACCCACGATGCATGCTCATAGTACCATACATCTTCTTTGTAGCATTTCACATGGTGGCAGTTTTTAGATTTTTATTTATTCATATCCAAATAAAACATGAACACACTTTGGATAAACTTAACGCAAACAGAAAGCCATACTTGAAAATTCAGCTTCATGACTTTTCACATGATGAACATGCCTATGTGTGTTCAAGGTGAAGAAACAGATCATTCCCAGGGTCCTAGAAGCCCCCCTTTCCAGTGACTGCGCCTCCCTGCAAGGGTAATGGCCACTATTTTGACTTCTAACACATAAGCGCATTTTGCTTCAAAAAATTCCTACAATTCGCATAAAACATGAGGCTCCCAGGCCCCTTCCCACAATGAGTTTGGCATGTGTTCTCTTATCTCTTTTTTGATGCATGTACATACACATCAATGATGCCTATGTGGGTATGCATAGTTTTGTTTTCTCATTACATCATAATTTTACATTTATTTGTGTGACAATTTCATTTCTATCTCTGCTGCTAAAATGGAATCTCCATAAGGACTAAGCCAATGGCAGGATATGCTCTTCATTTCCTCCCCAGCACCTAGCACAGGGCTGGCACGTAGTGCACACCATGAATCTGGTGAATCCATGAATGACTGTGCCAGGCGCTAAGGCCACAGGAGGAATGAGACAGACAGGTTCAGCGGTCCTTCTCTCTTCCGGTTTATAGAGTGTAACCGATCAGAAATTTGTCTTAAAGCCACCCAGAAGTGATGTTCTAAAACCACAGTCTCTCAGTCCTTCCTCCTAGAGATGGCGCATACCTGCTGACTGACACACCCACCCTGGGCTAACAAAGGGGCCTCTCCTTGACTTCCCCATGCTCTCTCCCAGCCTCCACTGGGCTCAGCTCCCATCCTAGTCCCTCTGCATGTATGCCCTGACTGGAATCTTCCTTCTGCCTTCATCCTACAAAGCTCAACACCCGCCCTAGAATTAGCTAATAAGACAAATGTGGTGGAAGGGCTTCATGCTTGGGAGCCAGAAGACATGGGCTCAAGTCCCAATGCTTTCACTTTCTGTGTGAGCTGGGAAAATTGCTCCACCTGTCCGGGCCTAAATTCCCACAGCTGTCAAAGGAAGGAGCTGGACTGACAAAAACTCTAGGGTCCCTTTTAGCTCTAATATTCTACGATTTTTATGATGGAAGGTACCTACACCTAAAAGTAGACAGCTGATCCCTCTGCAGAAGGCCTGAAGGCCCAGTGATGATTTAATTCCCCCAAAGGAGGCTTAACATTTCTGAAGCCCTGTTTGGTTTCTTCATTACACAGGTCAGTCTCATCCCAACCCTCCACTTCAATAAGACATACTGCAAACAGCAATAGCAGGAGGTAGGCAAACAGTTCTTTAGGAGGGTTGACATGGATGATCAATAATATCCTTGTGAAAATGCCAGCAAGTCTGGGCATTTCCTTTTAAAAACCTCTTTCCTTAGAAAATTGTCTTTTCAAACACCATGACCTGATTTTCAGGGAGGGACTGATTACAAAGCCTGGGGTTTCTTGCCAAGGCAGCGAGTTTTTGACTCCCACTTGATGATTAAAGACTCTGAGAAAAGCAAAACAATAAGAGCCTTACATCTTGATCTGATTGCATCAGGCTGGACTGAGATCCATGGGAACTGAACCCGCTGTCTGGAGAGTAGGCTAGCCAATCAGCATGTGCTGGAGATCAACAGACCATGGGGACCCCAGATTTCATACCTAGGCTGCTTGGCACCTGGCAACCGAAGGGCCTCCCTGTTCTGAGCCATTCCGGTATGTCTGTGGCTGCTCCAGTTCTCAGGATGAGGAATGACTCCCTGGAAGGGGGTGCAGCTTGTGCTCAACTCTCCTCACTCCCTGACACACCAAGGACCCTCCAGGATTTGGGTACTGAGAACATGGGTCTTTATGAGTTGTAGGCCATTTTGAAGCTCACCTCTAAGTCACTGCCTAATTTTTTTCTAACAGAGGCATTCAAATTAAATATTATTGGCTTCATTTACAAATGAGGAAAGAAAGTCACTTGTCTCATCGCACAGGACTAAGGCAGAACAGAATTAGGTTTCTAAGTTTTTGCCTCTAAGCCTCACAGTGTCTCCTTTATACCAAGGAGAGCTTTCAGGAGCTGCAGCCTCCCCTTCTGCTGGCCCCTGACTATGAGAAAAGTCCAGGGCATCTGCAAAGTCTGTCATTTAGGCTGTGCAGAGTAACTTCCAGCCTCACTCTGCCCCTCAGGGCCCCTTGTCCATCACTGAGCAGGAATGGGGCTGACTGGGTTCCCCTGGAGGGCGCCAAATCACCAGGTTCTTGTGGGCTTTGCCCGAGGCAGGAAACTCATTGCAGAAGCAGTACCTCTGACCCCTCTTCAAAGCAAAGTAAGTGATGGAGTTGGGAAGACTTGGCTTTGGGTGAAGGTGAGCATGAGGCAGAAGCACACCTGGAAGTAGTTTAGAGGGAAGAAGTTCAAGGAAGAAGGAAGAGTGGGTTTCTTTTTTTTTTTTGGACATTATTTCATTCCAGAGCCTAGCCCCAAGCCTAGTACATAGTAAGGAGTGTGGGATACACCAATAAATCAATGTGTGAATGCATGAACCAACCTCGTGGGGAGAAGTCCCTTGAAAGACACCATTGGCTATCTCTCATCCTCACTGTGGCTCTGTCATCTACTGACATGCTCAGGCATGCTTTATCCTCAAACATACACTCAAAATTAACCCTTCTCCCAACACTGCAATAGCCTTGTGCTACTTCTCTTTACCATCAAACTTTTGGAAAAAAGTAGTTTACAATCACCACCTCCAGTTTCTCATCATCATCTTCTTACTCTTGAATCTCATAAAGTATAACTCACTCTATTAGAATAGGACTGAACCCGATTATTCCTTTATTTCCAGCACCCAGCACGTATTTGAAGACATGGAGTGACCCTGCTTAGAGGAGAGCCCCTGCATTCTTTAAATTTGTTACTCCTACCCCTTACAGGAACTAGACGCCTTGCTTTGCAATCTCCTCTATATGATACCCCTGGATGCCAAAGTAAGCTCAGGTTACAGCCCTAGGTACAGGATGGGTCTAGAAAGCATATTGTGTTCCATACGAAGCCAGCAATCTCCCAGTCCCATGCTCCCATCTGAACTAATTTGTTTGAACCTGGAATTGGCAGTTGATCCAAGATCAAGGTATGTGCAAGCTAGACAACGGCCTATGAAGTGGCGGGGACTAAAAAGTTCTGCCCATACAGGAACCAGGAGGCATGATTAAAATTTCTCCCTATCATGAATTTGAATTGAAAAATATGGACAGAACCAAAGGAGAGCAGAAGCAGAAGCTGGAAGGTTATGAGAGAGAGTGGGGATCAGAAATAAGCTAACATTTTAAATAAGCTAAGGTTTTGAAGAACGAAAAATGTTAATAAGTGGAAACTTTAATGGGGATAGAGAAAGGTAAGGAAGCATAATGAAAGCAGGAGAAGAATTGAGGAATCATAGTAAGAGAAGTAGAGAATGAGAGAATAGCTGAGTTACATTTATTTCAGAACGCTAGTGAGAAGATTCTGAGCCACTGAGACCTCAGCACAAGTAGACTTGGTCTAGAATGGATTGTTGCCAGTCACAGCTTTAGGGAAATCTGCCACGGAATGCTCTGTCTTCTTGGTTACCGGGGAGATTTGAGTTCCCCTTTGGGCCAATCCTTTCAATGGAAAACCCTTCCAACTGGAACTTCCTGGGGAAGATTCTGTTACTTACAAGCACGCAAACCAAACCTAAGTGGGTTATGCAGAAGTAGATGATGATTTAGTCCCTCCACAGCCCTCTGAATAAAAAATTAATATCCCAGAGTGCCCAAAATGTTGTAATGGGTCCTTCCAACATCTCTCCACAAAATATAGGGCGTCAGATTTCCCCTGTTTTATAGAAACGTGGGAAAGTAACTACCTACATTTAAAAGACCCAATAACAGCAAGTGACATAAGCCCACAGCCCAATGTTCTCCTCACTAAATTTTGCAAACTTTACTGATCTCAGTGATATTTGCCATTTCTTTGCCCAGTTCTTTCCTTTTCCATCATTTATCTGGGCTCAAGGAGCCCTAATATCACAAGTATTAGGGAAATGTCAGCGAGAAGACTGGAAGATCTACCAGGGACTGATGTTGTAACCAAAGCGTTACTTTGAGCCACTAGGGTACAATGAAGATGATCGTATCTGTCGGTATTGAAACAATGTGCCCCAAGGGAAAAAGCATCTAGTGACTGTTGTTTTTGCATATTCCATGCTCTGTGAACATTAATACCAAACAAAGCAGAGTTTAAGAACCCAGCTGCCCTGCTAGACCACCTCCACCTTGCTTAGACCACCGTATTTGAAAAGCCACACCTGCTTTGCATTCTCGTACTCTCTGCAGTTTGTGTTGAAGGTGCTCAACTTGGTGAATCAAATCCAGAGCAATAGTCAATCAATTGCTTCTTCCAGAGAAGTCTATTTTCTGTCCCAAGACTTGGCAAGGCAAAGGTAGTATGACCTTCATAAGAGAGAGATTTGAGATTCCACTCAAGGGAAAACCGTGCTGATTAAAATAAAGTCCAAAAATCTTATTACAAGTGAAAAGGCCTTTAGCTAAATGATTTAGATCCAGGGCTGAAGCACAGGGACTTTCTTTGGCATGTACAGATTCCTTGGCAGCCTCTGCTTGGCTTATCCGGAGGAGGAGATGACCTCCAAAATATAGGAAGAGCAAAATCCCTCTATATCAGACCAAACCCAAAGCAGGTTTTCCAAGAGCAAGAGCTTCTTTTCTTCCCACAACCTTGAAACAATGGCTTATATCTGGAGACACCAAGGGGTAGCTTCTGACAGAGGGCATTATAATAATTTCTATTAACTTCCAACCTCTAAAGGTTACTCTGAATAAGCATATAACTCAAATGAATATAGCATTCTGGCCATGTAATTGGAGTTTCAAGTTTCCTAATTTCATCCTCCAACCAGGTTGCCATGTCTGAAACCCTCTTACATAGAAATTCCAGGGGTCCCACTGCCTTGGGTGGCTTCGTATGGAACACAATATGCTTTCTAGACCCATCCTGTACCGAGGGCTGTAACCTGAGCTTACTTTGGCACCCAGGGGTATCATATAGAGGAGATTGCAAAGCAAGGCGTCTAGTTCCTGTAAGGGGTAGGAGTAACAAATTTATATCCATAAAAAAATACATATTCTATCACTTAAAATAGAGTCAAGAGAAACTGTAGAGGTCACTGATTTCAGCCTTCATTTTACTGGTGAGGATTTTAACCCAGAATGTATTTAGTTCACTAACCTGGAGAGGGCACCAAAAGGAAGTTGATCATTTGTCTCGCCTCAGGCCAGTTTCGTTCGCCTGTACGCCGGCACCTTGTAGGTAGTACTGTGCAGTGGTTGAGTGAACAATCTCTGTGTTAGATTGCCAGCGTTTTAAGCTCCTCTTTGCTGCTTAGTGATTATGTAACCCTTGTAAGAGGATGGGAGAATAAAATGAATTAATGTGTACTGAGTGCTTAAAACTGTGTCAGCATAGTCATAGTCAGCGCTCACAGGATGCCAGCTAACATAATTGGTTCTTCAAAGGACTCTTTCTAGGATTATGAGACGATACCTACCAAAGGTTTAGTACAGTACCTGGCACCTTGTGTTCAATAAATGTGTTCTTACAGGTTTACAGGAAGCATGCAATGGCTTTCTTAAGCCCAACCCATTTACTGATCAAGGAGGAAACAGCACTGAAGATTTTTACTTCAAAGTGATGATATTTTGATACTTGGAAGTACTTCTGTAATTTATGCTATATTGGACATAGAATGATTAACAGAGAAGCATTGAGTGATTTCTTCTTTTCTAGAGTGTGTTTAAGGGAATTCCACAGCAATATCTGTCAACCATACTCCACTTACTGGGGGAATCCGGACCAGAACTATCACCTTGGCCACGTTGGTTAAGAATTATGACTACTTCCTTGGTAAGAAGGATTGAAAGATTCCCATCCGAGTCCACGTTTTGGCTTTTAGTATTCAATGAATTTCATTATGTTTAGTAAACTCCATAGAATTCTCAAGTCAGAGTGAGGGGTCACATTATCAACAAGTCTGCCATTAGAAAATACTGAGTTCACAATCCCCCCTGGGTGCTGTTTAAGTAGGTACCTGGAGCCACTGGGGTCTAGCTGAGAGTTCACATCAAGGTTTTGGAGCTCGGAGTAGGGCAAACCAGGCTGGAAGCACCTCCCCTTTGAGACTTCTCTTTGGGTTGGCTTCATGGTACACAGATCATTTGTACCTTATCTTTATAGCTCTCAATCTCAGTGGAAAGAAAGATCCTCTTTCCCAAGATTCTGGTAAAATTCCCATAACCTAATCTCGTTGGCCTGGCTCGAGTCCTATGTCCATCTCTGCACCATGCCTCTGTGGCCAGGCTGGTGTCAGAGTGGAAACAAATTACTCAGTTTAACCAGATTGGGTCATGTGCCCACTTTGATATCTGAGAGCATGGGGTTAGCCCCACCCAACCACATGAACAGAAAGAGGATGAGGAAGGACACCTCAAGGAAAATCTGGGTGCTGTTATCAAAAGAAAGGGCTATGGGTGTTGGGCAGGCAAAACCAACCATTATCCACTCCATTTGGCTCCCTACTATTGCTCTGGAGGACCTTACATCACTTGACCTCTCTACTCTAGGTCACAGTTTTCTTATCTACAAAATGAGAGATTTGGGCTTGGGTATGTATGAATCCCCTGAAGCTCTTGTTAAAACACAGATTCTTGAGCCCTAACCCCAGAGATTCTGATTCAATAGGTCTGACGTGGGGCCCCCGAATTTGACCTCATATCAAGCACCCAAGTGATGCTGATGCTGCTGATCTGGGGACCACACTTAAAGTGACACAGAGCCAGATGATGACTCAGTTCCTTGCACACAATAAGGCTGTGAGGAATTGAAACTCTTCATTCGGAGGCTCATAGCTAGGGATTCTGCTTCTGCCCCCACTGTGGGAAAGGCAAGCCTGAATTCTCAACTTAGCTCCTATCACTGGACTAAGTCAGCTCTGTCACTTCAGTAGTCACTCATTCCACATAGGTCACAGGCTACCTTGAGTGGGTGACAGCAGGAAAGACCTCTGCTTCCTTATTCCAGAGCTCCCTGGGAACTTCTGTCTTCCTGATCCATGCTAGTCCTTATTCAAATCTCTGCCAAGGCAGCCCAAGGATAAGTAGCTTCCACAGGGAAGCAGGAGAGTAGTAGAGTATTGTGTAAAGTTAAGGACCCAGGCAGACCTGGACTCCAGTATTCATTCTTCCACTCATTAAAGACTGTGTGACCTTGGGCAGGTTGCTTAATCTCTCTGTTCCTTAGTTATAAATTTGTGTGTGTGTAGGGCTTCATGGGGTTGTTGTAAGGATTAAAATAAGTGAGATTATGCTTAAGTAAAGGATTTAGTACAGTGGCTGGCACATGTAAATTCAATAAATGCTAGCTGTGTAACTCTTTAGGTTCAAGTCCAGGATGCCCCTGCATACTCCATAGCTGAGTTTCACTTAACAGGGTGTACTCAGATCCAACCTCACTTATTAACATCGTCTTAGTTAGAACGTCCTATTCTTCTACTCCTACAGTTGTGTTTTCTCAGGGTATCTAGGTAAAGGTGTCCTGGGGTCAATGCATTTGGAAAATGCTGGGTAAAAGGAAGTTTTCTTGACTGTGGGGCTTCTCAGAGTCTTTGTTATGGTAATTTGCATTGAGAATCTCCAAGAGGGACATTTGGTATTCCGTGGTTCCCAAACCTACTGGAGTACGGACCACCTTGTTTCAAAGAACTGCTATATCAACATTTTCTGACACTCTGCAGAAAGAGGGCTGGGAACCTCTGCTAAACTCTACCCAAAAGGCTCCATCCTGCAATGCCCTGGAGTGTTCAGAGATGTCCTACAGTGGCTGCGAATCAAGACTCTCAGTGTCAGGGCAAGAGCTGTGTCATGATCAGCTGCGTAGTTCCCATACTTTCCAATACGTTCAGAATTGAGGAGCAAGGTTAAATTTTGACAACAATTTAGAAAATCACTTTTTAACCAGAGGAGGTAAACGTTTCCAAACTGAGGTGCTAATGTTCCAGACTCTGTTGTGATTTGAGCCAAGGGGCAGGAGTTGGGGACGTGGTATGAATGTCACTGCCATCAGTGGGAGGAGAGGGTGGAAGACCAGTTCTGAGAAGGTGGAAGGAAGTTAGTGGGAGCAGGTAATTCTTTGCATAAGGGTAGGGAGGGGGTGTCAGTGCCTCAAATGGGGGTATAGGTAGCAGTTTCCTCTATTTCTGATACCTGTTGTACGTTCTTGCAACATCACCAAGAGGTGTCCATCTCCTTAAACAAAATTATGAGAGTGTTCTAGGTTAACAGCCAACCTTAAGTGCAGTAAAGATTATCCCAGATTTATCTAAGTTATAAAAGTGTGATACTGATGATTAAATCAGAAGAGGAAGTGGCTGCCCTTTTTCGAACAGCTCCTAGAGCAGCTGGGCTCTCTGAAAAGTGAAATGTGGAGGGCACTTGGGCCAGTTTCTCTAATTTGAAGAGCCTTCGGGCTCAGCATAACTGCCATGTCAGCGCACTTTCCCTGGGGTTGTGTGTGAGTTGCTGAACTTATCTCAAGAACATTAAATAAATTAAATTAAAATAACAGTGACAATACCACCAGGAGCTTCTTGTTCCATGCTACATGGGTCTGTCTCAGTGAATTAACACAGGCTGAACTTTAAGAAGGCCTTGAGAGTTGAAAACAGGCCGCTCGTGGTGAAGTGCTCATCATGAAAAGATAAACACGTCGGTCTCACCGCCGGCAGCAAGGCTGTGACTCTCTTGCCTCTCTCCATTTCCAAAGGCTCCAACTCGAACCAGCTGGGCTGTGTCATCTCTCCATTAGTGCAGGGTTTGAAAAGCTCCAACATAGATGGACTCAAAATTGGGAGACCTGCCACTTATATTTACTGAGATGCATTGCTTACATTTTTGAGAGTGTGGGACACAAAGACGTTGCTTTTTAATTGCAAAAAGTGGAAAGTGTCTCTAAGGCAGTGGCATGCTTCTTGGGAATTCCTGCCAAGGGAGCCTCCTACAGAAAACTCCTTTCACCCCAGAATGGAGGTGACTTGCGTTGTTCTTTATTAAGCTACTCTTTCAGCTGCCCCCTTCCCTGTGTCTGGCTTTCTTTTCTCAGGCTCCCAGATGCACTGTAAATGCTGAGCCCAGACTGGGCTCCCCTCCACAGTACAGTGTGCTGGGAACTGGACTGGCATGGCGGATTGTTCCAAGCAGCTGGAGCATCCTCAGCCCTCTTGGGCCCAGTGTGTTCTGACAGCAGGTTCTGCTTAATGCATTCTCATTGCATTTCTGGGGGTCACTAAAGAGAAGTCTTAAAAGCCACTGCCATGAGGTTTCTGAGGGAAGAAGAAAGGGGTGAGGGCAGGAGAATGAAGAAATACCAGAATGTTAGAAAGAAAATGTCAACCTTGCTCCCCTGGATAATAGCAGGATTAGCTTGAGACAAACCAGAGGGAAAGTGGGAAGTGGTCATTTCTGATGATGGCTTAAGACGCTATAGTTCTTAAAGAAGGACAGTGGTATATAAGTTAATAAGACCCTGGGTCTGCTGATCCCCTGCCTCACCAACTGTTCAATACTCATCTTTCAGCATTTCTTTCCACAAGCAACAGGTAATTGGGAGCAGAGATATGGGGACTCAGGGTCCCACCAAGAAGCCTATAGGGCTGCCCTCAAAGGGCTTACATTCTAATAAAGAACTCAGCACTGACCAACATAGTGTCAGTGAACAAAAGAAGAGTCCAGTTGTGACAAAACCGAGATGATGAGGCAGTTCTGTGATGATATATTGTAGCACTGAGAATGAGTCGATGATTCACAAACCAAAAAGAGTTCTAAACTGCAACCCCTCCATTATGTACAGTACTGAGTGTGCCTGAATATTTCTTTTTGTTTTTTAAGATTGGCACCTGAGCTAACAACTGTTACCAATCTTTCTTTTTTCCTGCTTTTTCTCCCCAAATCCCACCAGTACATAGTTGTACATGTTAGTTGTGGGTCCTTCTAGTTGTGGCATGAAGGATGCCTTCTCAGCGTGGCCTGACGAGCGGTGCCACGTCTGTGCCCAGGATCCGAATCAGTGAAACCCTGGGCCACCAAAGCGCAGCACGAGAACTTAACCACTTGGCCACGGGGTGGCCCCTGAATATTTCTTACTTGATTCCCATCTGATGGCTTGCCCACTTCTCTTTTTTGGGGACAAGGATCCACATGTAGTGAAAACTACCAGTAGGACTCATCAGCAGAAAGGCTGTCAGTATGAGCTCACTGAGGGCACTCAGGGTCTTATTCTTCTTTGAACTCCAGAGGTTAAGGTTAGTGATTGGAATATAAGTGACTAACAAATATTTGTAAATGGCATTTAGTCACCACCACTTTTCATTTGTGTTGCACTTTTCTATTTTACAAAATAGCTTTATATATTTATTCTTAATGGAAGCCTGGGTGACAGAGCAGATATTTTTCACTTCTTTCGAAGGGAGATGGACCAAGGCACAGATGGGTTAAATGACTTGCCCAGCGTGACAGGACAAGTGAGATTCAGGGTGTCACGTGAGCCAGCTGCCAAGGTGGGAGAAGGGGACACTTACAGAAATGGAAGAGAATAATGAGACCTCCCAGGCCCTACATTTGTGTTCTTAACTTATATATAAGGCTTTCCATTTGTGCTCATTTGAAGCATCTTAAGAAATATTTCAAGGTTTGGGGTGGAATATCAAGGTGATAGAGCAGGAAGATCCTTCGCTCACCTCCTCCCACGGACACACCAAAACTACAACTACATAGAGAAAAACTGTTGCTGAGAATGACCTGAAGACCAGCAGAACAGATTTCCCACAACTACAGATGTAAAGAAAAAGCCATATTGAGACTGACAGGAGGGTAGGGATGTGGTCAAGTCAGGCCTTATACTCCCAGCATGGTGACCCGCAAGGAATATCAGAACCATGAAGCTCCTTCCAGACAAGTGAGGGGCCCAAGCCCCACATCAAACTCCCCAGCCTGGGGGATCTCGTACCAGGAAAATGAGCCCCCATAATGTTTGGCTTTGAAAACCAGTGGAGTTTATGTCTGGGAGAGCTAAATGGCTACAGGAGACTGAAACGCCACCCTTAAAGGGCTCACTCGGCTCCAGGTCCCAGCACAGATGCAGCAGTCTGAAAAGTGCCTGAGTTATATGTGAAAGAGATTCACCATGGATTAATTTCGGGGAGCATGCCAGAGGGGCAGGGATCTGTTGGAATTTTCTCCAGGGAATGGAAGTGTTGGCAGGCACCGTTTTTTAATCTCCTTCTACCTAGCTGATCCGGCCCTGGTGGGTGCCATTTCTGACACTCTCCATCTACCTTGCTAGCACTGCTCGCCCCACCCCAGCATTCCCCTGTGGACCTGCCCCAGTCAACCCCCCTCCAAAGCAGCTTCTGCTCTGTGTCACCTAGTGGGCAGCCTGGCCAGCACCAGAGGCCCTCCAAAGCAGTTCCCACCCCAGGGTCCACCCTGCACACCAGCACACCTGCAGCAATCACAGCCCAGGCACAACAGCGAGGGCACATGCAGCCTACACAGTGGACACATCTGGACCACATGGTTCTGGTGACCAGAGGGGATTGAGCTACTAGGCCCCACAGGACACCTTCTCCATAAGACTACCCTTTCAAGACTGGGAGATATAGCTGATCTACCTAATACATAGATGCAAACACAAAGAGTTAGGCAAAATGAGGAGACAAAGGAATATGTTCCAAATGAAAGAAGAAGACAAAAACCTCAGAAAAAGAACTAAATGAAATGGAGATAAGAAATCTACCAGATAAAGTGTTCAAAGTAATGCTCATTAAGATGCTCATGAAACTTGGGAGAAGAATATATAAGCGCAGTGAGAACTTTAACAAGGATATAGAAAAAATAGAGCAAGAACCAATCAAAGCTGAAGAACACAACAACTGAAATAAAAAGTGCACTAGAGGGAATAAACAGCAGATTAGATGATGAAGAAGAACAGATCAGTGATCTGGAAGACTGGAAATCACCCAATTGGAATTGCTAAAAGAATAAAGAATTAAAAAAACAAGGATATCTTAAGGGACCCCTGGGACAACATCAAGCACATTAACATTCATATTATAGGGGTCCTAGAAGGCAAAGAGAGAGAGAAATGGACAGAAAATCTATTTGAAGAAATAATGACTGAAAATCATTAATCAACATGGCAAAGGAAATAGACATCCAAGTCCAGGAAGCACAGAGAGTCCCAAGTAAGATGAACCCAAAGAAATCCACACCAAGACACATTATAATTAAAATTTTGAAAGTTAAAGATAGAGAGAGAGTCTTAAAAGCAGAAAGAGAAAAACAACCAGTTACATACAAGGGAACCCCCATAAGACTATCAGTTGATTTTTCAGCAGAAACTTTACAGGTCAGAAGGGAGTGGCACAACATATTCAAAGTGCTAAAAGGAAAAAACTTACAACCAAGAATACTCTACCCAGCAAAGTAATCATTCAGAACTGAAGGAGAGACAAAGAGTTTTCTAGACAAGCAAAAACTAAAGGAATTCATCACCATTAAATCAGCCTTACAAGAAATATTTAAGGGACTTCTTTAAATGGAAAAGAATAGGCCATAACTAAAATAAGGAAATTATGAAAGAAAAAAATCTCACTGGCAATGGCAAACATATAATAAAGGTAATGGTTCAACCACCTATATATAGCTAGTTTGAAGGTTAAAAGACAAAAGTAGTAAAATCATCTATATCTATAATAATTAGTTAAGGGATACACACAAAATAAAAAGATGTAAAATATGACATCAAAAACATAAAAGTGAGAAGGTGGAGTAAAAATGCAGTGTTGTTAGAACATACTTGAACTTAAGGGACCATTAACTTAAAACAGACTGCTGTATTCATAGGTTGTTATATGGGAACCTCATGGTAACCACAAACCAAAACCTATGATACGTGAACAAAAAATAAAAAGGAAGGAATACAAACATAACACTAAAGAAAGTCATCAAAGAAAGAAGAAAAGAACAGAGAAGAACTACAAAAACAATGAGAAAACAATTAACAAAATAGCAATTAGTACATATCTATCAATAATTACTTTAAATGTAAATCAATTAAATGCGCTAATCAAAAGACACAGTGTGGCTGAATGGATAAAAAAACAAGACCCATCTATATGCTCCCTACAAGAGACCCACTTCAGATCTAAAGGCACACACGGACTGAAAGTGAAGGGATGGAAAAAGATATTCCATGTGTTGAAATGAAAAGAAAGCTGGGGTCACAATTCTCATATAAGACACAATAAACTTAAAACAAATGCTGTAACAAAAGACAAAGAAGGGCTTTATATAATGATAAAGGAGTCAATCCAACAAGAGGATTTAACATTTGTAAATATTTATGCATCTAACATAGGAGCACCTAAATACATAAAGCAAATATTAACAGACATAAAGGGAGAAATTGACGGTAATACAATAATAGTAGGGTGCTTTAATATTTCTCTTACATCAGTGGATAGATCATCCACACAAAAAATCAATAAGGAAACAATGGCGTTAAGTGACACACTAGACTGGGTGGATTTAATAGATGTACACAGAACATTCCATCCAAAAACTGCAGTATGCACATGCTTTTCAAGTGTACAGGGACCATTCTTCAAGATAGATCATATGTTAGGCCACAAAACAAGTCTCGATAAATTTAAGAAGATTGAAATAATATCAAGAATTTTCTGACCACAATAGTATGAAACTAGAAATCAACTACAAGAAGAAAACTGGAAAAGTCACAAATATGTGGAGATTAAACAAAATGCTACTGAACAACTATTGAGTCAATGAAGAAATCAAAAGAAAAGTAAAAAATATCTGGAGACAAATGAAAATGGAAACACAATGTTCTGGACTCTATGATGCACAGCAAAAGCAGTTGTAAGAGGGAAGTTCATACTGATCTAGGCCTACCAAGAAACAAGAAAAATCTCAATCTAACTTTACACATAAAGTAACTAGAAAAAGAAGAATGAGCAAAGCCCAAAGTCAGTAGAAGGAAGGAAATAATAAAGACTAGAACAGAAATAAACGAACAGAGACTAAAAAACAATAGAACGATCAATGAAATTAAGAACTGATTCTTTGAAAAAATAAACAAAATTGATAAACCTTTAGCCAGACTCATGAAGAAAAAAAGAGAGAGGGTCCAAATAAAATCAGAAATGAAAGAGGAGATATTATAAATGATACCTCAGAAATACAAAGGATCATAAGAGATTACTATGAACAATTATATGCCAACAAATTGGGCAACCTAGAATAAAGGAAAAAATTCCTAGAAACATACAATCTTCCAAAACTGAATCAGGAAGAAATAGAAAATTTGAACAGACTAATTACTAGTAATGAAATTGAATCAGTAATCAAAAAATTCCCAACAAACAAAAGTCTAGGGCAAGACAGTTTCACAGGTGAATTCTACCAAACATTTAAAGAAGAATTAATATTTATCTTCCTCAAACTAGTCCAAAAAATTGAAGAGGAAGGAATGCTTCCAAACTCATTTTACAAGGCCAGCATTACCCTGATATCAAAACCAGACAAAGACCCTACAAAAAAAGAAATTTACAGGCTGATATCTCTGATGAACACAGATGCAAAATCCTCAACAAAATATTAGCAAACAAAATTCAACAATACATTAAAAGGATCATACACATGATCAAGTGAGATTTATTCTAGAGGTGCAAGGATGGTTTAATGTCCACAGGTCCATCAATGTGATTCACTCCATTAACAAAATGAAGGATAAAAATCATATGATCATCTCAATAGATGCAGAAAAAGCATTTGACAAAATTCAACATCCATTTATGATAACAACTCTCAATAAAGTGGGTCTAGAGGGAACATACCTCAACACAATAAAGGCCATGTATGACAAAACCACAACTAACATCATACTCAATGATGAAAAGCTGAAAGCCTTTCCTCTAAGATCAGGAACAGGACAACGATGCCCACTCTCGCCACTTTTAATAAACATAGTATTGGAAGTCCTAGCACAACAATCAGATAAGACAAAGAAATAAAAGGGATTCAAAGTGGAAAGAAAAAAATTAAATTGTCACTATTTACAGATGACATGATACCATACAGAGAAAATCCTAAAGACTCCACCAAAAAATATTAAAAGTAACAAGTGAATTCAATAAAGTTGCTGGATACAAAAATCAACATACAGAAATCTGATACAATTCTATACACTAGTAATGAACACTCAGAAAGAGAAATTAAGAAAAAAATCCCATTTACAATTGCATCAAAAAGAATAAAATACCTAGGAATAAATTTAATCAAAGAGGTGAAAGATCTGTACTCTGAAAAGTATAAGACATTGATGAAAGAAATTGAAGCCAACACAAATAAATGGAAAGATATACCTTTCTCATGGATTGGAAGAAGTAAAATTGTTAAAATGTCCATACTACCCAAAGCAATCTACAGATTCAATGCAATCCCTATCAAAATTCCAAGGGCATTTTTCACAGAAATAGAACAAATAATCCTAAAATTTATATGGAACAACAAAAGACCCCAAATAGCCAAGGAATCTTGAGAAAGAAGAATGAAGCTGTAAGTATCATGCTCTCTGATTTTAAACTATACTATTAATCTATAGTAATCAAAACAGTATGGTATTGGGATAAAAATACACACATAGATCAATGGAATAGAATAGATAGCCCAGAGGGCTGGCCCGGTGGCACAGTGGTCAGTTTGCACGTTCTTTTTCTCGGCAGCCCAGGGTTCGCCGGTTCGGATCCCGGGTGTGGACATGGCACCGCTTGGCAACAGCCAGGCTGTGGTAGGCATCCCACATAAAGTAGAGGAAGATGGGCATGGATGTTAGCTCAAGGCCAGTCTCCCTCATCAAAAAGAGGAGGATTGGCAGGAGTTAGCTCAGGGTTAATCTTCCTCAAAAAAAAGAATAGAGAGCCCAGAAGTAAACCCATGCTTATATGGTCAATTAATCTACAATAAGGAGGCAAAAATATGCAATGGGGAAAGAACAGTCCCTTCATAAAATCGTGTTGGGAAAATTAGACAGCTTCATGCAAAAGAATGAAACTGGACTGCTTTCTTACATCATATACAAAAATAAATTAAAAATGGATTAAAGATTTACATGTAAGACCTGAAGCCACAAAACTCCTGCAATAAAACCTAGGTGGCAAGCTCTTTAACACTGGTGCTAGCAATATTTTTTTGGATTTGTCTCCTCAGGCAAAGGCAACAAAAGCAAAAATAAACACACAAGACTACATCAAACTAAAAAGTTTTTGCACAGTGAAGGAAACCACCCACAAAACAAAAAGGCAACCTACTGAATTGGAGAAGATTTTTTCAATTGATATATCTGATAGGGGGTTAATATCCAAAATATATAAAAAACGCATACAACTCAATATCAAAAAACCAAACAATCCAAGCAAAAAATGGGCAGAGGACCTGCACAGACATTTTCCCAAAGAAGACATACAGATGGCCCTCAGGTACATGAAAAGATGCTCAACACCACTAATCATCAGGGAAATGCAAATCAAAATCAAATGAGATATCACTTCACACCTGTCAGAATGGCTGTTATGAAAAAGATAACAAATGACAAGTGTCATCGAGAACGTGGAGAAAAGGGAACCCTTGTGCACTGTTGGTGGGAATGAAAATTGGTGCAGCCAATGGAAAACAGTATGGAGGTTGCTCAAAAAATTAAAAATAGAACTACCATATGATCCAGCAATTCCACTTCTGGGTATCTATCCAAAGAAAATGAAAATGTTATCTCAAAAAGATATATGCACCCCCATGTTCATTACAGCATTATTTACAATAGCTAAGATATGGAAGCAACCTAAGTGTCCATCAATAGATGCATGGATAAAGAAGATGTGGTATATCTACACAATAGGACACTACTCTTGCCATTTGCGACAACATGGATGGACCTAGAGGATATTATGCCAAGTGAAATACATCAGACAGAGAAAGACAAATACCTCATTATTTCACTTATATGTGGAATCTAATAAACAAAACAAACAAAACAAAACAGAAACAAACCCACAGATACAGAGAACAAATTGGTGGTCACCATGAGGGGGCGGTGGAGGAGGGAGGTTGGCTGAAATAAGTGAAGAGGATTAAGAGGCACAAACTTCCAGTCATAAAATAAATAACTCACGGGGATGAAATGTGCAGCATAGGGAACATAGGCAATAATAATAACTTTGTATAGTGACGATGGTTACTAGCCTTGTCATAGTGATCATTTCACAATGTACATAACTGTCATGTTACTATGTTGCACACCTGAAACTAATATAATACTGTATGTCAACTATACTTCAATAAAGAAAGAAATATTAAGGTTTTTTCAGTTATAAAAGTGAAAATACATAATGATAAAGATTACTGCAGATTATGGATGAATAAAAGCCCCTCTCTGGATTAAAACTCACACTAATTCTTTTATTAAGCTGGCAAGAATAGTAAAGCATTCAGTCACGACCATTAGGCACAAGACTCCATCAGGAAAAAACTAGCAATTTTGTTAATAATGAAAAATAGAAATAATCACTGCGTCTTCGGGAAGCACTTACCATTGAAGCAGTTTCTTTTGCTAGGAGCGTAGACATTTCCACTTCTCCTCAGTACTCATCTAGCAGCAGGGGATCATCAGATCTGAGAGTGTCCTCCTCAATTAACATTTTGCCTTAATTATTTCTGAAAACGATGAACAACATAACCAAGTGGATCAGCGGCCACAATGCTTAATTTTGCACCTCCACTATTATGCTTACAGTGGCATTTTTTGCTTATTAACACTCCTGAATCTGAAATGGTACCAAGTCATATTTTTGTCACTTTATCAACAATTCTCTAAAAGCTAATTCTTATTCTGTAGATCATGCATTCTCAACAGAGCTGATGTCACTGCCAAGGGGGCAAAAATTGGTTTTTGGAGTATAAGGGATGACAATATCTTACCCTTTTTTATGCATAAAGCACAGGTATACATACAGTACACAAACACATACACAGTATATCTGTGGTATTAAAATTTCCTGGGACGGAGGAAAATTAAGAAAAAATATATATCTCAAAAAGCTCCTTCTGGAGAGGGAGATAATGAAAAATAAGTTGATAAACACTGCTCAAGATATATAGTTCTCCAACTTGGATGCACACTGTAATCTCCTTGGGACTTATAAAAATGCTGATGCCTGAGTCATTCCCGGAGTTTCTGATGTAATGGGTCCTGAGATTGGTACATGTAAAAGCTCCCCCGATGAGTCTAAAGGACAGCCAAGTGTGAGAACCACTGCTATAGATTGCAGGTGATGTACGTCCTGCCACTTCACCCCTGGTGCTATGGTGGACATGACTAAACCATCATGACATTCTTCCCCACAGAGCGCACGTATGACTTTGGAATTTTTTCCATATATTACTACCTTCAATTGGAGTTGACGCGTGAAATGAAACATGTTTGCCGTCCACGTTCTAGATGGTCCCCCGGGCTAGAACAGAATCCAAAACTGTATTCTAATGTTTTAGCACCCAGAAGTTTCTTGTTGTCATTATGTCTTACATTCCCTTATATCCTTTTATTGATCAAGGAGAAGGAAAGAACAAAAATCGGTGGTTATTGAAGATGGAGAAGGAAGTTTGATGAACATCTAAATATAGTTGTTCAAAGGTATGTTTGGTTGTATCTAGGAAGAGCTGGCTGATGTTCTATTTTCATTATAAAATGGAAGAGGCCAATTGCCTCTTTTGCTTGTGAACAAACATATCTACCAGGTTAAGGAATAATCCCAACAGGTCCCATGGCATCGCCAGAGGAGAGCTGCTCAGTTTTATGCTAGCATCTGTGGTTAACTCGAGCACCATTTAGTGGGCATAAAGGACCAGGAGCAGAGATTAATATCAGGTATTAGTGCAGTCAGACAGACCTTCAAGTGGAAAGTCAAGTGAAATCATTTCAAGGATAAAAGTTTCTGATTAGGTCTTCAAATTAAAAAAGTGTTGTCTGTTGAGATAAATATAGATTAAACAATAAATGCATTCTGTGAGAAAATTTGGACACCAGAAAAATGGCCATATTCCTTGAATTTGATGGTTGAATAGAAACAAAACTTGATATTATTTTCATCACTTAAAGGAATCTGAACTAATGTTATACACACATATATGCATGGGTGTGTATGTGTGTGCATGCGTACGTGAAATAGTAATTAGTTTTTGAAAACAAAGCAGCCAATGAAGATTTGGGAAAGTGCCTACCTCCTCAGTCATCAGGGAATTACAATAAAAATAAAACCACCAGATGGGTAAAAGATTAAAAAAGCTGAAAATACCAAGTTCGGAGAGGATGCAGAATAATAGGGTCCTTCATCTAATGTTGGTGGGAATGCAAAATTGGTTTAATGACTCTGGAAAAAATAGTGTAGCGTTATCTAGTAATGGGGAAGATATATACACCCTCTGCCCCAGCAGTTCCACTTCTGGGAATTTCTGCTAGAGAAATGTGTTCGTCAGTTATCAGGAGACATGAACAAGGATGCTCACGGTAGCACTGTCTGTAGTAATAGCCCCAATGGGAAGAAGGCAAATATTCATCCGGGATGGAATGGATAAGTAATCGTGGTATGTTCTCAAATGTACTACCACATAGCAATAAAACTGATAAACTATTTTTCCACAGAGTAAATGGATGACTCTCACCAACATGATGGTGAGGGAAGACAAAAAGACTCCTTTCATATAAATGTCAAAAACAGACAAAATTAGACAATAATATGTAGGGATGCATATATAGGTGATAAAACTACAAAGCAAAGCAAGGAAATGATTATCAAGAACGTCAGCATAGTGGTTAGGGAAGAACAAGGTGGTTGTCATCATTAAGGAGGGGCACCCAGTGGGAGAGGGGAGGGATTCCAGCCATACGCCTAGGAGCCCATTTCCTGATCCAGGTCGTAATCACATACATGGGTACTTGCCTTATAATTATTTGTAATATGTTTTTATGTACTTTTCTGGATGTTATATTTCACAATAAAAAATAATAATTAGTTTCTAAACTTGCTGTTTTCCATATGACATGTACCAGTGTATTCAAGTTAAACAATAAGAAAACGTTTTTGAAGGGGAAATGAAACACCCCACAGAATGGAGAAGAGCTGAACAACAGGTCTTGCAAGGTACCAGCAATAGCACAGCTCCAGGGATCATGGCCCCCGAGGGATCCTTTCTCTGGGGTGTGCTCCTCAGATACCTTGATCAACTTCCTAGGCCCTAGGTCTTCCCGCTGAAGATTCCGGTTCCCAGAAAAGAGAATAGAATTGGCCTGGTCACGTGCCCCAGTGGTCAAGTGACCTGCCCCACCTGAACCATGTGGAGTCAGAGACAGACAGGAGGGAGACTCTGTAGATGAAAACTACCTATGCCCACCAAAGCTGGACACCGTCAAAGCCAACAAATAGAAAACCCCAAGATCCAAGATGTACAGGTAAGGATGATAAGCAAAGACACAACTGATTAGTTTCTTTGACAATAATTGAATTGTTCCTGAAGAATTCATCCCACAAAAGGAAAGTAGTTAATTTGCTTCAACTATTGGCCCCTGGACTCCAGGGTTGGAGAGCATCACACGTGAACACTGTGAACAGCGCGTAGAGATGATTCTTCCTATTGACGGGGCCCTAACTCATCACGTCCCTTCCCTCTGAGAAATGTGTGCAAACTAAAAAATGTCACGCTGATCATCCCTCTGCTTCAGAAAACCAGGCTTCAACCATCTTTTATGCTCAGCTCTGCTGAGCTCCATGGTGGTCAGAATAACTCAAAGAGGGGAAAGTTGGTTAAGAAATGCCACGAATCAGGGCTCCTGTTTGCTGGGACCACCAGGCGGAGGACTCATCTGTCATTTACAGGTTTCCAATTCCTTCAGGGGCTTTGTTTCACAGGGCTTATACATTGGGATACTGGGGAGGGGAGGGACATGGGAAATATCACCATGCCCCTAGGAATCCTGACCGCCTCCTTTACTCATTCTGTATCAAGCAACCAAGATAATTTACAAAAAATACCAACTTAACACGTAACGTATCCTTTCTACAGCCCTACCTGAACACCGAAATGGCTCTGAACCAAACTACACAGGTAAACCAGGCGTTTATGAAGCAGAATGAGTTGCCTTGGCTATAGAGACCAGTGGGGATACAATAAAATTCAAATTAAGCATGAATATCTTTATTCATGAGTCTGAATCCCTAAGAGTGAGGGTGTGGGTGCCTGTATTCTTATTTCATTCAGCAGTCACATTAATCACAAAACTCTCAAATACAGATTTGGTCTGCAGTATGTACCTACGCCTCTGGAGCCTAGAGTACTTTATAAACACAAGCTCATTAACATGAACAAAAAAGCATCTTATCACACCATGCCCCAGAGTTACCACGGCATCCACTCTAAAAACCAAGGATCTGCCTTGCTTTGAGCAAAGCCTCCTTTATTGATGGCTTCTGTGGATACAGTTGACATCCGCTCTCCCCCTTCTGATCTCATTATTTCAGATCCATACATCCTGGCTGGCTTGGCCTCCTCTCGGTCCTCCGGCCACATGAATGCGATTGTTTCATTGCTTCCTTTCTTGCAGCCGGGTTTTGTCCGGCCTTGGCTCAGGGTGAGTGTTTAAAGACGAAAACGTAGGCCCCCGACGAGAGTCTAAAACTCCCGGAGCCCTTCATCGGGTGACCTCCTCCTGTCGGGGCCATTTTTCTTGAGGGCTTCTCTTGGGGCCCTGAACAGGACGCTGAAAGTTGGGCCGAGAGCTTGGCAGACAAGCCCCTTGATTGTTGTTGGAGACTCCAGGTCGCTTCTGGGCGGAGCACGCCTTTCATGAATCCAGGAGGCTGGGACGTGCATTCCGATGAGAGGGGAAACGTGCTGGGGAGAAGGCAGGCCTTGATGTATGCCCCGGTGGACAAAAGCTGCTAGTGTCAGCTTGATTTGCAAGATCAACATTCATGAGTTCGACCGCTTAGAAAAGGGGATTATCTGCAAACCCGGGCCTGAATGGAAGCCATACATAAGTGATTTCACACTACCAAGCAGAAAGAATATTCCCCCTCCTAAATTATTCCGAACAGCATGTTCGGCCCCTCCCAGGTTCCCACCGCTGGTGAGCCCTCGGGGGGGGGGGGGGGGTGTGCTCTTTTGGTGAATCTCTCCAGCCCGAGCCTGGCGATCAGTTTATGTAAGGGGACAGGAGGTCGAACACCCAGTAGCGGCCGCTTCGCTTCCCAAGATCCACTCCGGGTTTTGCTTGGTGCTGCTCCGGGGGCCCATTCCAGACCCGGTGAGATCCAAGCAAGGTTTTTCCTCTCACCCACCGGCAGCGCTGCTCCGCTGGGGTTCCCGGCCGAACTCGCCGCAGATGCACATTTAAAGACGTGCTCCAATGTGCATCCTGCATCAAAGGCGTTGGGAGGGTCTTTCATCGGCTGCCTGAGGAGGGACACGCTCCCAGCCACCCTCATTTGTAGCTGGGTTTACTCTGAAATGTAAATGTACCCCACGATGCAAAAAGAAAGGGTGGAAGGTGTTTTTTTTTTCCACTCGGTTTCTCATTTTGCCTCGCCTTCATCCATCCTTTGTGTACGCCTGGCTGTGTTAACCCTATGAGGAACCTCATGCTTGTGCTTTCCTTTCTCCCCTCTGGTTGGCATCCCGTTTGTAGCCTGACTTACTTCTTCGGGCGTCACGTACCCCTTGCAGTTCCTGGAGGTGGATTTGTTGTAGGACAGATAAAGCTGGGCAGCCACAGATGTCGGATGTCTCCGGAGCCTTGCGGGGAGCGGTGCGAAGGCCAAAGCTGGGTAAACGCCCACTGCCGCCTGCGTACCGAGCAACCCACATCTGGTGGTCTTTGTGTCGCGCCTTCTGGAAGCTCCACGGAGCTCGACGGACCCCCAGCTGCCCAGCCGGGAGCGGCCCTCCTTAAGGGGTTGCCTGGGAGGCTGGAGAGTAGCAGTAAATGGCTGAGAGCCATGCCCCCTGTCAGAAGGGTGCTGGGACGTTTAGTGCTGGTGAATTACCCAGCGGGCGCTGAGCAGGCGGGGTTGGAAAGGACTCCATTTTTAAAAAACGTTTTCCCGGGAGTCCCCCAGTGTTAGGAAAGATTCAAGGCTTTCAAAGAAACAGTACACAGAAGTGTGTTTGGGGGGGCGGGGGAGGGGGGAGGGTAGGGAGTAGAAGTTGAGCGCTAGGACATATTTAGGAGCAAGCTTTGATCCTGGAGGACTGATTTTGTAAGGGAGGGCGGCACGAGGCGACAGGGAAGTCAGGCACCCGTCTGTACTGAGGACAGGTGTCTGCACGCTCAGACCATGGGGTTCAGGCAAGACTGTGAGGCTAGGACCCTGCCCGCAGAGCATGCCTGAGAAAGGTCTACACTGTGAGCCCAGCTCACTATAGACACAGGACTCACTGATTCGCGTGGGCTCTCTATAAAAAGACGTTTGCTGCATGAATGTGAGGCTCTTCACAGAAGCCTCCTAAGTCTCTGGAGCTCAAGGAAATTGTTCTTCCTTGGCAGGAATACAGCCTGGACAGCCGGGAGATCAGGATTCTCTGATCAGGTCTGACCAGGAGCCCTGTGGGAATGCCAACCTCTTTACCTGAGGCTGCTGTGGAGCTTCTGTTGGGCACCGCACACAGACATCTGGGGCTGACCATGTTTCACAGCCCTGTTTGATAAGGTTTCTCAGGAAAACCTTTAGGCTCTCTGTAAATTCGAACATTCATATGCACAAGTTTCCTCATTGCAACATTATTATAATTGTAGATTAGTGGAAACTACCTAAAAGTTCAGAGGAGATTGGTTGTATAAATTATGACAGTGTGGGGACCTGGATTTGGCCACCCCAAGCTATGTCTCTTTGGCATGATGATTATTTGAGGCTAGTTACTTTACAGACAGGAAAGCAACTGAAAAGTAGAACTTACCCTTTGTAAGAGACATTTACATTGTAAAGGAACCGTCCATCTGCAAAGATATCTCCCTCTCTACCAGGAAGAAGGGGGGGATGACCTTATCTCTAGAAACTCTTAACCAATGGGGAAGGCAAGGACTTAAATCTGCATTTGTTTATTGTGCTTGTCTGGTAACCTCCTGTAACTGACTCCCTCCCACTCCAACGTTGGCATTTCCTTAAGGATTAAGCATCTTTCCTTAGGCTAGGAACTGATTGCTGTGCTCACCTGTGACCATCCAGCTCGAGACAATAGACTTGCCTCCTGCTAAGCCCTCCAAGATGACCCACTACTCATGTAATATTTGGCTGGTAATGCATAGCTTGAATCTAATAATGAGGAAACATCACACCAACCCCAAATGAGAAATATTCTATTTTAAAAAGGGTAACTGTTTTTGTCAGCATCATTAAATGTCAGTGTCATTAAAAAAAAAAGGCTAAGGATATATGTCAACTAAATGTGATGTATGATTCTAGACTGGATCCTTTACTAGAAACATCACTGGGTGTGGTAGGCAGCCTGCAAGATGGTCCCAAATAATCCCATTTCCTAGTATTTGCACCCTTGTGTGACCATCTCTTCTGAATGTTGGCTGGACTGGTTGACTTGCTTCTAAGAAGTAATGGGATGGCAGAAGTAACAGACTGTCACTTAAAGCTTAAGTTACCAAAAAAATGACCGAGGCTTCCATTTTGGGGGCTTGCTCTCTCACGCTCTCATTCTAAGTTAGGCCAGCTGTAACGTTGTGAGCTGCCATATGATGAGACCCACATGTCAAAGAACTGAGAAAGGCCTGTTGCCAACAGCCAGTGAGGCACTGAATGCTGTGAACGACCACATGAATGAGCATGAAAGTGGATCCTCCCCCAGTCAAGCCTTCAGATGACACCACAGCCCCAGCCTACACCCTGATTGTGGCCTGGTGAGAGACCCTGAGCCAGAGGACCCAGCTATGCCACATCTAAATACCTAACTCACAGAAAGTATGAGATCATAAGTGTTTGTTGTTTTAAACTACCAAGGTTTGGAGTAATTTATTATGCAGCAACACATAACTAAAACACTATGTCAGTTGATAAAATTGGAATAGGGACAGAAGATTATATAAAGGTGTTATTTGTGGGGAAAGGATAGTCTCTTCAACCACATGCAAAAGAATGAAACTGGACCCCTATCTTACACCATAAACAAAAATCATACACAAAAATCAACTTAAAGACTTTAGTGGAATATCTGAAACCATAAAACTCCAAGAAGAAAACATAGGCAGTAAGCTACTTGACATCGGTCTTAGTGATGATATTTTAGATTTGACACCAAAAACAAAGGCAACAAAAGCTAAAATAAACAAGTGGGATTACATCAAACTAAAGGCTTCTGTACAGCAAAGGAAACCATTCTATAAAATGAAAAGGTAATCTACTGGGAGAAAATATTGCAAATCATATATCTTATAAAGTGTTAATATCTAAAATATATGAAGAATACATACAATTCAACAGCAAAACCCAAACAATCCAGTTAAAAAATGGGCAGAGGATCTGAACAGACTTTTTTCAAAGAAGACATACAGATGGCCAACAGGTACATGAAAAGGTGCTCAACATCACTAATATCAGGAAAATGCAAATCAGAACCACAATGAGCTAACACCTCACACCTGTTAGAATGGCTATTATCAAAAAGACAAGAGGTAACAAGTGTTAGGGAAGATGTGGAGAAAAGGGGACACTTATGCACTGTGGTGGGAATGTCAATTAGTGCAGCCACTATGGGAAACAGTAGGGAATTTCCTTAAAAAATTAAAAATAGAGTTACCATAGAATCCAGCGATTCCACTTCTGGGTATTTATCTGAATGAAACGAAATCACCATCTGGAAAAGATATCTACACCTCCATGATCATTGTGGCATTATTTACAATAGCCAAGACATGAAAACAACCTAAGTGTTCATCAATGGATGAATAATGAAAATGCGCTATAC
Source organism: Equus asinus (assembly GCF_041296235.1). NCBI lineage: Eukaryota > Metazoa > Chordata > Mammalia > Perissodactyla > Equidae > Equus > Equus asinus. The sequence continues at coordinate 36,713,614 of NC_091812.1, forward strand.
ACATGTGTCTCTGTGTATGTGTATATTACATACACATGTAACTCATACACACACACATTCAATGCAATAGAATAGAATAAAAAAGAAGGAAATCCTGCCATTTTCAACAACATGGATGAAACTGTAGGGCATTATGCTAAGTGGGATGCGAGACAGAGAAAGAAATACTGGATCAGCTCACTTCCATGTCGAATCTAAAAAAACTCAAAACTAAACTCACAGAAAAAAGAGTAGATTCATGGTTGGCAGGTGTGGAGTGGGTGTGAGGGAAATGAGTAAAGGTGGTCAAGATGTACAAACTTCTAGTTATAAGATAAATATGTCCAGGGGATGTAATTTACTACATGGTGAACATAGTTAACAATACTGTATTGTATATTTGAAAGTTGCTAAGAGAGTAGATCTTAAAAGTTCTCACCACAAGAAAAAAAGTTTGTAACTATGTGTGGTTATGGATGTGAACTAGACTATTATGGTCATTTCACAACATATATATATATCAAATCATTATGTCGTACACTAAAACTAATATGATGTTGTATGTCAATTATATCTCCATTAAAAAAAAAGGTGGAAAATAGCCCTTCTACTGCTAATTAGTTGATCTTGCATAAGTGACTTTAATTTTCTGATCCTGTTTCCTCTTCTATAAAATGTGGAAAATAAAAATAACATCCTCACAGAACTGTTATGACAAGCAAATGAAAAATACATGGGAAAACACAAATAAACGTTTAAGATCCTGTACAAATGCTAGTATGATGATGATTGTTGTAGATTGCATATGGCGCCAATTCTTCCACCCTCCCTTCCTCCCAGTTCTTTGCTTTGCCTCTAACTTTGGGGGGTGGGGTGTGTGTGTGTTGGGGGGGGGTGTTGTATTTTGCTACCTCTAGACTCTGGGCCTGGCCGTGTGACTTGCTTTGACCAATAAGAAGTCAGCAGATGTAACAGAGATGCCTGGAAACTACTTGTGCAACTGGGTTTGTCCTTTTGCTTCTCTGCCATAGTTATGAGAAGAAAACGTCCAGGCTAGCAGAGAAGACCCACCTCAGCTGAACTCAGCTTGGATTAGCTGATCCCCAGCCAACTGCAGACTAGCATGCTAAATAAAGTTGTACTCCACTGAGATTTTGTGATGGCTACATTATTGCATTAACAACTGCTACAATCATAATTTCCCTGGAAAACATTGAGAAGATCATGGAAAAGTTGCAAAAAGGGTAAACAATGGAAAATTTTGTTTTTCTTCCAAAACTGAATGAAGATGGCTGAAACTTTGTGTTTTCCATTTTTAATTGATTTTTAATACAATGCTTTTTACTATGCATTCCATATAGCAAATTGATTCTCACAGAATGCTTTTGGTGAGTTTTACCAAACTCTTCTATCTATAGTCAACCTATGCTTATAATTTGATCACAATCTGACAAAATTAGACTATAAATAAATGCTTGATTACTATTTGGTTTAGCAAAAAAATGTTATTGATGAAAAGGGTAGTTCTGACCTGAATGTTCATTGTTATTTTCTTTTACATTTAAGACCAAAATGAAACAACAAAGACATATGTTGGAACTTCACTTGTTCATCAATGACATGAGTGAATTCTTTGCTCAATCTGATGATAGTTTTCAATACTGGAAGAATACACCTTCCTTCAATTTCTTGTGCTATTTACTATGTACACTTACAGACATCATACACTTTTAACTGCATTAACGTTTTCTCCATGATTTAAGTCTAGAACATGAACAAAACAGTAAACCTAGTCCCGATTCGTAGCGTTTGCTAATTTCTATGATGTCAACGCTCCCACCAAGGACAATTTCAAGGCACCAACTTGATGTCACTGAACATAAAGTTGGGAAGAGATGTACACCACGATACAGTATGTCCACCATAGAGATACAATAGACATAAATAACTTCAAGAGCACAGATAGAAAAAATGAAAAGAATTATATCAATGTTAAATTTACTGAAGTTGATAACTTTACTCTGGGTATGTAAGATAATATCTTTATTCTTAAGAAGTATACACTGCACACTGATATGTTAGGTAAAGGCCATGATGTTTGTAAATATATATATGAGAGAGGGAGGATGCGGAGGGGGGAAGAGAATGTCTAAGCATAAATGATAAAGCAAATGGTGCAAAATGTTAACAATAAGTGTATCTGGGCAAAGGGTTAAAGGATGTGTATGTTCTCTGTCCATTGTACCTATTCTGTATGTTTGAAATCATTTCTAAATAATAAGATTTTTCTTAAAGTATCAGATCACTCTGACATATCTTCAACAAAATATGTATAAATAAATGATTCCATGACTTTAAGTTACCAATGTAAAATGACAGAGAAAATCCCACTTTTTGTTTCTTTCTTACTTCAGGTACATCTTATAGAGCTTTGTTTTGTTTTTCTAATTCCCCATGGCACCATAAGAAAGGCAATGCTCTACATAGAATCTTGTTTCTATGAATCTCCTGTATTTTGTCCATATCTTTTCTTCATTTCTAAGATGACGGTTTTATAATTTCACTCTTAAGAGCAAGAATTCTTAGTAATTTGGGGAGAGTTATTCTTCCCAGGTTTTTCTTTCTTTTTTTTTTAAATCTTTATTAAGATACAATTCACATACCATAAAATCTACCCTTTTAAAGTGGAAAATTCAGTGATTTGGGGTATATTCACTAAGTTGTGCTATCATTATGCTATCTAATTTTAGAACACTTTCATCATTCTCAAAAGAAACCCCATCTGTACCTATTAATCAGTCACTCCCCATTCCTTGCTTCCTCCAGCCCCCAGCAACCACTAATGGGCTTTCTGTCTCTATGGATTTGCCTATTCTGTATATTTTATGTAAATAGAATCCTACAATATGTCACCTTTTGTGTATGTCTTCTTTCATTTAGCATAATGTTTTCAGGATTCATCCATGTTATAGTATTTATCAGTTGTTAATTCCTTTTTATAGTTGAATAATATTCCATTGTGTGGATATAAAACAATTTGTTTATTCATTCATCAGTTGATGGACACTTGAGTTGTTTCCACTTTCTGGCTAGGATAAATAATGCTTTTGTGAACATTTGTATACAAATATTTGTGAACATATGTTTTCAATCCTTTTAGGTGTATACCTAGGAGTGGAATTTCTGGATCATAGGGTAACTCTATGTGCAACATTCTGAGATTCTTTTCAGGTTTTCGTGTGCTTTTAAGCTATGTTATCTTCTCCAGAAGCGCCCTAGCCCGTCTTATAGCATTACTGTCCTATGTACGTTTGTTTGCCTGAACTTCTCTTTATGGCTTTATGATACGCATATTTCCTCATGAATTAAAATGATTTATGAGCAAAAAGCCCACAGGTACAAGTGAAGTCTTTCCTTACCAATGGATGCCCTTGCATGTCACCCTTGTTGTCCCTTCCATTGAATGACTATTAAGACTCAGTGTAAACCATTCTGGCACTTGCCATTTCCTCTAGGATCACATTTTAAATATTTCAAGTGCATACCTTGTCTTTCCCACAAATCCATGTGCTCCTGGAAAGCACAGTCCATGTATTATCTTTCGTTCATGTCTTTGACTATGCTCAGCCGAGGACGTGAGTTAATTAGACCCTAAACGCTAAGCAGGGACTATGTCTTATACTGCTTTTATGTCCTTCACAGCTCTTAACTGAGTGTTGGGCATATAGAAGGTGTTTATTTAATGCTAAACAAATTGACTTGAAGTTCCTAAGACTTTGCCCTAAAATTATAATTTTGAGTTTCTACGGCAATCAGCTTGTTCATTTCCCCCGGTACCTCAGAAAGATTTCCGTTTCTCTACAAAGATGCTGCCAACACATTCAATACCAGTCTTCTGTGTGTTTGATGGGGAGAAGAGAGAGAAATGAGCAAAGCATTTTTCTTTTTTCTCCTGCTCCATAGCAACTTCTGTGAACCAAATCTGCCTTCTCTTTTTTCAACTTTTCCTCATGGTACCACTTCTCATCAATATTTTCACCACTCTGCTGGGCGATTAAGGAAGAGGAGAACAAAAATATTAAGTAAAGGTGGTATTCTGAAGACCTTGGACTTCAGCTCTGAAACACAACGTCTGGATGGCTCTCGGAATCCCTTTGCTACCTTTTCCAAACCAAAACATCTTGCATCTTATCTTTAAGTCTAGAAATGTGAACAGTGCCAAAACACTTATCTGAATAGTTCTCTGTTCTACAGCATAGTTGGGAAACGTTCTACAGCATAGTTGTTAATGATTATTCTGATTAATCAAGACTTACTACACACACACTGCCTGGATCACCATTTTTCAAACAAGTAGAACACACTAATATACTCAGGCCACAGCTGCCCTGACATAATTTAATCCTCTTTTGATGATTCAGAATGATTTTTAGGATTTTCTTGACATTTAATTATTCTCCTACATATGTACAAGAATGCCAGGGAATAGAGGGTTGTGGAGAGTGGAATTCTAGATCCTGGAAGGGTTATTGCATTCAAACACGATGCTCATTAAGCACTCCTTGCTCACCGTGAGGTAGCACACAATGACAGGGACCAAGTGAAAACCAGAAAGTAGAAAAGGGATAGCGCTTATAATCACCATCTCTAAAAGTCATACCTTTCTTCTCTCAGAGCGCCCAGTTCTATTATTTCATCTTGCCTTTTTTTTTTTAAGTGAGTCTATGAACTTTAGTTTGTTCATTGAAACTAAAAGCAATGAAAAAGTGTAAGAAAGTTTTCCCTGGGTCTCACAATTTATGCTTACAGAGTTATTCTTCACATTTATCTTTGCTTGGATCCTTCTACTTGGCTCACCCAGTTCTTCTCTTTAGAACTGGGTGACATCTTGTCAAGTTTCAACTGCACGTTCCTCAGTCTAACAAAGGGTGTTATCAGAAAATACTTGTTTTAAGTATTCTTCCCCAGTGGGATGATTATTTAGATAGAAGTTGTCCTCGGTATCCCCGTGAGAAATTTGGAACATAAAGACTCTCAAGAGGTTGAACTTTGTCTTCAGTCAACTATGAACTCACTTTGCTCCTTTTGTACACCCAACTGTTTGCATGTCAGCAATTTTTTCTATCTTTAAAGGGACTATGAGAATGTATCTGTGTGTCATTATTCATTAGAATTCCTAATTCGTTAAAAAAATTTTTTTTAAGAAAGAGTCATCCGCCATTCAAGAGATCATGTAGCCACATTTTCAAACCAATTTGGCTATTGAAGTCATTAGGCAATTGGAATATTCTGACCAACTTTGCAAGCCTATCTGCATGGCTCACTCCCTTGCTTCATTCAGGTCTCTGCTGAAATGTCACCTCCTCTGAGAGCCTCCCCTTGACTGCCCTATCTAAATTACTTATCCTCTCCACACTCTATTCTCTTATCCTGCTTGATTGTTCTTTCTACCACTTGTCACTATCTAATATAATATCATATATGTGTTGATTGTTCTCTTTATCCTCCAGAATGGAAGCTTCCTAAAGGCAAGGAATTGCTTTACTGCTTGTTCTGAAGACCTGGAACCTAGCACATAATAGACGTTCAATAAATATTTGTTGACTGAGTGAATAATTATTTTGGCTTCATTAATGATACAAAGGCAACCTGAATTTCAGAAATCACTAGTTGACATTAGGGGCAGTAGAATTTTTGTCGAACATCCCAATGTTTAGTTTAAAAGCAATGTGCTGGCGAGACTACAACAGAGCTATGGTCACTGTAGGGATCACCACAAGAAAAGAAACAGCAGATGTGCAGAGGAATAGAGTTGAATGCAGCCGAGTGACTGAGGTCCAGCCAAAGGACTGTGGGTGGAAATGAAGTGAGCTGCTTCCAAGCCCGGCCCATAGGACCTCCCACATCATCCTCTACTCTCTCTCCCTCCCCACCCCGGCGACATGGAAAAGACTCCAGAGCCTGGAAAGGGAAGGAGTTGGATCTCTGGATGAACATGTGGAAGGGGGCGTGCCGCAGGGACACCTGCTCTGGACTTCATGTGGCAGAAAACCAAGTTTCCTCATGGAAAGTGACTAAGATTTAGAAGGGTCTTTGTTTCAGCAGCTAGTCTTACTAACGTGGGGGAAGTAAAGAAAGCAGAGATGCTGAGTGGATCACTGAAGTGGGCCCTTGCACCCTCTCCGTCCCCCACCTCCCCACATGCCGTCCTGTAATGGAGAGAATAACAGACTTTCAGAAATCTTGAAGCAGAGACAATCATCCGATCTCAAGGAGAGACAATGAGAGTAATGAGACTCCAAGGTTGTCCTCCACTCAGCACAGTGCAGGAACAAATGAATGTTGGCAAGGGGTTTCCAGAGAAATGGGCCTGGAACAGCCCTGGAGTGTTTTTCATGAGGGCAAAAGTGGTGTGGTTACAGCTGGAGAGTCAGCAGAGCTCATGAGGCTTTGAGGTCAGATCAAGAAGGACCCAGTAGCACCTGCACAGATCAACACACATATCCCCAGTGTCTGACACATCATAGGAGCTCAACAAGTGTTGATTAGATGGGTGGGTGGATGGATGGATGGATGGATGGACAGGTGAGTAAGTTCTGGGTGTGCTCACGCTCTTAGAAGAAAGCATAAGGGGAACTTCACAACACTGGATTTGGCAGTGATCTCTTAGATATGACACCAAAAGCACAGACAACAAAAGAAAAGACAAATAAATTGGACTTCACCAAAACCGCAAGCTTTTGTGCATTAAAGGATACTATCAACAGAGAGAAAAGGCCACCACGAAATGGGAGACAATGTTTGCATATCATATATCTGATAAAGTATGATATCCAGAATATATAAAGGACTCCTATAACTCAACAACAAAACACAAACAACCCAATTCAAAAATGGGCAAAGGATTTGAATAGATATTTCTCCAGAGAAGATATACAAATGGCCTAAAAGCACACGAAGATGCTCAACATCACCAGTCATTATGGAAATACAAATCAAAACCAAAGTGAGATACCACCTCACACCCATTAGGATGGCTATTATCAAAACAGAAAATAACAAGTGTTGGGGACAGCCCAGTGGTATAGTGCTTGAGTTTGTGTGCTCCACTTCGGTGACCCAGGTTTCAAAGGTTTGGATCCCAGGTGCAGACCTATGCACCACTCATCAAGCCATGCTGTGGCAGTGTTGCACATACAAAATAGAGGAAGATTGGCACAGATGTTAGCTCAGGGCCAATCTTCCTCACCACAAAAAAGAAAATAACAAGTGTTGGTGAGGGTGTAGAGAAATTGGAACCCTTGTGCATTGTGAATGTAAAACGGTGCACCTGCTATGGAAAACGGCATGGTGGTTCCTCAAGAAATTAAACATAGAATTACCACCTGCTCCAGCAATTCCATTTCTGGGTATACACCCAAAAGAAAGGAAAGCAAGGACTTGAATGGATATTTGTATATCAATGTTCATAGCAGTATTATTCACAATAGCCAAAAGGCAGAAACAACCCAAATGTCCATCGCCAGATGGATAAACAAATTGTGATATATATACCAGACCATACCAAAACATTTTGTTTCTGACACATGCGACAACATGGATGAACCTTGAAGACATTAAGCTAAGTGAAATAAGGCAGACACATAGGGCAAATATTGCATGATCTCACTTAAATGAGGTACCTAGAGTAGACAAATTCATAGAGAAGGAAAAATGGTGGTTTCCAGGAGCCAGGGGCAGAAGGAATGGAGAATTAGTGTTTAACGGGCACAGAGGTTCAGTTTGGGAAGATGAAAAATTATGGAGATGGATGGTGGTGATGGTTGCACAATAATGTGACTGTACTTAATGCCACTGACCTGTACACTTAAAAATAGTTAAAATGGTAAATTTTATATTATGTATATTTTTCCACAATTTAAAAAATCAAGAACATCTGTTCATCAAAAGACATCTGTGAAAAGGCAAGCAACAGAGTAAGAAAAGGAATTTGCAATACCTATAAGCAACAAAGGATTATAATATTTTCAAAAGGGGTTGGCCCCGTGGCCGAGCGGTTAAGTTCGCGAGCTCCACTTCGGCAGCCCAGAGTTTCGCTGGTTCGGATCCTGGGTGCGGACATGGCACCGCTCATCAGGCCACACTGAAGCGGTGTCCCACACGCCACCACTAGAAGGACCCACAACTAAAATATACAACTATGTATTGGGAGGATTTTGGGAGAAAAAAAGCAGGAAAAAAAAAAAGAACATTGGCAACAGTTGTTAGCTCAGGTGCCAATCTTTAATATTTTCCCAAAAAACGCTCTTATAAATCCATAAGAAAAAGACCAACAATCCAATAGAAACACAGGCAAAGGGCATGAACAGGCACTTCATGCAAGAGAAAATCCAAACAGCCATAAACATGAGAAAATACTCAACCCCATTAGTAATCAGGGAAATGCAGACTGAAAGCCATCACGAGATACCATTTCTCATCCATCAGTTTGGCTAAATGTTTAAATCTGATAACACTAAGTATTGTCAAGATTGGAGCGATGGGAATGCTCATACCCCATTAGAAGGGGTGTAAACTGACACCCCACTTTGGAAAATGAGATGGCTTTACTTGGTAAAACTGAAGATACACAAAGGTGACCCAGCAATTCCACATGTAGGTGAATATGAGGGCGGTGGCTCAAACCGGAGGCTCACCCAGAGGGCCTGTCACACACAGACTGCAGGCCCCAGACCCAGAGTTTCTTGTCCAGGAGGTCTAGGGTGGGCCTGAGAATTCACATTTCCAACAAGCTCCCAGGTGATGCAGATGCTGCTGGTCTGGGGACCACACTTGAAGAACCAGCAAAGGGTTTCGCCGGTTCGGATCCTGGGCACGGACATGGCACCACTCATCAAGCCCTACTGAGGCGGCGTCCCACATGCCACAACCAGAGGCACCTACAACTAGAATACACAACTATGTATTGCGGGCTTTTGGGGGAAAAAGGAAAAATAAAATCTTTAAAAAAAAAAAAAAGCAATATGCTGGCTACTGGAAGTAAGAAGAGTATGAGAAATAGGCTGAGCCCTCAAGGCGCTAAAATCCAGTACAGGAACGACAGGTATGCATGATCAGTAACAAAGCCAGGAACCACTTTCTAAGGATCATAAGAGTTATAGGGGAGCCCTACAAGCTCCAAGAATTGAAAGGACGGATTGTTCTTGAGAATTGGGGTGGTCAGGGAAGGCTTCCTGGAGGCTTTTGCATTGCATCTTGAAGGAAGGTGGGTAAGTGAGCTACTGCAAAGTTAGGGGAATGGTCCACACGGGACCAACTCACTTCCAACACCAACTCCAAGTTCACGGGGTTCCTGAAACCACCCTGGGTTTTGATAAGTCACTAGAAAGACCCACAGAACTCACTGAAAGCTCTTATATACTCACAGTTGTGGTTTATTGCAGGGAAAGGATACAGATCAAAATCAGCCAAGGGATGAAATGCTTAGGGCAGAGTCCAGGAAAAGTACCAAATGAAGCTTCTAGTTATCCTCTCCCTGTGGAGAGAGGAAAGTGTTATTTCCCTGGCGCTGAAGTGTGACAATATGCACCATGTATCACCAACCAAGGAACTCACCTGAGCCTTGATGTCCTAAGTCTTTATTGGGGGCTCCATCACGTAGGTATGGTTGACTGTGAATGTAGCTGATGTCAGTTTCCAGCCCCTCAGAAGTTCAAGCTGATACTGTATGACCCAAAGCCCCCAACTAAGTCATGCTGTTGGTGTGGCTCAAAGCCCTCACCCTAAATCACAGTGCTACTATCTGGCTGACCCAAGACCTCCAGGCAAACCAAGACCCTCCTATCAGACATGACACTCCAAGAGCTTAGAGATCACCTCCCATAAGCTGAGGGGAAAGGCCAGGCCTCTCTTTGGGCAAGATTAAATTCTTTACTACACAGATGGGGAGAATTTAGATAAGCCTATGATCAGTACAACAGTGAATCACCCAATAATGGATGATCAACAAGCCTGTGACTACATTGTTCCAGAAAAAGTAGAAATTTGCCAGTTTTGCAAATATTTTTTTTTTCTTTTTTTGTGAGGAAGATTGTCGCTGAGCTAACATCTGTGCCAATCTTCCCCTATTTTATGTGGGATGCTGCCACAGCATGGCTTGACGAGCGGTGCTTGGTCCATGCTTGGGATCCGAACCTGTGAACCTGGGGCCGCCTGAAGCAGAGTGCATGAACTTAACTACCATGCCACTGGGCTGGCCCCAATTTTCAGATAATTTTTATAAATATACCTGCTTTTGAGAAATAGAGGTGGACGTTCAGGGTGAGCTTATGTGGAGATTCAGATCGTTTGGCATTGGAATAATCCAGATTGTTTAAATTTTCTAAATAATTTCTTCAATTCTTTTCATATAATCTGTAAGATTTAGTCAGTATGAATGTCCCATTGATCGAATATTTTCTATAACTGAATGTGAGTTTCTTGGTTTCTCCAATAAATCAAGTACTAAAGCAGCAGTAAATCCTGCGGCTGTGGTCTGTTACTGTGTAATAAACCACTCTAACACGGAATGGCTCAGAACAACCCGCCGTCTTATTTGCTCCTGATGCTGTGGCTCAGCTATTTGGGCTGGGCTGAGGTTGGCAGTTCTGTTGCTGCTTTAGCCTGGGGTCACACGTGTGGCTGCAGCCCTCTAGGGTGACAGGGCTGGAAGGTGCAAGGTGGCCTCACTCACATGGATGGCGGTTGGCAGTTGGTTAGGGTGCCTCGGTCCTTCTCCATGTGACCTCCCCTCGTGGACTAGCTTAGACTTGTTCGCATGGAGGCAGCATCTACCAGGGTGAGAGCAGAAGCCATAAGCCTCTTGAGACCAAGACAAAAAAGTCTCACCGCTTCCTTTCTGCTGCATTCCACCAGCCAAAGCAACCCTCCAGATTCAAAAGGAGGGGAACGTCTGCCTCCTGAAAGCAGCAGCTGCAGAGAATTTGTGGCCATTTAAAAAATATCACAACTCCTAGGGGCCAGCTGGTGGCGTCGTGGTTAAGTTCGCGTGCTCCACTCCAGGCCGGCTGGGGGTTCGCAGTCCCTGATCCCGGGTGTAGACCCAGCACCACTCATCAAGCCACACTGTGGTGACGTTCCACATAAAATAGAGGAAGACTGACACAGATATTAGCTCAGCGACAATCTCCCTCAAGCAAACAAAGAGGAAGATTGGCAACAGATGTTAGTTCGGGGCCACTCTTCCTCATAAAAAAAAAATTCACAAATCCTAACCACAATGTTTCTTCCCTTAAATCTCTAATACAGCTTTGTAAATAGATGGTGAGGCCCCGGCTTTCCTAGAAAAAAGAAGAGTTTTATGCTGCGTAAGTAGGAAACAGCATTGGTTTAACTTTTCTAGGTTGCCGTTTAAAAGCATTTTCAAAAGCCTTTGAATGACTAGTCAATGTGTAGTGGTACTTTCCAAGCTGTTAATAATCGGTAGGTTTTTTTTTTTTTTTTTTTTGTATTTTACTCAGGCGGAGTCCTTTTATAGTGGAGAAACTTGCATGTTTTAGATAGTCTCTACAATGCCACCCCCACCTGCCCGCCATGAAGGGACGTGCTTTTAGGACAAGGTTACATAGGGGGCTGCCCTGGAATGCTGAATGCTGTGGGGGAGGCCACTTCCCCGAGAACAGGCTCTGAAAATAATCCTTGCCATGTGGGAGAGGCTTCCCCGAAGAAGCTAGAGCCACTCTATAAAAGAAAATGTAATCGATACTGCAGCTGGGCTGTCAGACGAGTTTAATTCCGAAGGATGGAGCATTGATTTGAGGCTGAAACACTCAGGGGGCCCGGAGGCGGACAGGCAACGAGTTAAGCTGGGAGGTGAGCTGTGCTGTGGGCTTTTACCAAAAGCTTTGAGCGCTGCGTTTTCCCGGCACCCTGGGACTTGAATTTCCAGGGACGTAAGAATGAATCACTCAGAGAACAGAACTCAAATTTCAAATAGTGTTAGTTGTTCTCAGTGATCTTTATCAATGCATCCCTGAATCTTAAAATAAAATGCTTTTTTCCCCTGTGGTTATTAAAATTTCATTTCTCCGAAGGACACCTCCCTTTTCCGGCTGCCCTGGGGAATCAGCTGTATTTGTCTCCATAGTCAGCGGTCAGCTGGATTGCTGTGTTTTCTGATTTCTGCTTATTCAGATTTCTCTCTCCTGCTGCCTTCCTGAGCACGGGGCTCAGTCTGGGAGCAATCTCCTCTGGTGCAGGGGAAATGATTAGGAGCCGAGAAGAATCGCCCTGCTCACATCAGCAGTGAAATATTTTCAAGGAATTGACCTTGGAGTTTCTGCCAGTTGGAAACCACGGCAACCACTGCTTGCCCCTGGAAAATGATTTCTCCTTACGGCATCCCTGTCAATCAGCGCGGGCTTCTTCCACCTTCCAAAGCTGCAATCCTCGGGATATGGCAGCCAAAATCCACTGTCCTAAGATGAGGATGATTTGGCGTTCAGAGACCCAGGGAGACATCAGCATTTCATGCTCCAACCCAGAGTCCCTAGGCAAATAATAATAGCTAGTATTTGTATGGCACTTAATATCTACCAGGAACTTTTTAAGGCATTTTACGCATACCATACTAGCTCATTTAATGCTTGCAAAAATCCCATAAGGGAGGTACTATTATCTTTATTTTACATGTGAGGAAACAAGCCACAGAGATCAAGAAACTTGCGTGGGCTCATTGAGGCAGCCTGCTCTGGAATGCAAGTGGGAACCCTGCACTGTTTTGCCCCTCATTAGAAGCAGTAACAGCTTTCTGGCTTGAAGGGAGCTTGCAGCCCTTTGCCAGCAAGCTTTCCCCCTTAGCAGATGTCACTCCCTGCCATCTCATTGTCTTGGCTTGTCAAGATGCTTGTATTTGTCTGTGTCTAACCAGGAAAACAGAAAACATTTCAAATATTTATAAAAGAAGGAATTTACTATAAGACACCTGTCACTCAGGTGATGGAGAAGTTGAGAGCCAAATATGGGGTGGCAAGGTAATCCAAACCGGCCACAGCAGGCTGGAGAGCCAGAGGAAAGCTGTTGTGTTCCAGGAGTGCAGTGCCTGAAGTCACCCAACAAAACCTGGAACCACAGAGATTTGGCTGGAGGCAGCTGGAGCCACAGCCACCACCACTAGTCTCTTAAGTCTCTCTCCTTTCCAGTTCATTCTCCATGCCACTGCCCGGCTGATCTTTGTAATCTCAGATCTAATCCTGTCTTGTCCTAGTTTACAAACCTTTGCTGTTTCTCCTGCACGTCCCCCTACCCCCACTCCAAGTGCCCTACATATCCTAGCATGTCTGAACAATATGATGACTTTCAAGGCTACAATAGTTTTTCACTCTTTTTTAAAAAATTTTTAAAAAATTAATTAATATTTTTTGAGGAAGATTAGCCCTAAACTAACATCTGCCACCAATCCTCTTTGTGCTGAGGAAGACTGGCCCTGAGCTAACATCCGTGCCCATCTTCCTCTATATGTGGGACATCTGACACAGCATGGCTTGACAAGCGGTGTGTAGGTCCACACCCAGTATCCAAACCAGTGAACCCCAGGCTGCCGAAGTGGAGCATGTGAACTTAACCGCTGGGCCACTGGGCTAACCCCGGTATTTTTCATTCTTTTTGTCTTTGCTCAGTCTGTCCACTCAGCCTTGAATGCTGTGTCAGTCAGGGTCCTGGCTGGGAAGAGACTGCACACTCAAACTGATGTCCAAAGGGATGATGTGCAAGGGGAAGGAGGCACGGGAAGGAGGAGCGCAAGGGAAGAGAAGCTCAAGCGCTAATGCAGTAATGTAGGGTCGGCCACAGTGGAAACATGCCACTCCTCTGCTGTTCTCACCTAGGGGAGAGTGTTTCCTGGGATGCAAAAGGAGAAGGTCTTGCAGAGGCCACCTTGAGAGGAGCAGTGACCTTTGCTTTAATAAGAAACAACTAGCCTGAAGCAACTTCTCAGGAATGAAACCAGAGGAATAAAATACTCTGACCTCGCTCCCCACTTCCTGCTGGGGTTACCCATTGACTGGTCACAACTTACAGCCAAAAGGCACGAAGCCTACCAATATGGCTCATCTAGGTCTGCTGGTCTGGTCACCCTGGCAGAGAGCAGAGGTGAGAAGAGTGGGATCTGGAAGGGCACACAGGAGATACCCAGCACACATGCCCTCTCCTGACACCTCTGCAGCCAACTTCTACTGCCCATTCCTGAAGACAGAGCCCACACGTTACTTGTCATTGGTCCCCTAGCTCTCCCAAGCTGGGACAGCTCCTTGTGGTCTCCCATAGTCGTTTCTGTCCCTGGTGTCTGCGTTGCAAATGGTACGCACCCAGTGCGTGTTAGTCTCTCTAGTACACAGTGAGTCCCTTGAACACATGCACCATCTCTGTTTATAGTTACAATATCTGTACCTGATGCTAGAGTACTTCTTGCACTCAAAAAATCTGTGGTGGAAGAAATAAGTGAATGCACTAAGATAACTCTTGTTCTGCCCAGATGACACTTTCACTTAGCACTGAGACAGCATCTTCTGTCACCAAAAAATGTTGCCTCTTGATATAGCTTTTATGCCTCTAATTTAAAAAAATATATTTTTTAGGAATCAGTTGACTAAAATCTTTTTTTCTTGTAGAAAAACAGCTAGACTTGATTAACCATGAGCATAACCCACCACAACTGATTATTATATTTACAAAAGAAAAGTTCCAATAAAATCTGCAATTTATACCCTTCATCTTCCTAAGGAGATGTCGATGTTTCATTTTAAGACAAGATTTCCTGTCACATCTCTCCTAAGAGTCTTAGTAACTAGGGTATGTAGATGAATTTAATAGGATTCTTTCTCACCAACAATCAAGCATGTAAACAGCTGTGGATTCAGTCCTGGGGCGGTGGTTGGGGGAGGGGGGTCTATCTTGGACTAGCTCACTTAGTTTTCCATTTGATTTAAAATTAAATATCACTAGGCCAGGAAGTTAGGGGCAAGGGAATTTGTGGCCACGTAGTGAACCGAAAATGTTTTCTGAGGAAGAGGATTTGGGTCAAGAAAGAATCTGGATTTGCCTGGTGCCTACACCTCAAATAAAAGCTCTGTTCTCTCCTTTCTCTGGACTGATTAGGACCGATTGCTAATGAGGCAAAATGATGAGTTTAATCCTGACGTGAGGCAGGTGGCTTTGTGTTTATAGATTTGAAATATCTGAGCTAGAAAGGGTTTTGGAGGTCATCTAATCCAATTCCTCCATTTTATAAATTGGAAAAAGAAAAAAATGAGAGTCAGAGAGGTTAAATGACTAGCTCCTCGTCATAATTATGTCTGGGGACTGCTTTTAACCCTGAATCTTCAAGCACCCCATCGCTTTTGGAGAAAAAAAATTTCAAAGCACATTCTCCAATGCTGTGCATCCAATGTTTCGTTGTTCACTTAGAAGGATAGTACATTGCTCTGGGGTAAGATTTGAAGGACCCACATACAATAGGAAGATATGCTAAAGCAACATCCTGGCCATGTCGATTTCCTTTTGACTCTCTGACATCTTGGTTCTTCAATGTGTCTGCTAATAAAGTGGCTCATAGACTTCATACATTGTTTTTTTAATGCTTGGGAGCACAGTTATGAATAATGACAAAGAAACATGTGATGCCATGGCTGTTTTCCCTGAGAATGCATCGGACTGAAAAATGTACTACCATTAGCAAGCGTCTTTCATTTCTAGACTTGCTGACAATCCCCAGGAGCACCTGGGTGTTGATGAATACTAAGATCCACAAAGAATACCCTAATCTTATTTGAGCTATAAGGTGACATGGCTAGCCACTTTATATGTCATTTATTTTATCCATACTCCTTTTCTTAAGATGATTTTAATGAGAGAGAGGAGAGGAGAGAGGAGGATGAGGTGAGAGAGGAGAGGATTTGGACGGTGGATCAGGACGGGTGATGAGAACTGGATATTTAACTGTCCTCATTTTGTCAACTCTGTAATTTGGGGAATTTATTTAAGCCATTTATGTCTCAGTTTCCTTATCTATAAAATGGGACAGGCTGGACTAGGTAAACTTTAAACCCTCTCTTAATGTTAATATTCTTTATTCTTCTTTGAGAAAAGTGGAGTAGCAGCAATAAGCCGATGATCTATAGCAGAAAAACAAACTTGAGTCTACTCCCCATTTTAATGGCGTGAACTGCAGCTCTTCTGCAATCCTTGTCTATTTCTTTCAACCGAACACTGTACACATATATTTACATAGTTTTGTTCTTTTGTTATATTGGTATTCTAGGTTCACACTAGAGTGATGACAGCCAACAATGGAGGTTTGTCAGATGATAGAAGAAAACTGGGGGCGACCTAAAGAATTAGACCTTTCTCTGTAGACTCCAATGTCCTCAAAACCCCCCTTCAAAAAATAAATCTCAAGCACCATATTTTGGACTGCCTTGCCTTGTACATCATCTTGCTCACCACGTAGTTTTTAGCAATTGAAATTAGTTGGTCTTTTCTGTGAAATACCTACATTTCCATGTCTGTTATCTTGGCAGACTTGAAGTACTCCTGGCAAGTAGAACTAGTTATCTTTTCCCCCATAACTATTTGTATCCACTCATAATCATGGAGACTTCTGGTCTTTGGGTAAAAGAGCATGTACGCTGTTAAGTCGTTGAGATTTGTGAATTGTTACTATAGCAAATGCTAGATATTATACCAACTATAACAGCTAGAAGCTGGGCATGCGAATGGAAGACCCTCTTCTTCTCTTTGCAATATAAACTTTGTCTCAGGTTGCCATCAATACCCATGTTCCACCAATTCTGCCTCTCCAGAGTCCCCATTTCCACTCCACCATGTTGTGTTAGGTACCCGGTACAATAACCTCTAACTTTTTTCCCTGCCTCCAATCTTCACCCCCGCCACCAAGTCATCCTTTATCCCGCCACTGGAATTATCCTTGTAAAACATTACCTAGAGTGTAAAATACAAACTTATTAGGCATTAAATTCATCTAGGAAGAGCTCAGGAACCGGGCCATCAAGTATGTTGAATAGGCTGGTGCCCCTAGCCTCCCAGCACAGGCATCACCACTGTCGCTGTGTGTACCTGCTGACAGCCCAGCCCTCTCGATGAAGTGACTTCTCTTCATCGGCCACTGCAAATAGCAACTTCCTTGAAATCAGAAATAGAAAGTTCAAATTCCACTTAAGTCCATCGAGACAACTTTTATTCTAACTTAATTAAAGTACTTAAAAAATAGTCTCAATTCCCTGTCTTTTCTTTCTGAAAATACTCTTTCTGAGTATTTGTCGATCTTAAGCAAACTATATTTGCACATGGTATTTACACTTTTTTAAAAAGGTGTTTTTCAATAGTAATTTTTGGTTTTTAATCTGATGATCAAGGGTTTTTATGCATTTGAGTAAGGTCAGTCAGTATGCAGATAGGGAGGACAATCGATAGGTTATTTTTAAAAATAGATTTATATGTGTATTTATGTATATACATATGTATGTGTACATATAATATATATTAAATATATATAAATAGGCATTAAATATATATAGGTATATATATTCTTTAGTTATTGTTCAAAATGAGCGTTAAGTTTTATGCCTTCTTTTCCACCTAATAGGGTCCGGCATGCTGGGTACAGAGAGGGTCCTGCTCCTCTATGTGTAACCTTCTGTCCCACCACAGCGCTCGTCCCACACAGGACAGTATTTACCTAGTGTATGTTTAATACATAACTAAAATAACTCACTGTGGTTCTTCTCACACTGCACGTGTGTGTGGCCTGCCTCTGTTTAGTGCCCTGGCTGGCATTTATGGGCCATGTCAGTGTTTGTGGCTCTGCTTTTCTGTCCTCTAGAGCTTCTGATGCTTTTGCTCAAAATGGCTGAAGGCCAGCTAACCCAGTCCACTATTGTCCCTCTTCAGCTGTCTGCAGCCACAGCCACTTGTCATGTTGCTTCGTGTTCTACTTCAGTGCATCTTTGGACTAGCCATTTGCCCCCTTTGACTTGGCAGTAACTGGCTGTATTTTATCAATTAAATGTAGCAGGGCTTTACACAGCACTGCAGTCCCTCTGAGTCACCCTGCATGAAAGAAAGGGATGAATCAGGGATGACAACAGTGTGAGGCAGTAGCTGACTGGCACAGAGCAAAGGGACCATGCCGTATTTAGGGAGGGCTCTCTGTCTGGAGACTTGGCCCCTTGGGGACAGGCAGTTGCTTGTTTCGGAGTTACTGACAGTTATTTTTGTTGAATTAGAGGTGTTCTATTCAGTCCCTGATGACATGAAATCAATGAATCTCAAGATTTGGGGCAGGCTCTGGGGCTTGCCACTTCAGAGGGAAATGCTGATTAAGGATTCATGTGATCTTGGGAACACCACGTCGAACAATGGCCTTGACCCAGTGCCAATATGTGGCTGGGTTAACCCAGCAGCATTTTTTTTTTTTCTGGGATCCACTGAGAGCTGGGGCTCTTTGATTCCTAACCTTTGAACAGGGTCGGGGGAAAAAGACTTTCTGGAAAGCCTTGATTCACGCTGTGGTGGTGGTAGTAAGCTCAGGATCAAATGGCCACTTCATCTTCAAAGACTCCTGAGGCCTCACAGCACTGAAGGGGACAGGGGTAAGAAGTGTTATTTTAATAGTCATTTGATCAAGGGCTCAAGGAACTTTTTCTAAGTCTTGTGCAAGTGGATAGTGGACCTCTCTTCTCTGTGTAGACCCTCAAAATGGTCCCGTTGGAGAAACTTCAGCCCAGGTTATCAAGAATTGTCCTAACCCTCAATGGAGTAGTTCCCGATCAGATGTGGCCGTCCTTGTGGAGACCCTGGGTAGCATGTGTTCAAAGATCTGTCATCCTCACCAAAGATGTGTGTCCTCATTTCTTCCTTCCTGGTGCTCTTGAGAGGATGCAAGATCCGCTAGAAATCCATGCTTTTCTCTCTGACTTTTGAGCAGCTGCAAGTGAACCACGGAAGTCTCGGACATGGTCCGGGACACCCTCTCATTCTGAGGAGGTATGGTAGGGCCTTCACCGGAAGACAGTTTCATTGCCACAACATTCCTCGGATAAGTTGCCCACATTCTTAACAGAAGTCTCCCAGTGCTTTTGTAATTCTTGATATTATGCCAGGGGGAAAACATCAGATAGATGCTTATGACTTTTAATATCTCTCTTTGATCACCCGGCTCATCTGGCTCAGCTCAGGACTGTCTGTGTTTGTCAAAAACCAAGAAATAGTAAAGTCTGGAGTGGGTAATGCACCAGGAGACTCTATGCAGAATTTGAAACAGATTTGGAGAATATTCTTTCCCCTTCTTTTTCTAATTTCATTATTTTGGGATAGTAACTTTACTTCTTTGGCTTTTATTCAGTTTTCTTACCTGAAAAATAAATGGGTTAGGCTAAAAGGTCCCTAAGTGTCCTTGCAGTTTGAAACAATCTCAGCATTTTCCCCTTGCGTTACTCATTCGTTGTCACAGTTTGCAATATTTGCAGTGTTCTTAAGGCAAATAAAAATTGAGATTGTTCTCAGGACTCTTCCATTTAAAAAGCATATTTGTATATATTATTTGATTTGATCTTCCCCCAAAATCATGTAAAGGACGCTGGGTTGGGATTACTATCTTTCCTGCTTACAGATGGAGAAACTGAGGCTCAGAGAGGTTCAGGACTGGTCAGTGATCTGCCTTTGTGAAGTCGAGTAAGGACTGAAATCAAGCGATGTAACTGCAATACCCAAGCTCTTTCGTCTCTGCCCAGCAACCTACTGGATTGTTCTACACATTAGCCAAAAGTTGATGATGAAGGGTCACAGAAATTCAAGGGGCTGCTAAAAGATTGCATATCACAAAGTCACTGTACCGTCTGTAAATCCATCTCGTATTGCGTATTCCATGCCAGCTCTTTTTGGTGTTGTTAGAAGAGGGGAGGAAGGTGGTGAGAAAGCTAAAGCTCTCTTCGTATTCACTCCCCCTTAGCAACTCCTTGCAGCCTCTAGGGCTTTCCCTTTAAAAACAAAATCAGCAACAAGGCAGGAGTGGTTTGTCATGGTGAGAGCTTTGGAAGAATTGCTTGGAAAATGAACTTTGACAGCTCCGCAGACACACTCCTGGAACAGGCTGCTGCACTGTTCTCCTCTGTCTACCTTGCATTCTTCCAGAACAAAGGCTCAACAGTTGGAGGAAAAGGGGACTTGAGCCAATATAAATAACTGTGACCTAAACCCAGGCTTCAGAGGTTACTCGAGGTTTCTCAACGCTCTGCCACTTAGAGATGGGTTTCTAGGGAAGAGGGCAGGAAAGTGGTTACTCCAGGGTTCAGATTAGAGTTGGGCCCCAGGTGAGTGAGCAAGCTGAGAATTGCCCCGGGGTGAGGCTCTGGTAATGGGGTGTAAGGTTTTGCGCTCAGGTGCACTTGTTGAGTGGAAAATAGTCTAAAATGTCACCAGTCTTGAAGTGGGCTGACTGCAAAGCTAGAGTCTGAAGTCAGCCTGGAAAGGGTACTGGTCTGTGCAAAAGATCTGGGTGCTGGGCACAGATCTGATAGTAAATTGATTTCTCTGGTCTTTCCTTTTCTCCTTCATCTGTGAAACGAGGGTTTTCAAGTAGCATCCAACCAACACCTATATGGCACTAGCTGTGTGCCCTCCACTGTGCTAGG
The DNA here is from genome assembly GCF_041296235.1 of Equus asinus. Lineage (NCBI taxonomy): Eukaryota > Metazoa > Chordata > Mammalia > Perissodactyla > Equidae > Equus > Equus asinus. The sequence goes on from NC_091812.1 coordinate 36,734,298, forward strand.
CATTGATGGTATAGAGATGGACAAGATGAAATTAATGCCTTTGTTAAGGAATTAATTTGTCTTTTTTTATCATTGTCATGCACTTTGATCTTACGTGTTTTAAATCCCACTGTCATTTTACTGTTTTATACAGTCTATATTAATCATAAATTACCCACATTTTTTCTTTCTACTGTTTTTTATTCCAGCCTGTATTTCTGTAATTCCTTTTGAGCTCATCTTTCTTCTTCCTGAAGAAACCTCGCTTCCTCCTCCCCCCCCCCTTTTCTCCCTTTTGTAAGTACAGTTCTGCAAGGGGTGAAGAGTATTTTTCTTTCATTTTGAAGGCTATTTTCCCTGGTCATAGATTCAAGAGTAGCAGGATTTCTCTTTTCGAACGTTAAAGGTGTCATTCTTTTGTCTTTTAGCTTCTATTGCTTCTTTGGGGAAGTCTTCCCCCTAATTTTTTCCCCTGTGAAGGTAAGTGTCTTTTGATCTGACAGCTTTTAAGATTTCCCTCTGCCCTTAGTGTTCTCTGGTCTTATTATGATCTTTTTAGGTGTAGTTTGCTTTGTATTTGGCTTGTCTGTATTAGTTTATAGGACTTCCTGAATCTGCGGCTTGATATCTCTCGAAAGTTTTGGAAAATCAGCTGAACTTTCTCTTCAAATATTGCTTCTTTCCCATTCTCTCACCTCCCTCTGGGACTCCAGTGACCGGTATGTTAGACTTTCCCTGTGTTTTGTCTCATGCTATTTTCAGATTCTGTATTCTTTTTTCTGTGATTTAGCTTTGATATTTTCTGCTGACAACTTTTAGTTCACACACCTTCCGCTGTATCAACAATCTATTGAATCCTCTTATTGATATCTTAATATCAGTTATAGACTTCTCATTTGATCATTTCTTAAATAGATTCCAGTTCTTGGTAAAATTCTCTATTTTGTTGTCTATTTTCCAGAAGATAGTCAAGCCAATGTTTGATAATTCCACTATCTGATTCACCTATGGATCAGCTTCTCTTTTCTGTTTTCACCTTTGTCCTTTTTTTTTGTATTCTAGCAAATTTTGATTGCTTGCTAGACACATTGTGTATGAAAAATTGGAGGGGCTCTACATGACATTATCTTCTTCCAGAGAGAAGTCACTCTCCCTCTGCAGATAGCTATATTAGGGCAGTTCCTCTCAATCCACTTAGGGACTAAGTCAGCTTCAGTCTACCTCTGATTTTTCCCTGCTCCTAAGGTGTGCTCCTTTAGGGTTCTCAGATGGCATCCTGGCGTATTTATTTATTTTGTGAGGAAGATTCGCCCTGAGCTAACCTCTGCTGCCAATCCTCCTCTTTTTTTGCTTGAGGAAGATTGTCCCTCAGTTAACATCTGTGCCAATCTTCCTCTACTTTGTATGTGGGATGTGTCCACAGCATGGCTGATGAGTGCAGTGGGTCTGCACCCAGGATCCAAACCCATGAACATGGGCTGCCCAAGCGGGGAATATAGAACTTTAACTACTCGGCCACTGGGCCAGCCCCCAAGATCTGGGGGTGTTTAATATGGCCTATCCTGAATGCTAATTTTTGTCTCCCTGGGATTAAGAGACTGTTAAAAACTCCACTCTGATTTTTAGATGATATTAACTTGGCTTTAAGCCTTCAATCAGCTATCTTGAGGGGAAAAGCCTCCCAGTGTTGGGCTCACTTCTCTGCATTTCCCTCCTTTCAGAGCTCTGGATGACACAAGTCCTGGGTGCCCCAAGCTCAAATTTTTTCTCCCTAGTTCCAGAAGATTGCCAAAAGCTCAGCTAGCCTCTCTATCTCTTAGATGTCACCCTTTGCCTGGCTTCTCAGCCTCTCCAACCAGGTCAAAAAACTGGCATATACCCTGAAGAGAGATGCACAGTGTACAATGTTGGGGTCACATCATTGAGCTCTCCTTCTTCTTAAGATCTTGGCCCCTCAAATCCTGATTTTCTTAGTTGCTCTCTGATTCCTTGAAACAGATGAATTTTTAAAATACAACCTTTCTGGAATCATTGGTCTGCTACAAGATACTTCTTAGTAAGAAAATGAATGAAAAGTAAAGCAGCATCTAGAAGCTTCCAACATAGAGTATTAGGGGTGAGTGTGTGTGTGAGAAAAATGAGTATTTCAGTATATTTTTCTGGAAAAGGCAAACTTTAAGCTGGATTTTAAGGAAAAGGAGATAATTATGCAAAAGTCGTAGAAATCATAAGGGAAGTATGGATGCATATAAATAAATCTTTTTCATTCATTCATTTCTTCCAATAAATATTTATCGCAATCTTGCTGTATGTCTCCCACTGGAATAGGTGCTACTGATGAAACAATAAATCTCTTGGAGTTTATGGGATATGGAGCATAGAGATAAGCAGGAATTACAATATATTATCATTAAGTTCATAAGACAAGGATCTGTGTGGTTGAAGCGATGGCTCTAGCTAGAGAACAAAACAAAAAATGAGCAATAAGGTGGATAAAGTGTTAGAGAGAGGGAGAGCAAACAATGAGATAAGATGGAGGAAATGTGCTAGAAGGCTGTGCTAGGGGAGGGGTTTGGCTTGGCCCGGGGAGCAGTCAAGTTTCACTCCATGTTGAACTGGGGAGAGTCATGGTGTAAGGGAGACTGTGGCAGCAATGGAATATTCAGATGGATTGGAAACCAAACTAGAAAACCATAAGGATGGAGACCTTTGGATTATCAGAGTACAGCAAAGGCACATTAGAACTTCCCCCAAGTAGATTTATATGAGTCTAATACTTTGGACCATATTCAATTTTCAAACGATGCTAAAAGATCCAGAAGCAATGAGGCCTCTGCTCCCACTTAGCTGTCAACTGTGACCTCCTGGGTCCTTTCCTCCTCCACTCTCTTTTCTGTTCCTTTCTCTTTTCTGTCTGTCCTCACTCCTTCTTCCCTCTTTCTTCCTATCCTCCTTCATTTTCACTTTTTTTCTGGCTTTCATTAGAAGCATCATCATTTGAGTAGTTTCAAATCCTCTAAGAAAACTAATTCTGGGAAACCTCATGTCATGCCTGTATCTTTACAAACCAGCATAGATGTGTTAGTTGCAGCCCTCAGGAGTTTTCTGCCTTTTGCACTCCATTGTGTGCTTGGCTAAAAGAACAGTGCTTTTTGTGCTGCATGTTGGCCCTGGTTTCCTTATTTTGCGTCCCTAAAGAGACACAGACAATGGGAGAACCAAGGCCACACTGATCTCCTGCAAGGACTGACTGGAGCTGGGTTTTGAGAACACATCTTCCTGAATCTGTGTCAGCAGCTCAGTCAGCTCTGCTGGAGAAAACACGCCAGGGTCATTCTCTATGCATTAACCTCAGTGGCTCCCTCTCTCCATCTCTCATCAGCTATTTCTTTACCGTTGAAAGCACACACAGTTCAGATAATTAAACACTTGCGAGGCATTTTACATTTTCATGAATCAATCAGCAGGGAATTATGTTTGAATACGCTCATGCCATATACGCCGCATTTCTTTCCTGTACCTTGAAGACAGGCAGGGGTGCATCTATGATGAAGCAAATGAGGTTACAGCTGGCCTGGGACTGGCAGGAGCCCTTCCCATGGCCCCAGGGGGAACCCTGGCAATTTTGTATTCATATTTTATAGATTTTGTCTTAATGATAGTCTCTGCCATCTCCAACATCCAATTTTATAAGCTTGAGATCCCACCATAACTGAATCTTACCTCCTGGAGAAACTAAACTATTCTTATCTGGAGATTTATAAAATGAGAAGTAGTACCACCCTCACCAGGAAGACTCTCTCTGATACCAGGCTAATTTCATGGCTATCTGCATCCTATTTGTCTTGCCTTCATCTCAGATGTAGAACTCTGGGTTTCTAGGCAGTGTGTTGCTCATATGTATGTTAGTTTACTTTTTATCAAAATCTGTTTCTTGAGTGTGGTGGCCATGAGAATGTGTCTTGCAGAATTCCAACTACAGGGAGCTTGATTGTTCAAGGGGCCAGCAGCCGAGCTCTGACACCCATCGCCGTCTTTAGACCAAGGCCATGCTTCCCATGGGCTGCTCCCAGCCAGTAACCGAGTGCAGCAGGAATACTTGGCCAGAGCTGGTCCTGGGAGACGCAGGACTCCTCTGAAGGCTCAAGGACTCCTGACGGTATTGCTGAACCTTCCTTAGATTTGATGGCAGCTGAGGAAGCTTCTACCAAACTTTTCTTCCCTTTCTCCTTCACTTGGGGTAAGACTTCCATAATGGTCTGATGACTTTCCCGGCTTTCCCTGGTTTCTCCCCATTTTCTGTCACAGAGGCATTTCCCTTAATAAAATCCTTATACATTGAAGCTTGTTTTAGTGTCTGCTTCAGAGGATGCAAACTCACCGAACTAATAGGAAAAAACAGGACTGGATATTGGAACCATTAATCAAAGTCCCCCTGCTGTGAGTAAATTAAATTTCGAAAATAAAAATACTCCTTGTCATTCACCTCCCTGTCTTTCACTTTTGCTCATGCTTTAAATTTTCTTTCTTCTCCTCTACCTAAATCCTGTTTATTACTCAAAGCCCATCTCCATTCCAGCTCTTCCATGAAACCTTCTTGGTTCTCCCTCTTCTGAATTCTTATGGTCCTGGTTCTGTGAACTTATACATCATTGTAATTCCCAGTCAACTGGTGGTGATCAACCAGTCAGTCTTCAAGCCCCAAAAGGCCAGCTCAAGCTAACTGCCTTTACATGCCCTTCTCCTGCAAAGCTTGTAGACCAATGTTTCCTAGATTACGTTTCAGTGACAGCAAGAGATAATGTGTGTTTTAGGAGAGAAGGGTTCTGTGGTCAAATAAATTTTGGGGAAATACCTACTATGTACTATAGCTCTTTCTCAGATATTTAAATGCATACTGGTACACTGAAGGTTTAGAGACAATGTATGGGCCTGGCTTTGATTAACTCTGTATTCCCCACACCTATTTGACTATGGATATATTTTCCTGTAAAATTTCTTTTAACAGCCACAAGATTTATTTTCTGTTTTGCACCACAAGTTGAGAAATATGGTTGAAGCTCTCTCGTTCAGGGATGCCTTTGCGTCAAGCCTCTCTCTGAACACAGTAAATGGAGATAGGGAGGGAGCAAACCACCTGGTAGCCTTGGCAGGCTGGGGGGTGGCCTCTGGACCTCAGCCATGAGATCAAAAGGAAAGAGGGTCAGAAATAGAATAAAGCAGAGTGTGCAAGGCTGATGTGAGCTTGTTCCTACTGGCTGATGTTGAAAGGGGATGGCAACAGATTCTTTTTCCTTCTGCACAGGAAGCACACAGTCATCGCTTGTAGGAAATACCCTTCAAAGAAAAACTAAGAGCTTCCGCTATGCTGCCTTGCTTTGCAACCTCTCTCAGTATTCATAGAGTTTGCTTTCCAGCTCGATTATACAGCACGATCAGGGAAAACGTCTTGCCATTCTTTCATTTGCCTCAGCATTTAGCCTTCTCTCATTCCTTCACTCAGTTATTAATCCAATAAATATTTATAATGCCCCTACCATGTGCCGGGCACTGTTCTTAGTGCTGGGGACGCAGCAGTGAACAAAACCCAACAAGGTTCCTGTCCTCATGGAAATTACACTCTAACTGGGTAAACAGACAATAAAACCAAAACAAACTGAAATAGAACAGTATTCATAGCAAGTGCTATGAAGAAAATTAAGCAAGATCAAGGATTAGAGAGTGTCTAGGCAGAGTGGATACCTAATAAATATTGATTGATTGATGAGGTATGGACTTTTGATAACTTCAGTGGCTCTCTGGTGCCTTCAAAAAGGATGTCACAAGAGGAAAGTGCTACCTGGGGTTACACAACTGTGATCATTTCCTGAACTGTGAGAAAACTTCCGAGTGGACAATACTTTGACGTCATATATAACTTTGTTCCCGCTTTTCCTCAGCAAGCAAAGATTCAAATGTTGCATCTGCAGCTGTCAGAGCCACATATGTAGCACAATTCCTCTTGGTGTGAGCATCTTGAAAACGCGCTACCTTTCCGACATCCTCCCGCCCATTACCCCTTGTAATTACCGCAATGATTTCAGATTAAGATGTTCAAGTCCAAAATGTTTGTGAAAAAAATTGGCAAGCTGTCACCTCTGAATACCCAGCTGAATTGCCGAATGAATAATAATACAAAAACGCTTACTGAAAGAAGAATAAATAAAAGCTCATTGTTGTGCAATAAATCCTTTTCTGTAAAGCACCTCCGGGGAAACTGGCTCCGGGTTTATCACATTTCCCTCCGAGTATTCAGGCCATTTTATTTAACTCTTTTCCACAATTTATTCTTTCACAGAAGCTGGGGTAGGATCCTACCCTATTGTTCCTCATGAAATATTAATGTTTCAGGAGTGTGGGGAGAGATGCCAGCTACATGGCTGTTGATAGGAGGGGCCAGTGACTAGAAGGAGTGATGAGTTCAAACGGAAGTGTGCATGTGGGCAGAGAGTTATTTTACTATCCTTTAGCCAAAAGAGAAGGCCTTACGTTTACTTATTTTAAAGCTAAGCACCTAGACTGAAGGGCATCCATCTTGCCCATAGTAGGGCGGCTCTGCTTACGGAAAAGGAGAAGGACACTGAGGGTGATCTCTTTACCACATGATCCACTGGGGTCAGATTTGGATCTCCGTGAGAGGCTCCACATGGGCCCTTATGCTTGGGGCAGACCTTGGGCTACCCTGTAAACCAGAGGTCATTGTCACCTCTGAGGAACTGACAAGGCACATTAGATAATTAGGCAATAACTACTATTCTGTATATTCTACTTTGCCTGTGTATGTAGGATTGGTACATATATGGTAAACTCACTTGATTTCCCCAAATAATGCTGTGAAGTAGGATTATTTTGCCTATTTTAAAGATGAGGCCAGTGAAATTCAGAGAAGTTTAGTAATTTGCCCAAGGTCACACAGCAAAGGGCAGGGTTAGGATTCAAATCTAGGTCTCCCTGGCTCGCTAGTTTGGGTTTTAGCTACCGTTTTATGCCATCCCCTTTTCTTAGCCAGGCTCAGAGAGGGAGCAATAGACAATAGACAGCTTCCTCCTCATCCCCTCCCAATGGCTCACTACTGTTTATTATGGTCACCTTCCCAATGACTTCATTTTCTAAATGGAACCTTGTTAAATCAAAGGAGAGCCTTCCTAATAGTGGGATGAGGGCCGTTTTTTGAGAGCGTGGTGGTGGGGCAGGAACAATGGTGTAAAGGTGTTCCCTAAAGCTGCCTACGCCACCTGCTCAGGTTTAGATTCAGCTCATATTAACAGGGTTCAAATAAGAGCCAACTCCACATTGTTCGTCTCCTTCCCCTTCACAGTCAAGGTCTGGAGGACAGAGGTGGCCATTTGAATGTGTAAAAATATTTAGTTCACGCTGCTTTTAACCAGAGCAAATTAGGGGAAAGAAATCACTATATTCTGTTCAGCGAGTGCCAGGAATTCCACACTCTTTAAGTCCTTGGTCTCTCTGGAAGCTGCCGACTCATTCCAGTTGCCTGGTGTTTCCTAATCAAGCATCTTTAAAGCAAGGAAATGTACTCATTTGCTAAAGGTCAAAGTGTCTCTATACATCCAGAAAAAGCAGTAAATCCAGACCTGAGACCATCATTTTAACCTAAAGCAAACTCTTGCTTGCCTTTGAGATTAAAATCAGCATGTCAGGGGTTTGCTAATACCAACAACATCGATGACGGTGATAACTATGACTATGACAATAGAGATGATCACGATGCTAAAAGCTTGTTTGTATTACAACTTCCTAGGTTTTATCATTGTTTCAAAAGCCACCAAAATTTGTCAAAATTCTTAGAAACCCTTTACTGAATGATCTACAGCAGTATAATTTCGGAGCAAATACTGCTACAGCTGAGATGCACACACGCTGCTCTCTGTGCAAGACAGAGAAGCAGGAAAAAAATGAATATAGATAAGAACCTAGTAAAGAAATTAAGGACGAGACACTTAATTGAGAAAAGAATTGGAAAGCCCTTTATTTGATGCATATCTGTCTTCAAATCTATTTACCATAGTGATCATTTCCCTTTTTCCTTTCATCTATCTCTCCTATTGTTCTACTGTTCTTTTTCTTTCTCTTTCTCTCTCTCTGTTTTTTTTTGGTCTCTCATTTTTCACTTTCCTTTTCAGCAAACAAAACTGTCAAAGAAACAGCCTCCTAGATAATGAATTGCATTATTAATTTGGTTTGTTTTCAGGGATTCTGGTTCCGACTTAACATATTAAATGAAGTTCCAAGATTTAATCAAGGAATGGAGTCTGTCAGGAAAAAGAAAATCAACTCTGCAGGTGAGGAAGTTGAAAATAATTTGCATTTGGAGCTGTAATTTAGGGATGTTTGGTCCAAGCTCTTTCATGAGGAGAGAAAATGAAAATGATGTGCTTTGTTAGTTCAAAAGTCATATCCTTATAATAACAGGGATAGTAGGAAGCTTTTCTGATTTATTCTGTTGAACCATAATATCTGGAGTCATTTGCACTCACGGACCACTGGGAGAACATTAATTAAGAGAGGCAGCAGTTATGGTCTAGGCAGCTTTGTGCATCCTTCTGAAATGGCTTATCCTGACCTGGGTTCTTCATCCTGTCCCCTCACAGCTCAAGCTTTTATGAGACAGGATGGATCTATGGTCCAGAGGTCAAATGGTGCCAGACTGGGAAGCTTTATCAATTCCAGAACCTCACCAAGTGCCTCCTATGAGGAAATGTGAGAGTGGGTACCTTGGCTAGCATCTCAAATGCATACTTGTGGGATTTTGCCTATAGTTCAAAGCAAACAGAACAAAAAATATTCCTACTGTGTTACAAAAATTGAAATGGAAAAAGGACTGTTGATTCTAATTCCTCAACCCAGGACTTCAGATGCCAATAATGACTGCCAGGAATAAGCACCCACTGAGAAGTCCCAGAAACTTAATTGTTTTCTTGTTATTTAATGTTTACAGTCCTCGGTGTGCACTGGCACTGCTGGGCTCATTTAAAGAGCCGTGCCTGGAGTCCTCAGTCCTCGGTGCACCTGAAGTGATGGCTACACATGTGAGAGGTTAGGAAACGCTAATAAGGAGAGGAAATTGCTTTTCCTTTTCCTTCTTTTCGGTGCTATCCTAGGAAGATGCAAGCCCTCCTGGCCTTCAAGATAAAGCTTCTGGTTCCCATTCTTTGGGCTTCCATGTCTACTGGGCCATCAGCATCTACTGAGAAAAAAGGAAGAAGGGATTTTGAGGAAGAAGTAAAAAGGAGGAGGAGATGTTCAAAGGAGGAAGTGCCTCAGGGGAATTGGGAATTTCCTTCAGAGCAAAAGAGCTATGAGAGGAGAGGAGGGAGAGAGAGAAAAAGGGACCTACCTGACGGATAACCCAGAACTTGGAAGTGATTCTGGGTAGGTCACTCAAAAAGGAGAGAATTCCTATGTTAAAAAAGTGGGTGGGAGGCTGGCCCAGTGGCGTAATGGTTAAGTTCACGTGCTCCACTTCGGTGGCCTGCGGTTCACAGGTTCAGATCCCAGCAGAGGACCTAGCACGGCTTGTCAAGCCATGCTGTGGTGGCATCCCATATAAAGCAGAGGAAGATTGGCACAGATGTTAGCCCAGTGACAATCTTCCTCACAGACATACAAAAAGCAGGTGGGTGGGTGGACGTTCAGTCGGCTCCCTGGAGGGGAATGATTTGAGCATTCAGAAGCTACCTGGGTGCTGAATCATTGCTCTCCTCACTTAATTTTTTTTTTTTTTTGCTTGAGGAAGATTAGCCCTGAGCTCACATCTGTGCCAATCTTCCTCCACTTTATATGTGGGTTGCAGTCACAGCATGGCTGACAAGTAGTGTAGGTCTGCACCCAGGATCTGAACCTGTGAAACAGAGTGCCCCGAATTAACCACTACACCATGGGGCTGGCCCCTCATTTCGCTTTTGCAAGAATAAATTCGTACCCGTTTGCCCCATTGCCTGTGCCTAGGAACTATGTAATAAAGGACTTCATTTTATTAACATCCTGTGCCACACCTTGGATTTCATAGCAGGACTGACCCTATCTGTGCCTGGGATGTTTGCTGGACCCCTTCTAGTTTATCCCTCATGGACATTATCCACCCTCCCGACACCCAACTTTGCAGCATATGCATAAGGCCAAGAAAAGGAGAGGGGTCCTAAACACCAGATGTCTGTATGTGTACAGGGGGTTGGGGCTGGGAGGAATCTGCTTCATCTCTGCTTGGGGCTGCTGAATGCTCATTACACCCACAGAGAAGGGTCAGTAGTTAACACAACCCTGGTTAAAACATCACCACCACATAAACCCTAGATTGTCAGCCTGTGATTTGCTCACCTGCCCCTTCTATTGAGGGGGGATTTAATTCTGCTTGAATTAAAGCAAATGGCAACCACACAAACTGCCATGTTCCCTGACTCCTTGGTCAGCTCACCATCTTACATTCATAAGTCACTCCACTTCCGCCTGTTCACAGGAGGCCGGACTGGGGAGTCCTGTGGGCTGATGCTAGCATGAAACCATGGAGAGAAATGTATGCTTTTGGGGAAGCATGGTTGGGTGAAATCTCTGGCTGGTTTATAGCATCTTAGAAAGTTATAGGACCAATGATTTATTTTCTGCACTTTGGTATGAAACTGGGTAAAGAGGCTATAAACTAGGAAATCAGCAAAGTGCTTATTTCACAGCGATATTTGCCAATCATTTTTAGGTTTTGGTTTATAAGACTAGGGTTAGTGAGATTTATTATTTCCGCCCAGATACTCTGCCTTTAAACAGTACCTGGAGTCTGGCCTCATCTGCAAATCCAGCCTGCCTCTGTACAGGGTCTGAGAAAAAGGTAGATTCCAGTGCCTGATGTTCCCCGCACTTTCAGCCCTCAGCCCACAGGTGGAATTCGTCAACTGTCCAACCAGTCACTTGCCTTGGAGCAAATGCACCTGCTGTGGTGATAGAAACAGGCGAGGCAGGGCCTGCCCTCCTCCTGCACATGAACCCCACAAGCATCACCAGGCAACTGAGAATGTGTGGGTGAGGGATAAATGTTCTGACTCCTGTAGTTATTTCAAATAGAGCGGAAATTAAGGACCCATGGCAACAGCCAGTCAAAGCATCTGTTATCTTGTTTGCAACTGATAGTCAGGCTTTTTCTTAATCTTTGACAAAAACATATTTCAAAGAGCAAGCATACAAAATTCTCAAAGAGAGAGTTTTAACAAAGAATGTTCAGAAATAGCATAATTACTCCAAAGAAACTTTCCTCACAGGAACTTTAAACACTGCATTGTTTTCCTTCCTTAATCAGAGAGGCTGGGTGATACCGGGAAAGAGCTCACAGCCTTGTCATTCTCTGCTTATGAAAAAAGAGATAAAAGTCACTCTGTTGATCCCAACTGCTTCCATTGGGAGAATAAATTTCTTACATGGGGGTGTCAGGAGTGCAGGACCTAGGGCTCCCTATGACTTCCATCTTGGGGACAGTTCATTTAGTGTTAGAGGAGCCATTGGCATTGCCATTTCTGCACCCAGGGTTCCAGGTGTACGATGTTTCATAAGATAATCAAGATGGATACTGATTCACTGATAGTCTTAAGCCCTACAGCCAAATTTAACGTGAGGATGCAAGGCTTTCACTGCCAGAATTCAAACACTAAAGTCAAATTCCAATTTCATGTTCACTTGGAGGGAAAAAACAATGAGACCCTGGGATTTTCGAAAAAGTTGGAGGAAAGGAATATTAGATATGGCCCGAGGTCTTTTTATCAAATATGAGTAGGTTCAGCTGCATACAGTAGAAAATCCAAAAAGTAGTGGTTTAACAAGATAAGGGTTTTATTTTTCTCTCAGGAAAAGGAAATCTGGGCAAGTGGGATGACTAAGTTAAAAGGGTTCTGTACCCGATTCCACCGTGGAGGGAGGGGGCTTCCCCACAGCAGCAAGTTCTTGGACATCAGCTGGGCGTCCTACAAGTTCACTCAAAACCCTGTCTACCTGGAGATAGCGTCAGATCACACATGCTAAGGGCTCAGTCCTACCAGACGGCCCTTCTCCCTCCACCACCACTTCAGACGCCAAATGCAACCCCAGGCTGTCACCTGACCTACTAGCTAGGTTGTAATGACCTCCTCCTTGGGTTTGATTAATTTGCTAGAGTGGCTCACAGAACTCACAAAAACATTTTACTCACTAGGTGATCGGTTTATGACAAAGGATATTAAAAGATATGAATCAAGGGGCTGCCCCAGTGGTCAAGGCCACCCTTAATGGTTAAGTTTGTGTTCTCCTTTGGCAGCCTGGGGTTCATAGGTTCAGATCCTGGGCCTGGACCTAGCACCATTTGTCAAGCCATGCTGTGGTGGTATCCCACATACGAAAGAGAGGAAGATTGGCACAGATGTTAGCTCAGTGACAATTTTCCTCAAGCGAAAAGAGCAAGATTGGCAACAGATGTTAGCTCAGCATCAATCTTCCTCACACATGAGAAAGATATGAATCAATAGCCAGACGAAGAGATGCAAAGGGCAAGGTACGGGGACAGCGAAGAGGTTCCATGCCCTCCCCAGGTGCACCACTCTCCCCAAATCGCCACGTGTTCATTAACCCAGAAGCTCTCCCAACCCCACCCTTTTGGATATTTATGGAGGCTTCATTATGTAGGAGTGATTGATTGAATCATTGACTATTGGAGATCAATTCAACCTCCAGCCCCAGAGGTCAGAGGGGTGGGACTGAAAATTCCCACCCTCTAATCACGGGGCTGTTCCCCTGGCAACCAGCCCCCATCCTTAGGGGACCTAGAGGAGTCCATACGTCGCCTCATTAACATAACAAAAGACACCGTTAGCTTTCTCACTGCGTAGGAAATTCCAAGAGTTTTAGAAGCTCTGTGCCAGAAACGAGGATGAAGACCAAAAATAGATCTCTTATTATACATCCTAGTATCGCAAAGTTAATGTCAGAAATCCAGATTCCTTCTATCTTTATGTTCCACAATCCTTAGGACTTAGCTTCTATACTCAAGGTCATCTTTTGTTCACAAAATGGCCACTGTGGCTGCAGCTATGGGGCAGTGGTTCTCAAAGTGTGGTCTCTGGACCAGCAGTGTCAGCATCACCTGAGAACTTGTTAGAAGTGCGCATCTTCCGTCCCACCCCAGACCTGCTGCATCAAACTCCGAGGTGGAATCCAGAGCTTGGCGTTTTAACAAGCCCTCCAGGGGATTCAGAAACACCCTCAAGTTTGAGACCCACAGATCCAGGGGGCAGGCAAAAGGGTGTCCACCAGGTGAGTCAGGTCCAGAGAAAGAGGTTTCCTGGAAGCTCCTTCAAATGACTTGTAGTCTTTGCAATCTCCCCAACCTCCCCAACCCTCCCTCCTACCCACTCCACACAGCAAGGGAACCTGGGAAATGTAGGTTTCAGCTGGCTACATCTCCACCCCCGACAATAGGCAGATTCAATTAGAAAGAGAAGGGGGAGTGATATTACGTAGGTAATTAGCAGACGAAAACTATTAAAAAAGTAAAGGGGCTGGACATATTTTGATTATTGTCTTGAGCCAGGCATGTTGGCGGTCAAATGAATTGTTTCAGTGGGTAGATGGTGATGCGTTTTCCAGTAACATCCAACACCAGTATAGACCATGTATGACAAGATTCAGTCCAGCTGCATGCATATACTCACGAGACTATTTATTAGTAACAGGACATTTTTTTAAAGTTTAGCAGCATTTTCTCTATTTGGAGCCCATTTAGATTTTTCAAAAGTAGGAAAAGTGGATAGCCAACCTGACAGAAACTTCTGAGTTACTTTTGGACATCTATCCACACTTAGTTAAATATCGTTAATATGCTTGCCATGTCCTTGCATGCAGTAATTGATTGGCTCATGAAAATGAGAGATAACCAAAATAGAGCAAAACCAGATTCAAATTCATCAGAATACGCTCCACCTCCCTGCCTTTTCTCGTCAGGGTCCTGCTTTTAGAGGAAAGAACCAAATGATAAAAAGTGACCAGCATAATCAGGTATTTAATAAAAAAATTAACTCACCGGTTATGTCAACTGGTCAGAACTGTTGTCACCTTTTACTTCTCCATCTACAGATCTGTATAAGGTAGCTCATTGTTCAGACTTGTCCTCAGTTGAGTTCCTTGAGGGGAGACCCTGTGACTCTGAGATTTGTGTCCTGGGTGTTTATTCGGTGGTGTTCTCAGGGTCAACAGCTGAGTGGCGTGAGGCAAGCAGGTTTGGACAGACTGAGATGATAGACTGCAGTACAATTGAAGCAGAGGGCTCAGCCCATCCTATAGGGGGCTCTGAAGCTGGGCAAACCCTTATTGTCATTTCAACTGAGGTGAGGGGGCCTGAGCCCCAGCGTTGTACCCTCACACTGACCACTCATTGGCTCCCACTGGCATGGGAGGGAGTACGAGCTTGGGCCAGGCAGCTCCCATAAGCCAATAGCTTCTGGAGAGGGACCAGGCCTGAGTCTCCAGTGGCCAACACTCCCCGTAGCTGCGGGAGTGAGTCCGTAGGTTCTGAGGGGGATCAGGGTGTCTGGGTGGTTCAGCACAGTGTCCACTATAGAAATGATCAGAATATCTTTAGATTCTAGTGTTAGAAAATACCTGTAATCATCAAAGACTCTGAGTAAAATCCAAGTCCTCCATGACCTACCTATCTCACACATGACACCACTTCTTGATGTCACCTCCCAAACTCTCACTCCTCTCACTCTGGCTTTGTGCTCTTCAAGTGTGTCAAGCACCTCAGGGCCTTTGCACTTGCTGTGCCCCGCCCCACCCCCCCAATCATGCTTCTCCCTAGATAAGCATATGGCATGCTGTCCCATTTCAATCTATATCTGCTCAGATGTCACCTCCATAGAGAGACTGTCTTGACCTTATCTAAAGCATTCCTATCACCTATAGTCTCTTTATCTTCAGTTATCACTAAGTGACATCATAGAATATATTTCCTTCTTTTTCGTTTGTTTGTTTTTTGTCTGTCCCTCAACTACCTCATGGAAAATCCTGGTCTGTTGGTCAATCCTATAAAACCCCTAAAATAGTGCCTAGCACACGATAGAAATTAGGCAATAGGAGGTGAATAAATAAATGAATTCATTCAAATGAATTCTCTCTGATGAATTTACTGACGTTGAAGAAGTTAATTTTAGGCAGAAATGAAGAAGGTTAATAGTTATATTTAGATAACCAAAAAATTTCAACAGACACATCACAGCCGTCACCAACCAGTCCTCTGAAGGCATCGTTCCTGTGGTAGCTTGCTCTCTTGCGTCAGCTTGTAGTGAATATCTACAATATTAATTTACCTGTGGTAAACCTTCTTCTGCATTCCCCTTTGGTGTATTTATGTCTTTGGTTGGTTTTACATCTTTCATCACTTTTTATGCCGCAGTCTTGTTAACTACGTCCTCGAGGGAGGAACACTGTGATCCAAACTTGGAACAAAATTAGGGTGCTATTGAGGTTTTTCTTTTTTTCTTGCAGGTTAATGAAAACTTTATTTTAGGTTTATGGCCCCCTAAGGCCAAGCAGATGACTTCAGCAGCTCTGGTGGCACTATAGCAGGGCCTTTGGCTGACGAAGCTGACGTTTGTTTCCTGCTGGCCAACAGCTTTCCTCCATCTCAGATCTGATAGTGCCCTGAGGGGTCTTTTCAAAACTTGGGGCATAGGGAGGAATGTTTGGAGCTGGGGCAGCTGAGGAAAAGGGAGATGAGGACCTTGCAGGGATGGCCTGGTCTCTGTGCCCTGACAGATCAGCTTAGTGTGTCAGTGGTGTTTCAAGCCAAGGCTGGAAGGTGACGGTACTGATTTCACGAGGGACTTTGCAGGACTGACCACACACACAATAGCTGCTGGGCCCAGAGTACAAAGCATGGCCACAGGGTTGGGGGGCCCATTCAAGCCACTCATGGCTGTTTTGGCTCCCCAGGAACGGTCGGCTTCAGGGTCACTGGAGACAGCACCCTTGGACATGAATGCTGGCATCCCATGATAGGCACAGCAATAGCAGGGGCACTGGTGAGTGTCCCTTATGAGCCCAACCGGGGCCTGTGGTGTGGGGCAGCAGAGATAAACAGGGAGAGGGCTGTGTGGCCTCCTCATTCCCGGTCCCCATGGACACACGGAGACACCCTTCAGAGCCCGCCAGCAATAATTGAGCAAGGGGCACTGAAGATTTGCTTCAGTGTCTATTGGATTCAGAGGCACTGTAATTATGGTGTCAATTTAGATGTGACCCCATTGGTATCCACAGCTAGGTGACATTTGGGTTAAAGAGTGAGCGGTCTAGAGTCCTTACAGTGCAATTATCCTGGAAAAGCTACCTGTTAAAAGCCTCTGAAAAGGTTTAATTTACATCACAAATAGAATGCATCTGTTTTTCAGATTCTGATTTTTTTTTTTTCTGTGTTTCTGCAAAGGGTGATTTCCATAGCTTGAATGCTTGAAGAATTAAAGTTCTAACCTTGCAGAATTGAGCCAATGTAGAATTAAAGGAACCCCAAATTCCTTTGCTTGTGAAGCATTGCCCTCAGGAGGTATATATAGCTAGAATTTGTACTTTTCTGCAAATGCCGGTTTCCCAGGTCTCACTTATAAAAAGATGCCTGGCAGTCTCTCTCTTTGCCCTTACAATAATGGATAATTTTCTTTGCACAAAAACCTTCATCTTTACCTCTTCGTCTTTTAATCCTTTCTCATTTAATCTTACTCACCCAATGAAAGAGGAGATAGTATTTATCCCATTTTACGGAAGAGAAAACTGAGGTACAGGGGCCCAAGTCATCCAGCTAGGGAATGATAGACTGAATTCAAACCCAGTCTTAGAGCCTGGTCCTAACCAGCACGTGCACTGCCTCTCAATCAAGAGTCTGTCAGTCTAGAATTCTTTAGAGCCGAGTTCCTAGCTGTCCCTCTCCCACATTCTGTCCTTGAGTTCTAATCCTAAAAGACACATGGTGGCTGCTCAAGGAGCTTTGGGCACACTGTGTTCGGTGAATAGTTTACTTAAATGACTGACCAGCCCCCTTTGTGAGTATCACCAGCAAACATTTTATGAACAAACCACTTGCAAATGGAACCATGAACCAGGACAGAATTCAGAGCCTAAAGAGTGGTGAAGTGCCCGCTTGGCTACCTGCAGAGTACCCAACGGTGCCCTTCAGGAATCACTCCACACACTCTCTCCGGTGCTGGAGCCACTGAAGTCCACAGCAGGCTCCTTTCTTCCCAGCAGTCTCAGCCTACCTGGTATTCTGACAGGCAACATGGTTTATCTCCCAGCTTTCATGTTAGCCCTGTCTGGAGAAAAAGTGGCAAGGCATTTGAAAGAAAGTTAGAGTCTGCAATTGCTTTTATGCAGAACCTGATTGGAACTGATGTTTTAATTAAAATTGCAAAGGCTGGCCATGGAGGTAAAGGGTTCGAACATTCTGGTTTGGAGAAACCTGGTTCCTGACTTTCAGCTTGGCTGAGGCTCCCCTGAGTACATCAGACCTTGTCCAGCTGCCCATGGCTTGGAAGGGAAACACACCAGCGCCCTCTTCATCAAGCTTCCCTATGCCAGACGTTCGGTTTCCAGTCTCGAATCACTTAACTGCATTTCCGCCTCCATCGCCTTTATTGGTATTTCATTAGGAAGCATAAAAATCCTCCAGAATGGTCTTCCTGTGCTTTGCAAAATCTCAGCATCCTACAGGGACTCAAATTCACTTCTTCATCACTAAGTTTAGAGTTGCTCCCTGTACTTTCCTTTTGCCTCTGTGAATACAGAGGTGTCTGAATTGATAAAATGCATCTCAGCCCATGTTTTTCCTTTAGCTTTGAGTGTGCTTGCTCAGTTCCCTATCGTCATCCCCCGACCCTTCACTCACACCTCCAGATTTTTGCCTGCAGAGTCCTGACTTGCTTTACTTGTTTCACATGTTCCTTCCTCAAAACCATCTTTGAAACTCTCTACCCTTGAAAATCATGTGCCCTGTGGTACTAGCATACATGTAGTTGGCGCTAAAAAAAACATGACTGGTTTGATGGATGGATGGATGGAGGGAGGGAGGGGGGAGGGGTGGAGACAAAGCAAAGTAGTAGAATCCATTCTGCAAAAATCTTAGGAAACAAATAAGAACTTGGACTGGCAAAGGCAAAACAGAAATATTTTGTTTTTCAAGGAAGAAAAAGAATGTTCCATGTGTTTCGTGATTGTTTTTTCCCAGGGCCTGCTTAGTTCCTAACTTCTTAGCAGAGGGTGAGTGAGATAACTTTCTGAGGTCCCAACTGGCTCTATGAATCTGTGGATTGAGGAGGTTTGGAGCTTGGCGCCCGTCTGGAGAGATCACTCTGCCCGGGGGATGAGGAGATGAAGGAGAAGGGGAAAAACGATCAAATTTCCTCAATTCTCAGCTACAGAAAGGCCTGGGTCTTTGTACAATTACCAGGTGGGCATATCTGTGTTGGATGATTTCAATCTCCTCTCCTTCCACGCTTCCCTCCTTGTCCTTCTCAGTCCTCTTTCCCTCCAGCAACACCACCGTCCACCATGGGTCATCAGCAGAGAAGAGCAGGGGGAAGGCAGGGCCATTGTGGCCAGTGCCGTCCCATCAGCCTGAGCAGGGGCCCCTGGCTTCCTCTGCCGCCACTCATCATCTCCCCGAGCAGAGCTGCCTCTCCAGGCTGCCCTGCGCTCCTGTGCTTGGCTGCTCCTGGTTCAGACTCATCAGCCCCTCCCCGGCAGAGAGTGCGCTCCCACAGCTGCGGCGTGGACTTATGCCTCAGCCTGAGCATCCACTGGCTAGGCTTCCCTTAACTTTATTTTAAAATTTTAACGACACGAGTAATACATGAATACCTTTTGCTTGTAAAATTTTAAAGCCAAGCATAAAAGTACAGCTGCAGTCTGCCTTGACCGTATGCTCCAACCTCCCAGCTGTGTCCCCCTTCCCGGAGGTAAATATTGTTACCTCATGCATTTAGGCTCATGTAGGAAAATACAGAAAAATGGTTTTGTTTCATGTTTTGAAGATTCAAACATCCTCAACTTATGTATAGTGTTCAGTAAAGTGTTTTCTTTTCCCACTAATCTTTCTTCGCTTGTCAGTACGTACCAATGGACCTCATTCTTCCTAATTGCTGCGTATAGAATGGCTACGGGTGTAGCAGCTTTTATTCAACCCATCCTTTATCAGTAACTATTTAGGCGGTTTACAGTTTTTCCCACTAGAGATGGTACAGCTGTGAACATTCTTGCACACTCTAGTTGGTTCTGAGTGTGAGTGCTTCTCTGAGCAGGCAGCAGAAGAGAGACTGACATGGTAGGCACATATTCAATTTTCATATGCACCAGCAAACTGTCCCTGAAAAGAGCTAAAGCAATTTACACCCCACCAGCAAGATACTTGAGTACCATTTACTACATCCTAAATAACACTTGATGATTTCATATATTAAAATGTTTATACTTGCATAACTTCATTATCGTTATTCACTTATTCATTGGCTTGTTCAACAGACGTGTACTGAGTCTCGGTCATTGTCGCCCACCAGGCAAGAGGATCCACAGACAGGAAGGGTTCGTAAACCTGGCAGCTTTGCGAGCAGCACCCTTTATGGGTGATTTTGCTGTCAGGAAAGCCTCCTGCCCAGCCCAGCCCCCTCTTCTGCCTGTTGTGGACAATGCCTTTAATGAGGACTCCAGCTCCCGTGGCCTAGTGAGCTGTCAGGCTGTCAGTGCGAAACTGCTCCGGGAGGGGTCACAGTCACTGGAGCGACTCATGCCTGTCAGGGTGCCCATGGGATCATTCCTGAGACTAGGCTTGGCTGGAGGATTTGGAGAGAGAGAACAGTGCTGGGAGGAGACAGGGTTGCCAGTCGCAGGCAAGGACGAAGTTAGGGAGATCTTCTCTACTCTGACGGCCCCTAGAATCAGCCAGATGCTACTATATGTTTGGTGGGAATTTGGTTGTCTTTCCTCACATTTTGAGGATCCTATACACGGACTGTTATAAAGGATGTAGTATAATAATGCTGCTGCTGCTGCCGATAATAATAATAACGTTTCATTGACTCAATACATTGACGATAACGAGCCATTATTTTGTGAACCACTGAAGAAAAATGCTGCCAGTTATAACCGTAAGTTGCTACTGATTATCAGTCACATCCTGATTTCACAGATGTATAAATATAAGCAAAAAATCCTAGAGTCTGAAATATGGCAATAATTTACAATTCTCAAGCACCTACTGTGTGCAAGATACTGGAAGCCCTTTAACATGAATGATCCTATTTATTCCCCACAAAATGTTTTACAGCTGGCCCTCCAAAAAGAAAATGCTCTGGTTTGTAGCATTTGCTAATTTCCATGGTGTAACTACTCCCTTGTGGCCATTTTTGGCCTATCAATGTGAAGTCATTGAACTTGGAGTTGGAAGAGAAGCACCAAATTAGCTCTCATAAGCCAGTGCGAGCTGACTCCAGCACACCACTGGATAGATGTATTATTATTGCCATTTTACAGATGAGGCAACTGGGCATAAGAGCTTAGGTAATTTGTTCAGGGCAGCACGGCTAGTAAATAGTCAAACTGCCCACTTCACCACCATATCCTTATAAAGCCCTCACTAATAGGGGTTTGAGCATTGTGGGAAAAGGATTTAGAATCACGCTTACAACAATTCACTCTGATGAGCAGTCAGTTTCATCAGAGCTGAATTAGCGGACCCCTAATTCCTCCCGTGTGGGGCTGGAGCATCCTAGGGGTGATGAGGACAACCGTCTTGTTCCCACACAGGCACTCGACTGCCCTTTCCCTCCAGCTTCCTGGTGGAGGACGGGAAATAACTGCCTAATATATATTAGAACCGTCAAAAGTACCTAAAATCACCTATGAAAATCGTGCAATATAAATCAGGATTCTATTTGTGTTGAGATGGAATAATAAATCATTTTTAGCCACAAAAGAAAATTAAAACCTACTTCTGCCATATACCCTCCTCCTTCTCCCTGAATATTTTAATTAAGCTATCCAGTAGAGGTCACCAGGATGAAGATATAGCAGCTCTGACTTTTCTCATTATCCATGTCCTGGAGACCAGCGTGTGATTAGATTCTTCAGCTCTTTCGGGTCCTGTAAGGTGTCAGGAAGTTTGTGGTGTCACTGAAAAGATGTTATCATTAGCTGGGTGAATATCCCAAATATGGAGTACTGTTGAGAATCCAGACTTTGCAAGTTCATTGATGTGGGATAAAAATTCCTATATCTGTGCATCTGTCACTTCTTGGACTCTGACTCTGCTTCCAAGGAGTAGATTATATCCAGATGGGCTTCTGTCACCTGGCTATACCAACAGCATGCAACATATTTAATTTATTTCTTTGCAGCCATGCCCTGTGACCTTCTGCTTTGCCTGGCTATTTCCCACATAGCTCACAGGCAGGTGTCGCATTCTCAGTGGCCTGACCCCCTTGTAGGAACACCATCAAGCACACAAGGGCATGACTGCCTGGGCAGCTGCCAGATGGGGAGTCTTCAGCGGGAATATTCACATGCTGAAACAGCGCCAGATAGCAGGCGGTCTTAGGAAACCAACATGGCCTTGGAGACACAATGTGGCTGATGAGCAAGAGGCATGGTGTGATTTGCGGAAACCCAGCTGTTGCAGATGATGGCCTTAACTTGCCAGGCTGTGGAGACAGTTGTTTGAGTTTAGGATCACTGAACCTTAATATAGGATTTTTTGGTCCCTACTACTCTCTGCTGACAAACCATGGTCTTGGGTCTCAGCTGCAGCTGTATATTTCTGAAGACAGACTTTTCCAGTTCTACTAGCAAGAATGTATTAAATCACACGGCCATGTGTTTACTTCCAAACTGGCAATTTGACTTCAGTTGGGAACAGGCCTAGCAGAACAAAGGCCATATAAAACTTTCAAGGAAGAGGAAATGGATTTCTCATGTGGCTGCGGGTGGTTGCAGACCCATTTAACAATGCAAGATTGCAAGATACAGCAGGGAGTTTGAGTGACAACAGAAACTTGGGCTGCCCTTGTGGTCATTCAGAACAGACCACCATAAGGTATGGTTGGGGGAAGGACTGTAGGTTGAGTTTTGATCTTCTGGAACACTATTGTGCCCACTCCTACACCCAAACATAAGAAAGGTGATGCTCTGTTAGCTCTCTCATGTTTTCTTCCTCCTTTCATTCTTCTCACTGGAAAAATGAGTTTCTGTCTCAACTCCCTTCCAGCCACTCACCTTTACAAATGATTTCTTGGGTACCTATTCTTGTGCCCAGCAATATGGCAGGAGTACTGAGTGGACAATGGGCCCCATAAATGAAATTTTCCTAGGATTTCAGCCCTTTGTCCCCATAAACACATGTATCCTTGGAGGTCCAAGAGATGCAATCTTTTCTTTGGAAAATATCATTTTGCTTACCATGCAAGCAATTCCTGCATTTGCAAAGGTAATAAGACCAAATTTGGGGCATATCCTGGGGGAAAATGTATTTGAAGAGGTGAGTTTATTACAAAGCCTTATAGAAGGAATGAAATTTCAGCAGAACATGCAGATGATCTCCGAGGTACTGCTGAAATATAAGCCTGGGAAAGAAAAAGTGATTTTATCCTATCATATGGAACAGAGGTAAACTCAGCAGCACTTTTACTGCCAAGATAGATGACAGGGATGATGAGAAAAAAGCTGAGGGCGCATTACAGCGGGCTTGATGAATGTCATCCCGAAATCTAACTCAATATTTGAATGCTATAAATTGTGTTAAGAAATATACGGCCAAATAAACCTTTGGGACTGTTTGTGACTGATTCAAGGCGACTGAGCTGAAACTGCTGCTGATGAAATGAATGGGGGTAGCATAATGGTATTAGCAATTTGAGAAAGTCCTAATAAATCAGAGATGAAATCTGATTTAAGTTACACGGAAAGTCATGCCAGAGCCCATGGGCTCAGTTTGGCTGAAGTCTGTGGTTAAGATGGGAGCTGAAGTTGGAGGCTGGAATCATTAGTGTTCCAGACTCATTTCCATGTCTCAATGAGGTTCGGTCAACTGATACAAAGAGGGCGTTCTCTCTCATGCTCACCACATGGGCAAGACTTGTGTTTTTACAGCATGTTCATCTCACCGTGTATCCCATTTTATCGACCCTCTCGGTTTGGAATCATCTCATCCATCCCTCGGTTACCACCTCAGGTACAAAGATTTCACCCCCAATTAGAAGTAGATGAGGACATTCAAAAGGCTCATGGAATTAAACTGCATTTAGAAATTTAACTCCAAGACGTATGCCCAATGGAGAAGTATACACATGTTCATCAAAGATATAAACAAAAATAGCAATATTTGAAGTTGCCAAAAAACATGAAACAATTCTCTTATCATCAACAGTAGAATAGATAAATAAATCGTGGTATAGTCGTGTGGTGGATGCTATACAGCAATGAAAATGAATAAAATATAGCTATGTGGGAAAAAAATGGATGATTCTTATAAAAATAATTTTGACCCAAGAAGTAAGACACAAGTGAAAACATACTATAAAATTCCATTTTTATAAAATCAGGCTGAATGAATCTGTTGTGTTAGAAACACAAAAGTGCTAAACTCTAGGGAGCTGGGAGGGAGTGCCCAGAGGCTTCTGGGAAGAGGGTAGAATTCTATTTCTTAACCTGGGGACTAATCATACAGTGTCTTCATTTTGTGATAGTTCATTGAACTATATACTTACAAATTGTGCTCTTCTCTATTTATACCTTATATTTACATTAAAAAGTTAAAAAATAATGGCAAGGGCATCATGCCTACAGGTGTAATGTGGATCCTACCCAGGTCTTGGCAGCAGTGGTTTGTGAGGGGATAGGTCAATATGCATCCAGCTTTCAGGACCCAGTTCAGGTGCCACATTACCTCAAAACTTTCCTTAAGTCAAATGTCTCTACCTTTCACTCTCATCTGTGTAGAGGTTCAGTGTGGCAGTTGAGGGCTGACGACCTCGCTGTGTCTCTCAGACCCCTGCTCAGGACACTGGTGCCAGCATCCTCTCTCCTCGCCTCGAAACTCAAAGGTCGCCTGGGACGTGGGCGTTGTTGACCCAGCACACCTGCCTGCCTTGTTGACTCAGCTGGATGTGCTGATCCTACTTGGCTTCGGGCTGGGCTCCAGCATTTACTCTATTGCTGGAGGCCAGCTGCCTCCATGTTTGCTGGGCTATCACCTCCCCATTTCCCTTCTGAGAACAAGGCTCCCACAATCTGTCCCCTTGTTCAAGAAGCAAATACAAAAGGGAGGATGGGCTCAACATTATTCTGCCGTAAAGGCGAATAAGCCAGGTGAGGCATCCATCTGAGGGTCTCAGGATTGATCTTACAACTAGGTAGAGAGAGTGACAGCCTCTGAGCTTTGACTAGAACAGGGGTGCACAACCTCGCCACTATTGACATTTGGGGTCAGATAATTCTTTGCTGTAGGAGACTGTCTGGTTCATTGGGGGTAATCAGTGGCACCCCTGGCCTCTACCCATTAGATGCTAGTAGCACTCCCCCAAGATGTGACAATGAAAAGTGCCTCCAGATGTGCCAAATGTGCCCCCCGGGAGTAGGGAATCACCTCCCCAGTTGAGAATCAGTGACTTGGACCATGATCACAGGTTTCTATCCAATTAATCAATTCAACTGCCCAGCTGCAGTTTTATTAATAAGTATTAATTACTAATAGCAAGTTAACACATATCAATGCTAATAATTGAATATTAATATTAGTTATTAATAATTATTAGGGATTACTGACGAGTTATTACCTCTTGGGAAAGGGTGGAATGGTGGAGAAGGGAGAAGAGCAGGGGCCTGCGGGGCGTGTGCAGACATGTGCAGACCCTCTCAGGACTCGGCCTGGGCTGCCCTGGTGAATCTCAGAAGCCCACTGACAGCATCTACTTTAACCAAATTATTTTAGGCTGTAAAATTAAAGGCTTAGCTTTTCATGTCACCCTTTATCTACTGAGAAGAGGGGCTGACATAACACAGCAGTTAGGAAAGAAGATTAAGAATTAGAAAGACTTCAATTCAAATCTGGCTCTGCCTCTTATTCAAGGTGTGCAATCAGATGAGTTATCTTCCTTCTCTGAGCCCTGTCTTTCCCATCTACCAAATGGGGCTCATAACACAGACCTTATTATGCCGTTGTGAGGATTCCGTGAGTCCAAGGAGGCCTGGTGCCTGGGACGCGCTCAGCAATGGCGGATGTTCTGTGCAACATGCCCAGATACTCAGCCTTGGGGCTCCTTGGTTCTATTGCTGTAATTAATCCTGGGGTGGGGGTGGGCTGGGAGTCCTCAGTGTTCACAGACACGTTTCTCTAGTTCTCTGGAGAGATTGATCCAGAGTAGTATGAAGGGTTGGTGGGTTAAACATGAGACATTAAAAAAAGAAATTAGAGAGGATCTTTCTTCCTTTGTAAGTTGCAAAATGATATCATCTCCTGTCAACAGACACTCTGGACACAACATAATTTTGGTTATTTTTCATCTATGAAGAGTGAAAACAAGATGTAAACCCCCAGAGCTCCCTTCCATTTTCTTGTACTTATTTTCTCTCCCCTCCCCTTCCCTCCCCTTCATACACAAGTCTTTTGTCCTGAGAAGAGTTCTCCTTCATTTGGGAGGGCAATTCCCTTTGACTAGTACTGTAACTCCCCAAGAAATGGATGCGGCGCAGCAGGGGGCACCGAGAAATATGGTCTGGTGAGTTGGTAAAACATACCGGCAGATTGGTTGCAACTTCCAGGGGCCAACACAATGGAAAAGTCTCAGATCTTGGGTCCTTTACCTTGACTAAGAGGATTGATAGATCTCTGATGTTAGAGAATTTAGATGTTTAACAAGAGGTTAGGGAATCCTAAACAAGGATTAAATGTGGTCACCTTTTGCACTAGCACCCCTAAAGTAAACACAATTTGATGAAAAGAAATAAGAAATTTCTAAGACTCCTTGGAACATCACATTTGCCTACAAATAAACTTTATGAGAAATCATAGCTTTCAGTAAGTCTCTGATGTTCCAGAAAACTCTAGTTTTACAGGAATAACTAAAGACCCCAAAGTTGAGATTATCCACGTATCCAGATGATGAGAACAGAACAAAAAAGAAAAAGAATTACCGGCTGGGTTTTCAAAGAGAGCATGAGACTTGGGGAACCTGCCTAGTTTTTAATTATACTGGATGTGAAAGCTGAGTATTTGCCAGTAAACCTAGGCAAAGGAAGCTTGACACTTGCCAGGTTGAATTTCCAGAAAGGTACATGCAGATTTTCCTCTTTACCCTTGAGTCTTGAAGATGGAAGCCTCTCATTACGTTTTATCAAACTCTAAGCCAATGCATTCTCTTCTGCAGAACTATCAAAAAGTAAAGCCAACATTCTTCTGCTTCTTCCTGCCAAGAATGGCTCCATATCCCCAAGATGAATCTTTGCAAAATAGTCTTAAATATTCACTTGTTCCAAGACATTCTGGGCTACTTACCCTGGTTCTTGGTGTGATCCCAGCACCCTCCTGGAGACTCAAAGTGCAGGCAGAAGTGGCTATCACAGATTTGTGTCAAATAACGAATTCACTAAATATATATGGAAAGCCCTATGATAACTAGATTATTGTGCTAGATTCTTGGACTATAGAGATATTAAAAAAACCAGTCTTTTCTAAACAGATCATTATCATATTGTGTGGTGACTGCATAATAATCTTTATTGCTATACAAACAGGGAATTATGATGTCCACGAAGAAGCGCAGTTAAGTAAGTCTGGGAGCCAAGGAGGGTGTTGAGAAGGAGTATCAGAAAGATCCCCAGGAGCAGGTGACCAGGATTTGAGTTTGAAGGAATGAATAGATGGTTAAGATGGGGACTGTCTGTGTCAAGCGCAGCTACGAACAGTTCGCCTAAGCCGCCAAGCAGAGGTCTGCTGAGATCACAAGCCCCGCACTTCACAGGTGAGGAAATTGAAGTCCAGAAAGTGAAATGACACTCTAAATCTGACAGCTGCTTAGTTGCACAGCTAGGACCAGAATGTAGGATGTTTTCCATTGAACGATGCTGTCTTGAAAGGGTGAAAATGTGAGGCTGAGCATTTTAGTTGCTTCGCCTAGAAATCCCATGAAGCACACTCAAAGGCACGCAGCAAGCTTGAAACAGAATAATCATTTCTATGATGAGAACATACCCTTTCTTTAAAAGAGTGTTAGAAAAAGCAAGAGTTGGGAAAATGGACCTACGAAGAAGGTAATAGGAAGTAAATCCTGTATGAGCATAAGAAAGAGAAGCATTCACCCTATTTCTTAACCCCTGAGAGCCCTGTAATACTATTGTTTGTAAAAATGTGAAGACCATGTTTGCAACATATATGCACATAGGGGATAATCATTTAAAGTATATTTTCTGTAGTATTTCCATCTCCCAGAATGATTGTTGCCCTGGGGCTCCCCAGTCATTGAAGCAATGGATTTAAGGGCTTCAGGAAAAGGGCAGAGACCAATTATAACAATAAAGTTATTTCTCATCTTGGATTGTCAAATAGGACTTTTGAGTCACTAGCAAGATAATAGCCTTCAATGCCAGGCTTTGGGGAAGAGAAATGAATTCCTAAATTCCTTGAGCTTCCACTAACATATGAAGAGCCAGGGCTTGTGGGCTGGCTCATAAGCTTCTAGAAATCTTGAGTGGAGAAAACTCAGGATATAATGTAAGGGAAGTCTCATTATAGGGGAAGGGCAGGGAGAATTCTGGCCTCTCAGCTTGGGCTTTGGAGCAAGAAGGTAAGGACGGGAAAGGGCCAAAGAAACAAATGTGTGTTTATGGTTCCCCCATTTGAGAGAATCTTGAGTGACTCCAGTACTGAAGTTGGTGGCCTGCTCCCCGCGGTCGAACCTCTGTGTTTTACAACTCCAGGGGCACCCATTCATCACGCTGCATTCTTTGGGAATGGCCTTTCCTGGTGTGGTGCAAGGTCGTGGCCCTGTCCCTAGGCATGGCCCGGTGAACATTTCAGGTCTTTAGGAGAAATCTGAAGGAGGGAGATGGTGCAGGTGCAGCACCAGTAGAGGGAAGTGGCTCCAGAGATGAGTCTGAGGAAGCCCTTTTGGCTCTGCTGAGCCTTGGCATGTTGGGCAAAGGATTTGAAGCTTGCTGCTTTGCCTGGTGAGAAGCCAGAGGTGCTAACAGGAAGGCCAGACCAGCAAGAGCCTGGGGGGCCAGAAATAGGCAACTGCCAAGGGCATGAAGTTACCACAAAGGTCAACCATGGACATTGGGGGACACTATTTCACACCATAAGTCCAGGTGGGACCATCCTTAGCAGATGCCACCCCGTGCCAGGTCTGCAGAGAGGGACAGTGCCTGGGACAGCTACCTCGCGCCACCTCAGCCCCCCTTCTGTAACCCCACTGCCCCATGATCGGAAATATCTCAAGCTTCCATGTTTGCTCAGAAATCATCCTGAAAAAGAGGAAGAGGGGAGAAACGGCTCTATTTAAAGAGTTTAAAGTTAAATTAAATGACTATTTGTCCAAAAGAGTCATTTTCATATGGAGACACTATTAATTGTAGAGTTAAATTCCACCCCTCCTCTTACCCCATTTCCCCACTAACTAGCAGGATTGGGAGAGAAGCTGGTAACAAGGAAGATTAGATCATTTAAAAATATAAAGAAGCTTTTTTCGTTTTTGTTTTTTGCCGACACAGTGAAGTATGTGAATTTTTACAATCCTGTTCTACCAGGTTGTTCCTAACTCTTAGCCCATTAGATGAACAGCTCTTAAAATACTCTATTGTAATTTGTCTGATGTTCCTAGCAGTCCTCTGCTTTCCAAGTAAAGAAGAGAGTAACTGCTGAGTGTACACACTCTGAGACAGAGTAAAGTGCCACACTCTTGGGGCTGGAGGCAAGCTGGGAGACCATCTTGTCAATACGTTTTTATCTTCAGAGAGGAAGCTGCAACCCAAGAAGCTTCTGCTTCGTGTCTCCTGGAACATTCTCTGAGAGCTCTGAGTTGCTACAAGAGAAGTCTGACTAGCCACCTGCACACGCTCGAGGCCATGTCTAGGTGTCCAGATGCCAACCCCTGCTGAGTCAAGCCTTTCACCATTCCCATCAATATGCCAAACAGTGAGTGAGCTATCGAGACCAGAATTCCTCTTTACCATATGAATTCCACCAGAAGTATGACTTCGGTTCACATCACATGGAACAGGAAAAACACCAACCTGAGACCTGCCCAAATTCCTGATCCACAAAATCATGAGATAAAATAAAATGATGATTGTTTTAAGCTGACTAGTTTTTGGGTGGTCTGTTCTCCAGCAATAGGCAACCAGTAAAGTGGAAAGTCCAACAGGATGTCAGGGAAGAAGAGGTTAATGCTTACTTTGGGGTTCTCTGGGATGGAGGAGGTAGGGCTTAAGTATGGCCTTGAGGATGAGCAGGCCATGGGCAAGTGGAGATGGTGAGGGGTGTGGGAGAGCATTCCTAATGTAGAGAGGAGAGTAAGGAAGCAGTGCAAGAAGGAGCACATAGAGAATGTTCTGAGTTTGTCCAGAGTGACTGGGTGAGGCTGATGTGAGTGGAAACAGCAGCAGGAAGAGATTTTTGGAAAAAATCGCTGGTTAATGTCAGGGCAATGCCTGAAATTGGAGATGCTTGTTGCTACTGAAAAGGAGGTTTTAAGGTTTTAAGGCCTTGCCTCTGGTTATTGCTTCAGCGTCAGAGGCTGTTTATTGAAATATGTCATGGTAATAAACAAACAGGCTCACTGGTCCAGGCTGAATCCTAATGTGAGTTTTCTTTCTTCAGAGAGAGATGAAAGATGTGGCTTGCACTAAATCCATCTCAGCTCTGCGTGGTTTCCTGGTCATGGATTAAACCTGAAACCTACACCCCGAGGCTCCCAGAAGGAGAATCTGATTGACCCTCTGGCTGGTCTCCCTGCAATGTACTCATGCAGCTATCTGTGCAATTCTGAAATTCCTCTTTTGAAGGAGATTCCTCTTAAGGATCTCCCTATTAAGACATAACCATTCCATTTATTCATTTGTTGGCAGCCAATATTTCTTGGGAGCCTATGATATGCCAGACACTGTTCCAGGCACTTTCTAACAGTGAGTAAGACAGACAAGGCCCTGGGCCTGGGAAGCTCACGTTCTAACATGGGAAATTGATGTAAACATTTGCAAACAAGGTAACTACAAGAGCTATACAAAGAAGAAACAGGGGATATAACTGAAAGTGATTGAAGGGAGGGGACAATATTTGATAAGTGGTCACGGAGGGCCTCTCAGGGGAAACAGTGTTTGAGTGGAGACCCAAATCATTAGAAAGGACCCACCATATGAGATGAGAGAGAAGGATGAATGGAAGAATGAACAGCAAGTGCAAAGACGTAGAGGCTGGACTCACTCAGTGTGTCTGAAGAAGAGCAAGACAGTGAGAGTGGCGTCATGAGTGATAGAGTGAGGGGCAGGAGACTGGAGGAGGCAGTCAGGTTTACAGGTAGATCACGTGAGGTCTTGTAGGGTCTGGTAAGGAGTTGGCTTTCATTCTACACTTTGTGAGGAGCCAGAGGGGAGGGTATGAGTTTACTTATTTTTTTAAACAGATCTTTGGCTGATGGAATGAGTTATCAATATCAGGTATGACATTAACAGGGGTGAGATGGGGTTGGGAAACTTTTTCCGTAAAGGGTCAGAGGAGTAAATATTTTAGGCTTTGCGGCCGTTTGGTCTCTGTTGTAACTATTCAATTCTATCAGTCAAAACTAACATGTGAATGAAATGAGTGTTGCTGCATTCCAGTAGATCTTTATTTATAAAAACAGGAGGTGGGCTGGATTTGATGCAAGGGGCCCCCGTTTGCAGACCACTAGGTTAGATGGAAAGGCAGTTGAGGGCACCAAACAGGATGATGGTGTATGTGGCATATTTAGCGGGAGCACAGAGGATTCTAAGATCAAGGCCATGGGCTCTGAAAGATGGGAGGGGTGGAAGGATGTTGGTGACAAAGATTGACATTTCCTAATTTTGCAAGGGCTGGTCCAGTGACATCAAGTGTATGCTCATGTCTACGTTCAGGTGATGGACTGGGGTGGTTGGTTTCATGGGACCTGAAACTTAACAATTTTGGAATTGTCTTTAAGGAAATGAATATAAAATTACAAATACCAAATTAGGGCTAGGGCCCTTGGAAAAAACCTGCACAAGTGACAACTCTAAAGCTTGAGCTTTATTAGCTTCAGGGTAAATCCACCTCGGCTTGTGTATGTTTTTCCACCCGGAGCTCATAGCAACAATCTGAGCTCATTAAGTCAGATTCTTTCAAAAAAGCCTCCTTAGTGACATCTGGTGCATGACTGATACTCTGAAACACTCAGAATCCTAAAAAATGAAAGAGGCACCTGCTCTTGGTGTACAGTGGGATCCTGAGGTGTCTGATTTGTCATTTCAGGGTGCAGATGCTCAGACCCAACCCTACCTCAAAGTCCTTACAAACAGTAGCAGCTTAACACCACACTGCTGGCTTGTGAGGCTGATGTCCGACTTGTGTCCTCACACCTATATTTTCACAAATGACACTGGAATCCAGAAAGAATGTATGTTGGTGCTTTAGGTAATAAAATGGAAGAAATTTTATGCACTGGATTTTATTCTGTTGTATCCTGAAAGATTTCTGCATGCAAAACTCAGCCCCTTTTCTGGATTCCAGAAATCTTTATGGGGAGAATACTTGGCTAAGGACCTGCAGTAGGAGCTAAGTCTTCAACACATCTAGGTGTGAGTTGAATCGCCCTGTGGAAATCAGGAGGAGAGAGAGAGACAGAGAGACAGAGAGAGAGAGAGAGAGAGAGAGAGAGAGAGGAAGACAGAGAAAAGGGATTGGAGCCAGTGGATGGAGGAAGGATGTTCCTTGCAATGTGCTGTCTCTTTGAATCCCTACTCCATTCTGTCCCTATCATATAAGTTGTCAATTAAATCTACAAAAGGAAGGAAAGAAAGAAGGAAGGAAGGAGAGAGGGAGGGAGAGAGGGAGGGAGGGAGGAAAGGCAGGAAGGTGGGAGAGAGGGAGGGAAAGAGGAAAAGAAAGAAGGACACAAAGTTCTTGATGTGCGTGGATTTCTTTGGAAATGGTAGGTGCAGCTGAGTCCTGCAAGAATAATGTGGAGGAGGGTGTTGGAGGCGGGTGTGTGGTACACAAAGCAGGTAAGGAGGATGAAAGCCATGGAAACTCGCAGAAATTGTGACCAGGGTTTAGATGGCTAAAAGTCCTGGAATGAAATGTGACTCCAAATTTAACCACATCAATGCAATACAGAGGGATCTCTTCTGATAGCTGTGATGGCAGCAGGCACAGTGTGTGCCTGGCGGAGCCTCTGTAGGGAGTGGCAGCAGCCAGCAAGCCCAGAATGTTGGTGAGCACATATGAGATAATCCCTGGAGACTCCCAGAAATATTGGGGGCCTTAGCAAGGAGTTGAGTTTCTGTGTGAGTAGGTGGGTGCTTGGAAATCAATGAGATGTGGGTATAAATGTAATTTGTCCTCACCGGAGACCCCAGGAGAGTAAGGCCTAGGGATGTTCGGACTGCTGTGGGTTGTATACGCCTCCCCCACTTGGTTGTCCAGTTGTTGAGGTCATGAACCTTGTCTTATTCATTTTCATAATTCTCCCTGTCCTTCAATCATTCTTATTTCATCCTACCCATGCCTTGCATAGCCCCTGGCATATATTGTATTCACTCAGTGATTATATGTGTAATGAATAAATGAATAAAGAATGCATGAATAAAACACTCTTACTCAGAAGTCTGTACACTGGTCTTGGCTATCCTTCATTCTTGATCAACTCTAGCTTCTTTCTTGGGCTTTTGGTCCCTATCTATCTGCCATGAGAGGAGTAATGGTGCTATCGTAACATCATTCAGGCTGACGTTTAGAATTATAGAATGGCAGAGCTGGAAGGGAACTTAAGAGACGGAGTCTATAGATTTTGATGAAATCTGAGCTTCTTAAAAGAAACTTAGGGCAGATTTCAGTAAACTCTCATTTATCTGAAATCCAAACAACCAAGAAATGCAAAAGACTGGAAGCTTTTATACATTCTATGCCATATTTTTATTTTTTATTTTATTTTATTTCTTTTGAGGAAGATTAGCCCTGAGCTAACATCTGCTGCCAATCCTCGTCTTTTTGCTGAAGAAGACTGGCCCTAAGCTAACATCCGTGCCCATCTTCCTCTACTTTATATGCGGGACGCCTACCACAGCATGGCTTGCCAAGCGGTGCCATGTCTGCACCCGGAATCCGAACCAGTGAATCCCGGGCCGCCGAAGCGGAACGTATGCACTTGACTGCTCCGCCAATGGGCCAGCCCCTCTATGCCATGTTTTTATCTGTAAGAATATCTTATACATGTAAAGGTCTTTAGGGAATATCAAATCCTTTCACTTACATTATCTCATTAAATTCTCCAAATACTGTTTTAGGAAGATAATGAGCTCCCCCATTTTACAAAGATTAAGTTACTTGCCCTGAATCATTTAGCTAGCAAGTGGCAACCAGGATTCAAAGCAGTCTGCTGATTCTAGGTTTAGTGTGCTATCCACCACGTGGTGGGATGCTTATCATCCGATGAACGGCAAATAGGCAAGCCGATCTCAAGCATCTTCTTGATAAGAAACACCACTTCTAGGTTCTCTCAGCCTCCTGTTGCTTCTACGGCTCCAGATCTATGAGGCAAAATTCTAGATATAAGTTAACACTGCTATTCCACTAATTCTCCTGAGTCATGACAATGTCCACCTTCATGTTACCTTGGGTAAGGAGAATGTATTAGGTTCCTATTGCCACTATAACAAGTTCCCACAAACTTAGTGTTTTGGAAGTGTTACAGTCCTGGAAGTCAGAAGTCTGAAATGAGTCTTGCAGAGCTGGAATCAGGACGTCAGCAGGGCTGAGTCCTTCTGGAGACCCCAAGGAGAATCCATTTCTTTTCCCTTCCAGCTTCTGGGGGCTGTTGGCACTCCTTGCCTTGTGGCCCTTTCATGCCCAGCTCTGCTTCCGTCCTCACATTGCCTTCTCTTGTCCCTAATTCCGCCTGCATCCTTTCTAAAGACCCCTGTCATTATACCAGCCCCACTAGATAACCCAGAATTATCCCCCCCATCTCAAAATTCTTAAAGACACCCGCTAAGTCCCTTTTGTCACTTTCAAAGAATCTGGGGATTAGGGCGTGGCCATATTTTGGAGTCATTATTCAACCCACCACAGAGGAGAATTTTATTTTCCTACTCAGTGGTTTTTAAAGAGAGATTCAAAAATTTTACTTGCCAAGGGATTTATCTGAGAAAAGAATGGGAGGGCTATGGTACAAAAGGCCATTGCATTCCCAGTGAGGGGGAAGAAAGTACCCAGTCTCTCTCTGGGGCATGGACTGCCCTCACAGATGTGCCCTCCTTAGTCTCTGAGCTCAGAGTAGAGATCGAGGTAACCAGACCGGTATCCATAAACAATGACAAAGTTCTTTAGTCCTGGCCTTTGAGCCTCCACTGCCTATAAGTGGAAGGAATGCCGAATGCCAGTATTTATGTATATATTGACCAGTCATCGGTGTGAATTTTTTTGCAAGGAGGAGGCGTGGGTTTCAGGGAGAGCCCTGGCTGTCTCTGTCCTAGGATTCAAATTTGTCTGAGCACGTCCAGGGGGCCTGCGGGGCTGACCCACCAGAGGCCTCTTTGCCTGTGGGACTCAGGAGCCTGCTAGACAAGACTCACCCTACCTGCTGGTAAGAGGAAGGTGTGGAAGCCACATGCGCAGAGCACAGGGAGTTGAATGGCTTTGGGGCAGGGGCCATGCCTGTCACTCAGATCACCCCTGCGCCAGCCCCGTGGGCTCACGGCCAAGGAAGTTAAACAGTGAGTACTAGGCAAAAGAACTGTTTCTCTAAAATCCCTGGGGGACATTGAGGGAGCAGAAAAGCCTTCACGGACTTGGCAGCCTGGAGTGGCGGGTTTGGGCAGCAGCAGGAAGTGGCACAGACAGCTTTTGTAATGGCCCCCGGGGCTTCCTGGCCTGAGCTGTCAGTTAGCAGGGGAAGGGAACAACAGTGAAAGCCGATTTTTGGATCTCCCCTAGGAATAGTGGAAGGGATGAAGAGCTCTGAAGGTGAGCTGGAGCTCTGGAAATGGCGAGTTGCAATGAAACCAAATAATTCTGGCAGAGAAATATTTTTAAATATTAACAGCAGTCTTAATTTTCCTGTTATTTTCTGTTACCTCACAACCCCTTCCCCCTTTCCTGTTTCAAGCCCAGACTTTGAGGTGTTCGTTACCATGGAGAATTGATGTTTTTGCAAAAACACAAAAAACATTTCGAGTTTCAAAAGCCCAGCCTTAAGGGGACTTCAGGCATAAACAATAGATTTGGACTAATACCTGCTGAGTTAGAGGTAGACGTCTTACCTGGAGACCAGCTCAAGATTCCCTGAATTTGGGTGAGGGGTGGAGAAAGATAGAGGGGAAGTCAAGAATGGGTGCGTGTTGTGGATTGGTGAGGGGATGGGGGTGTATTCTTCTCTACCGATCACTAATCTGGGGGTGAGAGCACCTCTAGTTTGGGGGTGTCTGAGAGCAAAGATGCCTGAGTCCCCCTGCCCTAAGGATCACCCTAGGGGAGAGGCCAGGCCTCAGAGAAGTGGCCACTGTGTGGTGCATTGAGGTATGTGGGGGCCTGGAATTGGCCACCCCAAGATAGGTCTCTTTGGCATGATGATTAGAGGCTGGTTATTTTGCAGACAGGAAAGCAGCTGAAAAGTAGAATTTACTTACCCTTTGTAAGAGACATTTACATTGTAAAGGAAATCTCCATCTGTAAAGATATCTCCCTCTCTACCAGGAAGAAGGGGGGATGACCTTATGTCTAGAAACTCTTAATCAATGGAGAAGACAAGGACTTAAATCTGCATTTGTTTATTGTGCTTGTCTGGTAACCTCCTGTAACTGACTCCCCCCACGCCCAACATCCTCCTTTGTCTTTAGCTGGATATGATATTTAAGTGGGGACTTCAGCCATTTTGGCGAGTTGCTCAGCTTGCCTGAGCCTCCCATGTATACATGTTATAAAGCTTTGTTTAATTTTCTCCTGCTATTCTGTCTCACGTGAATTTAATTCATCCTCCGGCCAGACGAACCCACATTGTGTAGAGGAAATGTCTTCCTCCCTACAGGTACATGGGGTCCTACACAGCCTCACAGGTCTCACCATAGCTCAGCATGGTGCTGGAGCCACAGAATTACCTGCTGACCCCCAGCAGAGTTTCACTATAGCTGAGAGAGCTACATCCAAAGGCCTTCAGCGGGAATGCAGGACAACCCAATCATTGCTCTGATGGGCAGATGAAGTCCCGATGGGAGTTGAAATGTCTCACCAGATGCCAGCCCCAAAAGATGAACGATGATATCGAGGGCCACAGGCCCCCCTTTCACAATGATACCATTTGAACCCCCTCCCCAAACTTACACACAACCCCAGGGAGAACCAGAACCCCAAAATAGGTTGTGATTCAGTTTATGCTATTTTGGCCAAAAGGGACTTGAAATGGAAATCAGATTAAATTGTAGAAAAATAAATAAAGTCACATTCTGAGTACTTCTGAGTTAGGGGACTGAACTTTGCATTCTCTACTTACTGTAGATGCATTTGCAGGTGGCCCCAAAGCCCCTGGCTTATAGCAGGGTGTCATGTTGGTAAGGCAAACGTTTAAACTCTCCATGTAGGGAAATGAGTGTTTCGTCTGAATTGTGCATCTACCTGACCACCAGCATCTCAATGTTGCTCTTGCATATGAAACTACCCTCAGTGAGGGTCTGAAAAGACCACACAAAATTTAATTTATATTTACCTATTGGATTGCTAAGGACTTGAGTGTGGGTAGTCAGAACAAAGTCTGTACTATCAGGATTTTTGTGAATCTGAAGATTTGGAACCACCTTGGGATATATATGGGTCAAAGGTCATCTGTGCTATTTTTGACATCTTAGAAAATTGGTCTAAGTGGCAGAGGATATTTAGCGAAAGCACAGATCATTTTTTGAAAGTCTTATGTCAAATTGCGAGCCTACCCCAAGTAAGAGAGAACAGTAGAATCTGTCCCAATGTTTTCTCCTCCCCTAGCTTTAATTATTAACATTCTGCCAATCTGAAAATACTGAATTTAAAACAGGCAACGTTTCATTTTAAAAGGGAGGAAATTCAATACTGAGGGGTACAAGCCGTCTCTCTACTCACACATCAATGATCTGCCTAGTTCCCCGAAGTGAATAAAATTGTGTGCTAATCAATATTCAATAGACAGAACATTACATAGACCAGCCATTCTGGATAAGTGGGAGGGTGCCTATGACCCTGACTTAGCCTGACTTCTCTGCCAAGAACTCTCAGAGTGAAGCTGGTCAAGTACCGGGCTGCCCAGGATGGGCACTCAGCTGAGGCAGTGAGGCACATAGGATGCAAAATTTAAGGGTCCTCAACCCCGGGGTCATACATGCACAGGACCAGCACTCAGCTGCCTCACCCTGTCTCGTTCCTGAAGCTACTATTTGCTTGTGCTGGTTTCTGGCTCATATTAATCCCAGGAGCCCCAGATTTGCCTGAAACAGCCTTCCTTAGGGGGATCACACCCTTTCCTGAGCAAAGAGGCAATGGTGGTGGCCTCCTTCAACACTCATCCATTGAGTGAATGTCAAGTGTCTCCCGTGTGTCAGAAGCAGGGCTAGATGCTTGTATATGAAGATGAGTAAGTCAAAGGCCTTGCCCTTGAGGGCCTTGCAGTCTGGTAGGAACTCTCTCTGAATGGTTCATTTGTTTATTTGCATTTGAAGTGGTGGGCTTCCAACCAGGATTAAGTTAACCCCAGGGAGCACCTGGGGCTGTGGCTGAAAGGCTAAGGCCCCCTTTACCCTGGGCAGTTTTCGGGGATGCTGGAAAGGTCAATAGTCATTTTAGAGTTAACAAAATGTTTTTGCCTAGGTGTTTCACTTGATTCTCACAGCAATTCCGTGAGATGGCTATTATCTCCTCCTTTTAGAACTGAAGACATAGTGGTTAAGTGCCACTGAGTCACTTGCATAAAATCTGACAGCAAATACTTTCCCCATTCGGATTTAAACCCTAGTCTTGCACCTTAAACGAAATGTCTTTTCTAATATACTCTCAAGTCCAGGTGAGAGATTTTTGGGTGAGTGGGTGGTTACTCTTTGCTTTAAGAAATAAATAAGTTTCTGTGTTAGTCAGGATGGGTGAGGTTATGTTGCGGAAACACCCACAATCAAAAGGCCCTACTAGGTGACAAAGGAAGGTTGAAAGCTTGGGGACTTGGGAGGGGCATGTTACAGAACAGCTACCTGGGCAGTGGGAGGGGCCCTGCACTGACTCACACATGCTCCAAGTTCTCAGCCTAATCCATCCTTCTTCCCTAGCCAGCCTCAGAGCCTCAAGAGGCTACCTCCTATTGCTGAGCTTTCTAAAACCTGTGTCCTCTGAATGATATTTGCTTCCTTCCCTGACAATGGAGAGCTTGTGTGACCATCAGCCCTCAGAGGCAGTAAGCTGCAGAGGGAGAATGGCCTTCTCCCAGCTTGCGCTTTGATTCCCCCACAGAGCTGACACCAACCACTGAACTGGGCCAGGGCAGAAGTGGGGCGGGGTGCAGAGTCTCTTTCGAGGAGGCAGAAGGATGTTGGACTTTCAGGCCTGAGAGTGAATCCAGTTCAATCCCCGTGTCACTAATGACCACTACGTACCCAAATGCAGACAGCCTTTCATGGGCTGCGTGTGCAAGAACGTCCTCACACTCCTGAAGGACCTCAAGTTCAGGGCTTTGAGTTCTCTGCATGAGATTAAATATAAAGTCATAGGGACAGCTGACAGGCTGGGAGGATGGCCATTACACAGCTCTAACCTGCCCCCCATTCTGACCACACTGCCTGTGGGTGGTGCCCGATGAATGAAAAACACATAGAAATACTATAATTATCTTAAAAATAGCACAGATATGTGCATTGTGTTAATTTTTGACAATGGTAATATTTATCACAATTTTCTTACCTTCTTTTGATATTTCTTAATTTTATGTTAAGGTTCTAAAGCATTAAAATCTGAAAGTGGCCCTTGAAACATCTGAAAGGCTAGCCCAACCTTCTTAATTTTGTAGGAGACTTGGTCCCAAGAATAGGGCATTGTTTCATAAGTCACTGATTTCTTCAGGTTCTAGATTTCGTTTAACTTCTCCAAGTCACATCAAGAAATCGGGGGCTGGCCCAGTAGCACAGTGGTTAAGTTCGTATGCTCTGCTTTTCAGCGGCCCGGGATTCGCTGGTTCGGATCCTGAGTGCGGACAAGGCACCGCTTGGCAAAAGCCATGCTGTGGCAGGCATCCCAAGTATAAAGTAGAGGAAGATGGGCATTGATGTTAGCTCAGGGCTGATCTTCCTCAGCAAAAAGAGGAGGATTGGCAGTAGTTAGGTCAGGGCTAATTTTCCTCAAAAAAAAAAAAAAGAAAAGAAATTACTTAGTAAGCTGTATCTACAACTGCAGACTGAGGAATTTAAGGAAATTGTCTGAGTTATTATTGTCTAAAAACTGTTCATTCCTCCAAAATATATGTCATCAAGGAAATACAAATTAAAACAACAAGGAGATCCCACTACATACCTAGTAGAATGGGCCAAAATCCAGAACACTGACAACACCAAATGCTGGTGAGGATGTGGAGCAACAGGTGAGAACGAAAATGGTACAGCCACTTTGGAAGACAGTTTGGAAGACAGTTTCTTACAAAACTAAACATTCTCACCATTTGGCCCAGCAATCGTGCTCCGTGGTATTTACTCAAAGGAGATGAAAACGTCTGTCCACACAAAAACCAGCACACGGATGTTTATAGCAGCTTTATTCATAATTGCCAACATTTAGAAGCAACCAAGATGTCCTTCAGTAGGTGAATGGATACATAAACTGTGGTACATCCAGATAATGGCATATTTTTCA
The DNA here is from genome assembly GCF_041296235.1 of Equus asinus. Classification (NCBI taxonomy): domain Eukaryota; kingdom Metazoa; phylum Chordata; class Mammalia; order Perissodactyla; family Equidae; genus Equus; species Equus asinus. The sequence continues at coordinate 36,774,430 of NC_091812.1, forward strand.
GTGCTAAAAAGAAATGAGCTATTAAGCCATGAAAATACATGCAGGAACTTTGAATGCATATTACTAAGTGAAAGAAGCCAATGTGAAAAGGCTACATACTGTATGATTCTAACTATATGATATTGTGGAAAAGGCAAAACTACGGAGACATTAAAAATTTTAACCAGTGGTTGCCAGGGATGGAGAGGATGAGGAGAGAACATGCAGAACACAGAGAATTTTTAGGGCAGTGAAAATACTCTGCATGATATTATAACGATGGACCCATGTCAATACATCTGTCTAAATCCATAGAATGTGCAACGAGTGAACCCTTGTGTAAACTATGGACTTTGGTTGATTATGATGTGTCAGTGTAGGTTCATCCTTGGTAAAAAACATACCACTCTGGTGACTGATGTTGGTGGTAGAGAAGGGTAAGCATTTATATGGGCAAGGGGGTCTATGAGAAGTGTCTGTATCTCCCTCTTAATTTTGCTGTAAACCTAAAACTGTTCTGAAAATTTGTCTTAAAAGATAAAAAACAAACGAAAAAACTATTCATCTCAAATGTGCAGATAATGGACAAAGGATGCCTTTACTTTTAAATTATCTGGATAATTGCATCAATTCCCCTGTAAATTGCAGTAAATAAATGAACTATGCAGGGGTGTGTGTGTGTGTGTGTGTGTATCACTAGAAAAATATGTAACATTGAAGAAAATGTTTTGATACCTTAGTCATCATATTCCCAATCAGCTTTGATTCTTTGTTAAAACAATTCACGGTAGGCTACGTGTACATGAATATTTCTTAAGCCTTCTTTTATATCTTATTTTCCAGCCAACATCTGCGTTATTTGATTGTTTAACTTTGGAACACGTGCTTTGTTGGTTCAGTTCGGGATTCCTGTATCCAATAACTAACCCAGCCATGGAGTGAGGCACCCAGGGATCTACACCTGAGTAACTGTGGTGGTCAGTGGTGCTGTTCACCGACTTTTCCCAGCACTTCGCTCTGTCACTTCCTGTCTTCCTTGTCATGGGAGAGGCTTGTGACTCACTCTGGCTAAGGAGTTGTAAGTGGAAGCATGCACTGCTAGGTTAGAGCACTTAACTCCTGATATGAGGCCTCTGCGGCTTTCTTCCCCTTTGCCAGGACAACCAGGAAACTTCCAGATTGTGGCTGCTCTGTAGTTTGGGTCCTGGAGTCAGGATGATTCTGAGCTGTGATGGATATATAACATGAGAGAGAAATAAGCCTGTTATGGTAAGCCGCTAAGATCTTTTCTCCCCTGATGGTATAATCTAGTCCGTCTTGACTGATAGAGAATATACCATATTTCTTAAAGAAAGCGTTTTAAATCACTTAGGCTGTTTTCCAGTCTGACGAGATTATGCCACATTAAGTTTCTTTTCATGTATTTTGATCTCTATTGCAATCAAGAGATCATATAACATCACACTAATGCTAACAGGGAGTTTTTTCTTCTGAGTACAAATAATCATATTTCTGTCTAAATTTGAATGCATCTCATCAATATTCAAATGACACCTACATTTTATTAGCATTTCACTTGTCTTCAAATTGCATGCCTCAGTTTCCCATCTGAGGTAAGGGTGGGGAATGAAAAGGTTTTATGGGAGAAAGCAGGTTGTTTTGAGTCTGGGTCCCTCCATTGTAACCAGAGAGGCAAGTCAACCATCTTTGTATAAACTTTGGTTAAAGAGAAGGTTCTACTGTCTGAAATAACCCCGTCATATGAAATGAAGTTTGAAGTCTTTCTTGCTGATGACTTCAACAGTGATAATTCTCAATCCTCTGCTTATAAAATATTCTAAGAAGCACATCATGAATTGGGAAGAAAGAGAGTATAGGGAATCATACAGTCCTGGTATCAAATTCCAACCGCTGAAGTGCCCAGCTGTGTGATCTTGGGCAAGGAGCTTAATTCTTCTATACTTACTCTGACAGCTGTACAAATGGAGATCATAGGAGGTTGTTGTGATGATTAAATGAGATAATGCACGTAAAGTACTTAGCACACAGGGTGTTTAGCACGTAGGGCATTTAATAAGTAGTGGTAGTTTGTTGTTATTACTATTATTTGTCAGATTTGTGAAATGGAAACAAGTCTAAGGTAGAAAAATCATTTTAAGAGAAGAAAAGAATAGAGCCTGGGTCAAATTGAAACCGACTTGCTATGGAGTGGTTGAGATAGCCAATATCAGCATCAGGGTGGGTAACACAGCAATACAATTTTCTGCGATGAAATTGCTTGTTTCAGCCGGAGGGTGGGAAAAGAAATAGAAAGGAGCTGAGTTTGCTCTTCTATTGCATCCAGGGCAACATGTATTTGTTGAGCACAGAGGAGGAAGAGGCTGTGTGGTCAAGAGAGCAAAGTGGGTAAAATTTAGGAAGGGGGCACTCAGTCTGAGTTTTAGCCTTCCCTCCTCCTGGCTGTGGAAGAAGATAGTTATTCTCTCTTCACCTCAGTAACTCGTATCTGTAAGAAGGTATTGGCAGTCAAAGTGGCATGAATCCTCCCAATTTAGCTAACATGGGGCTGTTGTGAGTGACAAGAATTGCCAATGCAGAGTAAGTACTTGCCAAGTGCTTCTATGCATTAATGCATCTCACCATGAAACCACGCGGTAGATTTCCATGACTACTTCAGTTAGACAGATGATATAATAGAGGCACAGGAGAGTTAAAGCCTGTCATTTATAAGTGATGGAGCTAGGCTTTGAGACTGGGAAGTTTCCAGAGGCTATACTCTTAACCATTAGGCTACATTGCCTCTCATGAATGTGAACGCCAGGCCAAGCATCTTGTACGCATAAGCTCTTCAAGAATTATTCCATCTCTTCTCTATCCTGGGAAAAGCACTTTGCCTCTTCCACACAAATTCTACATATTAATCACGATGCAGTTAAAGGTCCTTTCCTTTAAGAAGCTTTCTCATATCAGCTGAGTCCGCTTAGTTCTCTTTTTCTCTTGAACCACTGGTATACTAATTAAAACTCCAAAGTGATCTATTAAGCAGATCTATTTCCTATTGTAAGGAGGCCCGAGGTCTTAGAGTCAAAACCATTCTATATATTAGACACAGAACTCAAGTTTGGTGTTATAAATTACCTTACCCCATTACATGTGGAGAAAGATAGTTTTACTTCCAACATCTAAGGATGTGTTTCCAGTTTGATGTGGCACCTGACAGAAAGTCCTGTGATCTGTGAAATGAGTCAATACTCATGCTATTTCAATAGCTCCTGATCTATTCATGTAGGCAGTGATAAGTTATTTTTGAAATTTTTAAAGTTCTACAGGAGCCATGAGGAATTGGTGGCTCTCTGACACATCAATTTTTTTGCCTTTGATGGGAATTATAGCCACTTAATGGCCACATCGGAAGCTCTGATTATTCCCTTACAACTGGGTTTGTGAAACATGAGTGATTAGTGGCCTTGACAGAGTTACTGGAGCCAGGATTAGGGAATGACAGTGTCTGAGCAGCATGCTTCCAGGACAGGTCACACTTGCACAACACCCCAAATGAAGGGAAAGGGCCATGGCTATGGGCCAGAGTTGGTCTGCTTACTTGACTCATTTCTTATTAGTCCCATAGCCCAGCCCGGGTTCAGCTGATTTCACCACTTCCTTGATGTCTTAGTCTGCCTGGGCTGCTGTAAGAAAATATCATAGACCATGTGGCTTAAACAACAGAAATTTGTTTCTCAGAGTTCTGGAGGCTGAGAAGTCCAAGATCAAGGTGCCAGTGGATTCACTGATGGTGAGAGCTCTTTTCCTGACTTGCACAACAGTTGTCTTCTTGCTGCATACTCACATGGCAGAGAGACCCAGCGGCTCTAGTCTCTTCCTGTTTTTATAAAGACTCTCATGCCCATCCCATCGTGGATGCTCCACCCTCATGACCTCATCTAAACCTAATTACTTCAAAAGGTCCCACCTCCTAATACCATCACGTTGCAGGGTAGGGTTTCAACGTATAAATTTGAGAGGGACACAAGCATTCAGTCCATAGCACTTGGTAATTATGGATCCTTATGGATAATTAGAATCGTTAATTGCATCATGCTAGTCTTCTCTTTTTTCTCCCCTTCCCTGATCCCTGCATTTCATTCTTCTCCCATTTCTGCCCTGTGCTTGCCCTGAGAGGCCAACCCCAACAGACTGCTTGCTCTCTGGATTTTAGTTGATTTGGCCAACGAGAAGCATGAGCAGAAGTTTGGAGGATGGAAAGAGAAAGATAATGTGGTGTTTCTTCCTTCTCATTCCCCACCTTCTTTGTGCCCTTCTGGAAGTGGCTGCTTCGCTCTTGGACTACAGCTTCTGGTAGGCAGCACCCTGTTCCATGGCTTTAGATCTCAACTGGGCTCCTGCACTAGTTTCCTGTCTCCCCTTCAGGCCCAGGAGTTTTAATGGCTTCCTGCTTTTGCTAAGTCCTGGACACATCACTGTCACTTGTCTTTTACCTAAAACCAGGATTTTCAATCTTGAGACTGTTGACGTTTCGATCCAGATATTTCTTTGATGTGGGGGCTGTCCTGGGCATTGCAGAATGTTTAGCAGCATCCCTGGCCTCTTCCCACAAGATACCAGTAGCTACTACCCTGGGTGTGACAACCAAAAATGTCTCCACATATTGTCATGTGTTCCTCGGGATGTAAAGTCATCCTAAAGTTGAGAACCACTGCCTTAAAATTATCCATAATTCTGTAAGTGGTCTTTTCATTTAAAAACATGTCTTTAAATATTCTAATTGTGTTGTCTATTTCCTACCAGGATGCTGATGAAAAGATGGGTAAATAATAACTGAATAAATGGAATTTATTTATCATTTATTACACGTGGATTGGAGAAAGACTCTTTTAAAACATAGGATCCAAGGAATAAAACAATGTGAAAAAGGGTCTCGGTGGTAGAAAGCCTAGAACTGTTATCATCTCAATGGCACAATAGACATTGGTCCATACAGTTGCCACATTGAAGCTGTGGTTTCAAACTGAGGCCGCAGTGTAGGGAAGAGGCATATGGTCTAAGCTCCTGGCTACATAGTGATTTTGATCACTGTTCTAGGCTTTAGACCGCTCAAGTTCAAATCTTAGCTCCACTGCATTACTAGTCCTATGATGTTGGGCATGTTAATCTTTCTAAAATGGTGCCCTGACAGAGTTATTGGTATCAGATAGTTCTTTTCACATCCAGAAAATGGGCCTAATACCTTTCAGAATATTGTGAAGATTAAGTAATATAATGTACGTGAAATTCTTGGGACAGACCTGGCATGTTGTAAAGTTTGCGATAATGATCATAGTATAACTATTTCAGAATCAGACACGCACAGACACTACACCAGGCACACACTTATTAATCATACAGATACACTCCACAAAGCACACACTTATTAATCATAACAAATATGTTAAACCTGGCTTTCATTTTAAAAAATTAAAAATGTTGATGCATGATTTGTAAAGGCATACTCACTCTTAGGATTTAAATGCTGCTGGGATTCCTGCCCTTAACTATACCTTCCATATCCGACTCCATTCCTCAGACATAATCATTATTAATATTAGCTCAAACCATATGATATTACCATTTCTGTAGATCAAAAATTGTCAAGTATTGCAATGTCAAGTCATTTGATCTTAAAGTGTCATGTGTGTCCTTCTAATTTTGTTCCATGCACTTATACACAATTATATATGCATATGCTATGTGTCACTTTAAAACATAAATGGGCACAATTACTGCTTTCTTTATCAACAATGTTCTTTGAAAGTCTTTGCATGTCTGTCTCACTCTTTTTAAGGTTGGCATAGCATCGTGTTTTACGAGTGAATCAAAATTTATTTAGACTGTCCTTTACTAATAGGAATTTTCCAAATTTATTGCTATATACAGATTATGGTGCTATCCACCATATGGTGCTGTTACATAAATACAGGTGAGTATTTCTGTAGAATGGGGACATACATTCAAAAACACAACAGATTTGCCAACCTTTACCGCTCACCACCCGTGTACAAGAGTACAGGTTTTCTCAAATCCTCATCAGTGCTATATATCGTCAAGCTTTTAAATTTTTGCAAATGTGATGGGGATAGAAAAAGCTCATTATAGTTTCAATTTGCATTTCTCTAATGACTAGTAAGTTTGAATGTCTTTTCATATGCTTATTGGATTTTTGCTTTTCTTTTTCTGTGAATTGCTCGTTCATATCGCAAGCCCATTTCTCTACTGGGATATTTGTCTTTTTCATTTTAATTTGTGGGAGCTCTTTAGAGGTTCTGGATATAAATCCTTTGTTTGTTGTACATGTTGCAAATATCCCTGTTTGTCATTTGTCTTTTTTATTTTTTTTTAAAGATTTTATTTTTTTCCTTTTTCTCCCCAAAGACCCCCAGTACATAGTTGCATATTTTTCATTGTGGGTCCTTCTAGTTGTGGCATGTGGGACGCTGCCTCAGCATGGTCTGATGAGCAGTGCCATGTCCGCGCCCAGGATTTGAACCAATGAAACACTGGGCCACCTGCAGCGGAGCGCGCGAACTTAACCACTCGGCCACGGGGCCAGCCCCTGTCATTTGTCTTTTTAACTTAGTTTATGGTGTCTTCTGTCACTCAGAAGTTACAATTTTTTATGCGATCAAATCTGTCAACAATTTCCTTGTCAGCTATGGAGTTCTTGGGCCTGTTTCTAGAATGCTGGAGCATTCTAGAAGGTGCCCTCAAGGCAGACTCTGGATGTTGCCTTTAACTGAGATATCTACGGTTTATTTTTTCCCCTTCATATTAATAGTGGTGTATTTTTGCTTGGAAAAAAAAATACTACACATACACAAAACCCAGAACCCAGGGCGCTAACACTTGCTCATCTCAACTCAAAAACAGAAAAAGAGTGGAGGCTTCCAGTCTCATAGCAGACAGTCTCGTTAAAAACACACACACAGAGTTCTCTGTGAATATAAAAATTTTAGTACGAAAGAATGAAAGGCCAGTGTGAATGGAGTGTGTGTGTTTGCGCACACATCTATTTTTCAAAAAGCAAGCACTTAAAACTTACTCTGTGCTCTGTAGTCATCTATCAATAGGCAATTGTTTAAGAAATGTCAGGCTGTAAGTAGGATGTTATTATTTTTTATTATTCTTATTATAAGGCATGAAGCTTTAGCTCAATGATAATAAATAACTTCCCCAAGGTCGTGTAGCTGGTAAGTGAGGAAACCAGAATAATCAGAACCCAGGTGTTCTAGCATCAAGCCTGGTGCCCTTCTCATTCTGTAGACTTCTGTTTATATACAGTCAAGAGTGTGTGTGTGTGTGTGTGTGTGTGTGTGTGTGTGTGTGTCTCTGTGGAGAGAGAGAGAGACGAGATTTACTTCATGGAATTGGCCTTGCGAGTGTGGAGGCTGGCAAGTCCAGAATCTGCAGGCAGGCTGGCAGGCTGGAGACCCAGGGAAGAATGGACTCTGTTCAAGTCCAGTGCAGTCCAAAGGCAGTCTGCTAGCAGAATCTCCTCTTCCTCAGGGGGGACCAGACTTTTTCTCTTAAGGCCTTCAACTGATTAGACGAAGCCTACTCACATTATGGAGGGTCATCTGCTTTACTCAAAGTTGGCTGATTTAAATGTTACTCTCACTAAAAATACCTCTGCAGAGACATCTAGACTAATGTTTAACCAAATATCTGGATACTGTGGCCTAGTTAAGTTGACTCATAAAATTAACTATCACAGAGATGGAACTGGCTTTTATTAAATGCATTTTGAGAATGTATTATATGAAATTCTCCTCTATTAATACGCTTAATTTTATTATTAGATTTTTGAATATTAGGCTCTCCTTGAATTCCTAAGAGAACTCGTACCAGTTTTCACTCATTAGATTTCCAAATATTTAAAAGATTCAAAATAACAAGTTTTAGCATGGTATTGGGACATGGGGGTAAAGTGGCAAAGTCTTTTTTCAGAGCAATTTGACAGCATCTATAAAAATCTGAAATATGTATCTTTTGACCTATCAGTTCTATCAGCTTTTCTTTGTATCCTTGAAAATACGTTTGCATATAAACAAAGAAGCATTCACAAAGGTGTTCATTATAGCATTGTATGTAAAGTGAAAAATTGTAAACAAAATATAATTAGAAAGGGGATAAACAATGGAACATCTAAAAATACTGATAGCAGTCAAAAAAATGTTAGATCTATGCATATATACTTGCTTAGAACTCTATGACATCAATGGTTTAAAATTAAAGCAAGTCTCAGAGCAATAAGCACAAAATGACATCATTTATATAAAAAAAGCAAATTTTGGGGCTGGCCCCGTGGCTGAGTGGTTAAGTTCCCGCGCTCTGCTGCAGGAGGCCCAGTGTTTCGTTGGTTCGAATCCTGGGCGCGGACATGGCACTGCTCATCAGACCACGCTGAGGCAGCGTCCCACATGCCACAACTAGAAGGACCCACAATGAAGAATATACAACTATGTACTGGGGGGCTTTGGGGAGAAAAAGGAAAAAATAAAATCTTTAAAAAAAGCAAATTTCCATATATACATTATGATATAAATGCCAAAAAATAATTTAAATTATGCCTATCTCACTGATAGTAATTGTTACTTCTGGAGGGATGTTATCAGGGAGGATGGCTATTTATCTGTATTGTTTGCATTTTTACAATAAGTACTAATAAATTACTTGTATAATTTAAGTGTAATATTAAAAGTTATAGGGGCCAGCCCCATGGCCGAGTGGTTGAGTTTGCGCGCTCTGCTTCGGTGGCCCAGGGTTTCACTTGTTCAGATCCTGGACGTGGACACGGCAGCGCTCATCAGGCCATGCTGAGGTGGCGTCCCACATAGTAAACTATGTAGAAGGACCTACAACTAGAATATACAACTATGTAGTGGGGAGCTTTGGGGAGAAGAAAAAAGATGGGCAACAGATGTTAGCTCAGGGCCAATCTTTAAAAAAAAGTGTTATCAATTTACAAAATATATTTTATCTCAAAAGTTAGAATTCACTTTTGAACTTGGCGTGTTAACTATGCACATTAAAAGACACATTACAAAATAGTTGACATAATACTTGAAATTTATATGGAAAAATTATATGCTGAATTCTTACAATATTATCTTAATCTATAATATACAAAGTCTAATCTCTCAACAAAAAGTGAATGTATTTTATATAGTCTGATAATGGTGCTGAAGCCAGGTACCTGAGTGTTGCTGTAGATGTTCAGTAAGAACGTGTTTGCCTTTTGACCTTGTTCCCAGCACAGACAGAGATGAATCTTGTCAATTTGCTGTTTTCTTGTTTAAACTGAGGGATGACTTGGGTCTCAGGTTGAGGATTGCGAGTTTGTTTTGCAGATGAAAGAGAAAAGAGAATGCCTTCCGAGAGGTCGCCATGCCGGATGGCAGGCCCTCAGCAGCCGTGAACGCCCAGAAGTCAGATTGCCCAGGGGCTTATTGGGGGTGACACCTTTGTTTCCTGGAAGCTCATCCTGTCAAACCCCTTAGCTTCATAAAAACCCCCTGAGTCTGTTCTTGAGGAGTCGCATTTGAGTGAACCCAGGCTCCCAACTACTCATTTTGGCAAATTCAAATAAATCTTTCTCCATCTGCAAGCACAGATGTCTCAGTGTTTGGCTTGCTGGGCATCTGGCACATGAATTTGAGATTAAGAGGTGTGGTACCAGTGCTTTGATAAAAACTTTCTCCTAGTTTGGTTATCACAAGTAGATATGAGCCCTAATTTTAGCTCACGTGATAGTAATTAGAAAAGCAAAGATATATTATTGGTTTTTAATAAAATGTTAGCTATGTTACAAAACAACCTCCAACATGCTAGGCACTGTGCCTCCATATTTCACAGTAATAACCAAAGGAGAGAGAAAGTAATAGCAATATGATTTAATAAACATGATTTCATATAAAAAACAAAGTGGAAATATTTCTTCCTAATTTTATTAAATAGACTAAAATGTCTTGTAGGCAATCAAAAGCTGAAAATTATCTTCTGATACTTTTATTACACTGATCAATAAAATATACAGCTTTCATGAGGTTTCTGAGAGAAAATATAACGTAAAAGTAAAATAATTTCACATTTATCTGTACTCATATGTATGAATTTAAGCTTTTTAAAATGTGTTCTATAGAAGAAAGAAAAAACCAAAAAGCTGCCTTGCCTCATGGTCAAGGGCAGCTTTTTCCAGAGAATAAGCTATTCCCAGCCTGTTAGACTCCTGGGCCGTGGACAGCAACATAGGGCCAAGAGGAAGGAGGTCTCTCTTGAGATGGAATACGAACTCCCTCACATTTTTATGGGACTGGATGTGTGCCTTTCATGGTCCACCCCACCTGATTCTCTCGGACTGGAATTCCCTTCATAACGTTCCATTCTATGCCTCTTTATTCAAATACTTGTCAGAGCCAGCTTAGCCAGTTTAGCCAAGTAATGCAGCCACTCAGGGCCCCATGCTCAGACGAGCCCCACGCTAGGTTTAATGCTCTGCTGTCACTATCTTGAATAATTAATAATTTTATCTTTGAACTTGTGTTTTGGAAGTGAAGCCCGATGGGACAGTGGCATATGCACAGGAGCAGAAGAGATGCGTGGAATGTGTGTGCCTCCATTCCTTGCCACCCCAGTTGCACGTGGTGTTCAAGATGTCCCATGGACGTAGAATTCTGGTGGTCGCAGGGTGCATGAGTTCCAGGTGAGTGAGTACAAGGTGGGTGTGTTACCTCTAGAACTAAGTGGGAGTTCTGGTAGCCTGGAGAAGCTTTCTACTCTAACCAGAACTCACTTCCAACACAGAGAGAAAGCAATGGTGTTCCAAGAAACAGGGATGACAAAGGAATCCTATCATATCCTTTCCTACCCATGGTACATCCCTGGATCAGCCAACCACATGAGCTGAAAACGATGGCATAAAAGGAAAAGGAAAGATAGGGCAATCCACAGTTCCTTTTCCTTTAGTCCTTCCTTGCTCATCAATAAGCTGAAGGTACAGTGTTGCTAGAATGTGCACGTATCAAGAAGTGAAATTAAGAATTAGTTTTGTGCAGTGTTTCCACTCTTCTGGCAAGAATGAAATACATTGCATGTATGAGCTCCAAAATGTGAATTGTAATATTGGTGATTCCACGTGTTAATTAAATGCTTTTAAGTTTGTATTGCACCATATAAAGATGAATAGTAAAATTTATACAAATAATTTAAATTCTTTATTTTCCTTACTTAGAATGTCATTAAATAGCAAATAAAAAACACTGTGACAAGTTGAGAGACTGAGAAAGGAAACGACTTTATATTTTGTACCATTAATGACATGCTTTTCCTGCTTTTTGAACAAAGGTCCCCAGATTTTCATTTTGCACTGGACCCTGCAAATTACATAGCTGGCTCTGGCTCAGATGCCTCCTTCCCACTAAGGTTGTCTTAGGTTCCCACCATTCAAAATTAATAGTCTCCTGCCTTTCACTTCTAATTATTTTTAAACTCGTGTTTAGCACTGTATTTGGCTCCTGCTGCTTGGAATTTCAGTTACTATCTACTTCCCTGTAGCTCCTGCTAGTAAGCTGTAATTTCTTCCAGATGTCACCTGTGGGTCACCTACATTAGAATCACCTGGGAGTGGTTCTAGGGCTTCTCACAACAAGCTCCCCCTCAGGTTGGGGGACCACTGATACATGGCAGAGGGTCTTCAAGTGTAGTCTGAGGGCTAGCAACATCAGCATCACGCAGGAGCTTAGTAGAAATGCACATTTGTAGGCCCTAACCCCAACCTCTGGGGATGGGGCCCAGCCATCTTAGGGGATTCTGATGGATGCTACAGTTTAAGAACCACTGATAGATTAGAAAGAATGAACGTGAACTCTTGAGGCAACTAGACTTGGGTTTAAGTCCTGGCTGAACCACTTACTGACTTAAGCTAGTTCTCTCTCTCCCCAACGACAGGCTGAGAACAGGAAACCAGGAAGAAAACTTGTAATACTTGCAAACACCCTGTAAAAAAGGTCTCTCCTGGGGCAGGCTGGTGGCACAGCAGTGAAGTTCACACGTTCCACTTCAGCCGCCTGGGGTTCACCGGTTCAGATCCCAGGTGCGGACATGGAACTGCTGGTCAAGCCATGCTGTGGCAGGCGTCCCACATATAAAGTAGAGGAAGACGGCCACGGATGTTAGCTCAGGGCCTATCTTCCTCAGCAAAAAGAGGAGGATTGGCGGCAGATGTTAGCTCAGGGCTAATCTTCCTCAAAAAAAAAAAGTCTCTCTTTTGTTATCATCCATACTTTTTTGCCTTGTATGTTATTGTTGAAGAATAGGGAGAAAGCTAATCTGAATGCATTGAAAGAGTGCTGATTAGATATTCATGGGCCCCTGAGGATCCTCCAGGAGGAAAGAGAAGGGATCAAACATATGCCCCTCTTGGAATGGGGGCCTGAGTCAGGCTGCAGAGTTGGCGGTGGGAAGGGAACACTCTCAGAGGCCAGCACCCAATGGGCCATGGAGTGAGTTGATCCAGCTTAAAGGTGCTGAATGGGTGATGGAGGAAGCCCATTCTCAGACAGAGGTTGGGAGGAAATCCGCCGTGTCTGGACGCTGCTTGCACGGCATTTATGAAGAGACAAAACAAGCAGCGAAACTCTTTTGACCAGCTTCTATCTCCCGGTGTCTGGCAATTTCGATTTCATTCTGACACAAGAGAAGCCAAAATACAGTTTTACACGGACTCGAGTGACAGCCCTAATTTTGAAAAGCTCTAAGAACCTTGTTCAGGTTTCAATTTAATCAAATGGTTGAAATGAAATATAAGGAGAAAGATACAGAAACTCTAAACACTGAATGGCCCCTTGATGATTGCTTTGTGTGTGTGTGTAAGAGATTATGGACTTTTATTGCTTTATTATTTGGTGACTACAATACCAAAGCAAAATGACAGGTTAGTAATTTGGTTATTATTTTGTATAACATTGAAATATTAATATTGATACTGGCATTTTATGTTTTTAACATTTTCAGAGTTTATGAAATAAAAAGTAAAACCCAATATTTCACTTATAACAACTAAAAAATGAAATATACTCTAAAACAAGTAAAAATGCAAATTTTTAAAAGTATGCATATTAAGCATACTTTGTTATTCCCAAATCACTTATTAGCAATACAATTAATAAAAGAGTAGTACTCAAAAACATTATATAAAAGGAAAAATTTTATCTGCCATGGGAAGTTGAAAATTAAATATTTCTCAAAAGTTAAGTTTACATAAAAAAATATGGTGTCATAAGGAGAGTGTACTCTGGTACAAATTTTTCCCGCTGTTGATAAATCTTTGTCTGCTGCTTTATAGGCGGGATGATGGCGAAGTTAGTTATGGACTGACTCCAAATATTTTCCTCTGACGTAACATTTTCGAATAATCTCATCTTTTGTTCGACAACTTGGAGGAGGCGTTTTATGAGAAGCTTTTTGTTTCTGCACAGACCTCCATCTTTGTATCGACAGCTATAGCTTTGTTTCAAAGAGAGCACTGCCAGCTTTGCTTCCGCTCCTTTATTCTCATCATGCGTAGATGGAGTATTTGATGCAGAGTTATCTGCATCCATTTCCACTCTGTCATGTTTATATTCTACTTTTTCAGAAAGTCTTTGAACTAGAGGGAGAAATATTCCTTGCAATAGAAGCTTGGCTCCATCCACTGTCACTTTCATTCTCCTCTTGAGGATTACAGAGGCATAGACGAATGCCTTCTAAATCAGTGCAGTTTTGTTAGATTTGAAATTTTAACGCAGCGAATAACTCTCTGGGTATATCAAGTTGTAAAAAGAAATCAAATTTCAGATTTTTTAAATATATATATATAAAATGTTGCTTCAGGAAAAAGACAAGTGTTTCAATATTTAAAAAACATGCACTGCAATTATTTACATAGATGACGTAAAGATCACAACATATTTGCTCATGCACAAACATGTCCAACCGATTTTTAGCAAAGTTCTTGTTCATTTCAGAGTTGTCTCAGCATGAGTGAGACGAGCTCAGGAGGAAGCTGGAGAGAGAGTATTTCTTCTTCCAAGAGCAGAAAAGTTCCCAGGATATCTAGCCACAAGACAGAGTTGATTGGAGCGTCAAAAATTTGAAAATTTCAAAGTACTCACCGTGGGTGCAGGCACATGCTGAAGTGCTCATTGCTGCCCACGCTGGCCTTGGGGGCAGCTGTGGAGTGGACCAAGGATCTCTCTTGAGTGAATCACGCTGGGCCATTCTCCCACTGGCCCACGGGGAGCCCCTGAGCCTGCTGAGAAGCCAGCCCACTCTCAGCAGAGTGAAAGCCAGATGAGAGCCCTCAGAATTCTCAGTGCTGCTTACAGCACAGCTCTGGACAGCTTGACTCAACACAGTTAAGGAACTATCCACATGAAGTCTGGAGGCCAGTTGGGTGGGCAAAGAGAGACTGAGAAGATCAAAATGGGGTTTTGTAAGGTGCTCCCAACAGAGACTATATTAGTTCCTCTGCTCTATAGAACAAATGGGAAGTTTTAAGTGAAAACCATCCAAAGTTCCCTGACCTCCTATCCCTTTATTCAAATCCCCCATGCCCTGAGGTCTGACTGTGCCTACTCCAGCTTGGCCTAATTTTCAGTGGATATCTAGCCTGTGGGAGACAGGTCCAGTATTTCCTTCTTCCCGATAGTCAGATCATCCGGGGTAATCGCTGGCAGCTGAGGAGCTGGTAGAAGTTGCTTTTTTCGCAAATCCAATACAATGCGATGGGGAGAGGGAGGTAAGGGTAACAGCCTGGTAATACTCCAGGACCCTTTTTCCTGGGAGGCTGGAGCCCATCCAGAATTGCACATCCCCCCTGAAACCGTGGCATGCCTTCTGGCTGTCACGCCTCTGTACCTGACTCTTTCTGGATTGAAAATATCTTATGAATCTAAAACCACAGTATGAAATAAAATGAAAAAGAAAATCCTGCAGTCCATTTGTGATGTAATTTAATAAACATCTGTGTACCTTGATATGTCAGGCATTATATTAGAAGCTCTGATATAAAGACAAATAGAATAAAAATTCAAGCTTCCGAAGAAGTGCAAATATTCACACGGCAAAGAATAAGACAGACGTGTGGCCAAGACACTTTAGAACATAGAGAACGTGAGGCAAGGCTTTCAGCTCCACCAACGGAGGTGACCTGAGCTGGGTCTTGAAAGGCAAGCAGGACCTCCTCAGGTACTAAAAGGGAAAAGTCATCTACACAGAGGAATTAACATAGACCCAGGCAGGAAGCAAGAAAAAGTGTAATTACATTTAGAAATCACCAGGAAGCTCCTGTAGTTGGATGCGTGATTTGAGCAGGTAAGAAATGACTTGAAATAACGTTGGTAAGTGGGGCTGAGACTCAGCTGCAAAGGGCAATGCCTGTCTCAATTTCTGTCTCGGGTTAATGGAAGAAAGATGTCCCAAGGTTTCAAGCAGGGAGTGCAGTAACAGCTAATGTTTGAGAAAGTTCACTTAGGTGGCAGTGCAAAAGAAAGAGAGAAATGGAGGCAGAGAAGGTAGTTAAGGGCCCCGAAAAGAAGAAGGGAGATGGAGTGGTATACTTAAGGGAGAATAGTATTCTGGAAAGTTGTTTTTTAAGATCATGCAGATTTTAATATGCTGTAGGCTGAAGGTCAGTTGCCATCGGAGATGGAGAGAATGATGATCCAGGAGGGAGCGAGATAATTGATGAGGCAAGATGTTTACCCGTGCCTAGACTAGCATGCTGAGTTTCTTCAAGTAACTATGTGCAGCATGTCAGTATCGGTCACTTTGTGAAAGAACTCCCTAAATAACCTATGTCATTGTATAAGAATACAATCACATAATGAAAGAAGAACAAACGTCATTAGAGAAACACCTTCATCTCAGGATAGACGGAATGCTGTGGACTAAAATAGTCTACCGGGAAAGGGTAAAATCATGGATTGGACAAGATCATATCATAAGACAGTCAAGTTACCAGTAAACCAAAGTGATGTGCAGGGTGGTGAAGCGAGAGGGAGAGCAGGGAGGAAGGGAGAGATCGTGAAAATCAGAGAGACAGCACATAGCAAAAACGACAGGCAGATGAGAAGATAGACAAGGCCAGAAGAGTCCCTGTATTTGTGGAAGGGAGAATAGTGACTTGGGAAGTTTTAACCAGCCCACAAACCCTGTTGCTTCCCCTACTCTCACTAGTCTCACCTAAGGCGAGGGCTGTGAGTGAGATGCCAGCTGTAGCTCGTAGAATAAGAGGCTGGAGTCCTCTGGGGCCTTTGGAAATGGTTTTGCAGCATCTCTGGGTCTCTTGCGTCACCCTATGGTAAATTGGCTGTCCATCTTTTCAACCTGGCAGACCACCACCCAGAATGATAAAGAATTCTGTCCGCAGAGTACCTTCCCTGAGACCCCTGGATACACTGTGACTTCCCTCCACCTTCCATCCGCTCTTGCCTCCTAGACAATGAATAAAGGCAGTGCTATGCTTCATGGCCAAGGAGTGTTTACCTCTCCCAAAGTGACAGATGGGGACGATGATGGACACAGCTGTCCTTACTCTTACCAGCCTCCCCCATAAAGTGTGTTCAGAGTTCACCTCAGTGCTTCTCAAATTTTAAGGTACACAAGTTATCTGGGAATCTTGCTGACAATGCAGGTTCTGATTCAGCAGCTGTGCAGTGCGGAGCTGAGATTCCGAATTTCGAATGAGGCCTCAGGTGGTACCAGTGCTGCTGGTCCATGAACCACACCTGGCATCAAAGGGCCTAGGAACTGCTCCTTGGCCTTCTTGTAGAGAACCTGTGTGGAGATGTTGCAGGATGTCACCTCTGCTTTACTGCTAGCCAAATAGCACCACAGGGCTGTCCTTGGCTTTGTTCAGCCCCACAGCGGACTTGACCTAGGGTTTTCTGACCACCATCAGATGAGCCTTGGCTTGAGGGAATTTGTAAGTACAATTTCTCCTTCTTTCTTAGCAGACAGAACAGGCAGGACTGTTGCTCGTGGGACTCACCCACTTAGCAGAGCTGAATAGATGAGCCCACAGAGAAATCAGATTTCCAAATGACTTTTGCTTATGACCTGATTTACAACTCTGCAAAGAGTGAGGGAAATGAGTTGCTTTCCCAATCCAGGCCCTACCTCCTTGCTGGATGAACTCTGCTTGGGAAAAAAAAAAAACAAACTCCAAACTTGAGGATTTGTGCAAGGTTTACTTGACTAGTAAAAAGATGAAGGCAGAAGTTTTCTAGAATGTTTATATTTAGGTTCTGCCCCAGGGGAGTTCTTTTTATCACCTGAATGTGTCACTTTAATTTGATAAACAGCAGGAGAGGAGAGACTGGCGTTGAAAAATGCTTAAAACACTGCACAATGCTTCACTTCGTTCTGGCACAATGGATTCTTTTAAGAAGGAAGTTTTATTTTAATCCTGTCGTGTCAGTTTTGTTCAGTTCAACAAACATGCCCTGAGCATCTGTTATACAGCAGGTGCTGTGCTGGGTGCTCAGCACACAGTGGGAAGTGAGAAATGCTTGCTGCCCTTGGGGAGCACTCACTACTATGTAGGAGAGAGAATTTCTATGCAGTATTGTCGGTGCGATGGTTGAGGTAAGTACATAGCGTCTGAAGCGCAGATGATGTCTCCTTACCCAGCCTGGGGGTGGGGAAAACGTAGCTGAGCGGCTGCTCTGAATTGGTAACACCTGACCTGAATCTAGAAGCTTGAGTAGGAACTAGGCAGGTGAAGAAGTTTTAGAAGGGTGAGTCAGTCATCTTCATTGATTATTCCTGGTTCTCTTTGGCACACAGAATAGCATGCCCCTATCCTCTTGAATTTAAGTGTGGCCAAACGATGTGCTTGAGCCAAGGAAATGTGAATGAAAGTGATGCGTGTCACTTCTAGGTAGAAGCTTTAAACAACAGTACGTGGTTTAACATTTTTTCTTCTCACTGCTGCAGAAACTGTGGAAACATACGTTAAGATGAAGCTTCCATCAATCTAGGTTCTTGAGTGATGACAGTGAGCAGAAATAAACCTTTGTTTAAAGCCATGAAATTTCAGAGTGGTTGGGATGGCAGTATAAGTGACTCTACCCTGACTGACACAGAAAGGCATTCTGGACAGGGAATCTTATTTACAGAGGCCCGGAGACATGCAATAGCTTCAAGGTGGAAGGTACAAATGGTTAATAACACCAGGATATGTAATGCACACAGGGGTTGGGGGGGATAGGGGTGGTGCTTAACTTCTCTGGGTCTCAGGATGTTAAAGGCTTGGGTGGTTGAGGTAAAAGACTGGCCAGATGAGCTCTTGTTTCCTTTCTAACTAAAGACTTTGATTTTATAAAATTTAATACAGTTTATGATCACTTCCTCTGGGAAATTCCCCAAATTCCCAGACATAGTTGGATTTTCTCTGGAAGGTGACAGCATTTTTTTTAACCCATGTTATTTTAGCCTATATAGTTTGGTGTTTATTTTTGTTACCTTCACTAGACAAAGTCTCTTGATGGCACAGAACATTTCTATTGTATTCCCAAGATCCTGTACAGTGTAATAAATGTCTGAGTAAATGAAAATACCAGCTTCTTTATGAGCTCTACCCTCTGCACCTCCTCAGACTCTTTTGGCCTCACCTGTCTCCCCGTCCATAGGCTACATTGTTCTGCCTGAGCCACTCTTAAGGCCAGTTGACTCCCTGTGAGCCCATTTGGCTCCACTGCCTGAGAACAACCAGCTACAGAGCCTTGAGCTCCTACTGCCACATCCAGACACTGAAGGACATGCTGCAGGGTTTCCCAAGTACCTGCTGAGAAGACAAAGACAACTTAAGTCTTTGGGGAAAATTTTTACCTGTGGGAGAAGGGAGGAGACATCAGATAAATTCTCTTTTCTTCTCTACAATGGACTGTTCCAAGAATGGCCTGTATGGAGGTGGCCCACATGGCTCAGCAGCTGGACCTGTTGAGTGACTGGCTGAATCTCTTCATGGCTCATTGTGAACCAGTGTCCAGGTGGTAATACATCACCTTTCATTGCTTCCCATCCTCTGTGCCTCAACCATATTTTATTATTCTTACTGCGCTAGACTCTAAAAATGTATTGGCATGTAATCTTTGGCTCAGACTCTGTTTTCTAAGGAACTTGAGCTAAAACAGTTGGTTTCAGAAGTGGTTCTAGAGAGCAGACTCTCAGAATAAGATTTGGAGTTTGATTGCCCATTGATCGGAAAGCAATAGGGACTGCATTGCTAGCAGTAAGTGGATTAATCACCCCTGCTATACAATGACATCACTAGTACTTACGTTTTCACCTGTGGTTGAGATGGGGCACATGTGGAGGGCAAGGTGTTGAGAGATAAGGTAACTGGTAATGTTCATCAGTATGAGGGCAATGATAAATACATATTTGGACTAACATGGCTGTTTCTGGCTGCACTGGACTCCTTGTCAAATGATAGTTACAGGGCAGGTAACGGCATGCTGTGAAATTCTCCCTTTAGTCTCTGTAAGGGAGACTCTTAGCAACTAAAGTTTCAGGGCAGACAGTGCTGAAAGTCAGGCCTAGGATCTAATTATAAAGTCTGATTCCTAGAAAGCAGACTTTCATATATGCAATGTGGACAGGCCTCTTATGTGAAAATCAGGGCCTTGATAGAGAGAGACTGATATTGGGACATGGAATGGAGACATCTGTATGAGTGAATGTGAGAGTTTTAAAACCCCAAATTCCTTTGGCCCCTCCCCATTTGCCAGAATACAGCTCACCTTGTCCGAATGCCATGTAATAATTTCACCTGAAACAAATGCCTTAAAAGATGCTGCTTATTCTTGTGGTTTCTGCCCCCACCACCTCTTGTTGCTTCCAGACCAATAAAGAGAGTCAGGAGTCAGCATAGCCCAAGTGGGAAAGTACAAGCTTTGCCTTTGGAAAAAAATAGTCTGCATGGTAAGGAAATTGTTTGACCTGGTTGATATATACTGACAAAATTCAGAAGAACGTGTGGGAATGGATCCTGAGTGTGTTGCACTGGGGGAGAGCTGGAGGGGATG
The DNA here is from genome assembly GCF_041296235.1 of Equus asinus. Classification (NCBI taxonomy): domain Eukaryota; kingdom Metazoa; phylum Chordata; class Mammalia; order Perissodactyla; family Equidae; genus Equus; species Equus asinus. The sequence goes on from NC_091812.1 coordinate 36,794,529, forward strand.
GAATATATATTGGAGAGGGGAGAATTTATTGATATGGGGAACTCATCATGATTTGAGATTCAATGCTGTGTTGAAGATACCTGGAGTTTATTCTACTATTCTGTAGAAATGGATCTTGAAATATTGAATATGATAGTTTATCTAAGAGTGAGTTGATGATGCTTGAACTTCCTTGACGTAGAATTGAAGAAGAGATCAGAGTACTCAGGGAAGCAGAGTGCCATAAACTTAACCCAGCAGTAGTCTCAATCACAAATGTTAGGCCAGATGCAGTATATTTATTGCAGAATCTCAACATAGCCCTTGGTCCATAGTCTGCTGCTATGCATTTAACAAGTGCTATCTTCTTGATATACTGCAATAGAGAGAATCAAAAACGGAATGTTATTAGATGAAGAGGAACGCAGTATATGTTTACTCTCTTATCCCAAAGCTGTAATGTTGACTTCAGAGAACTTGATCATCTTGACATTCTACAAAGCATCACACTCATCCACTATATTGATGATAACATGTTAAGTGAACTGGATGAGCTAGAGGCGGGATGTTCATTAGCTGCCCTAATCTGAAATAGGCGTGCCATAGGTTGGGGGGGGGGGGGTGGGGAATTTGAGTGTGCACCATCAGTGAAGTTTTCAGGGGTCCAGTGATTAAGGAAATGTCAGGACATTCTTTCTAATGTAAAACACGAATTGTTGCACCCTTCACTTCCTACCATTAAGAGGCATGGTGTTTATGTATCTGTCTGGATTTTGGAGATAGTAGATACTGTGCTTGGAAATACTTATACAACCAATTTACTGGCTGGCTCAGAAGCTTCGAGCAGAGTCTAGAGCAAAGGAACATTCTGCAGCAGGTCCAGGCTCTCCAAGCTGCAGTTCCAGTGGTGGCTAGTGGTATCTGGATAGGTAAACATAATGTATGGAGTCTCTGGAAAGTGAAAGCTGTGGCCAGATCTGTAGGATTCTGGAGCAAGACCATGACTTCTGCAGCAGAGAACTACAATGTTTGCAAAACAGCTTCTGATGTTTAAATTGTTCATAGCAGAGACTGAGTGCTTAACCGTGGAATACCAAGTGACTCTGTGAACCAAGATGCCCTTTATGACCAAAGTATCAAGAGATCTGCTGAACTAAAGAGTAGAGCAGGCATAACAGCAACTCATTGTATAATCAAAGTGGTTTATTGGAGACTAGGTTCAAGTACCTCCAAAAGAAGAAGTACATTATGTACTCAGGTGGCTTAGACCTCTATATTACCTACTGATGTTGCACTAATGCTTCTCCCGCACTCATACTTTTGGCTAAGGAGAGTTTTCCCACAATCAGCTGATGAAGGAGAAAAGGACTCTGTCCTGATTCACTGTTGGGTCCAAGCAATATGTTGATGCTAGCTGGAAATGGACAGCTGCCATGTTATAGTCCTAATCAGGTGTGACCCTCAAGGAACGTTGTGAAGGTAAACCCTTCCAGTGGGCAGAGCTGTGAGCAGTGCTCTCATAATCACTTCATATGGAGGAAAAGGTGGCTTGAGGGATGGCCATATACTGACTCATGAGCAATGCTGAATGGATGGTTGGGCAGAGACCCGAAAAAAACAAGGCTGGAAATCTGTGACTAGGGGGACTAGGAAAGAGCTGTGTGGATGGATTTGTGAGAATGAAGCACACATTGTGTGGATATTTGGGTTTCATATTGGTACGTACCAAAAAACATCAACTGCAGATAAGTCTATTAACCTACTTGGACCAAAATGATCTACCCTGTAGTTGCCAATCAGCTTCTTGTTGGCTCCCCCAGTGCTTCTGCAGTGGACCATTGAACAGAGTGGCCATGGTAGCAGGAATAGAAGCTTTGCATTGACCCAACATGAGCTGCCTCTCATTGAGGATTGTGTAGCTACGGCTGAAGGCAAAACCACCACCAGCAATGACCAAGGCAGACCTTCAATATGGCGCCATCCTTGGGGCAACCATCTTTGGGGAGACCACCAGGCAGGTTGATTATTTTAGATCCCTTCCACTCTGAAAAGGGCAATGACTTACCTTTACTGGAACTGACATCTACTCCAGATGTGGATTTGTCCTCCTTTTTCACAGTACCCCCACCATCTTAACACCACAGAATGCCTAATTTATTAGCATTGTATTCTGTGCAACATTGCCTCAGACAGATATATACACTTATGGCAAAGGAGATGCAAAAATGGATTCACAGTCACAGGCTTTGCTGGTTTCATCATGTACCCCATCATCCTGGAATCTCTGGATCCCCCTGCTACTTCTCAATTTAGATGAAGAGTTAAGCTGTAAAACACAGGTCAGCAAACTATGACTAGTGTCCCAAAGCTGGCCTGCTGCTTTTTTTTGGTAAATTAAAGAAACACAGCCATGCGCATTTGTTCACATATTGTGTCTGGTTCCTTTGGCACTATGATAGCAGAGTTGAGTAGTTGCAAAAGAGACTGAATGGCCCACAAACTCTAAAACTTACTATTCAGTCCTTTACAGAAAGAGCTTCCTAACCCCTGCTGTAGGACATGGTGTCTTGTTCGCCAAGAGGCTCTCAAAGTGTCTGGGTGATACAAAATAAAAGAAAGATAAGTTAATTCCTCATAGGGCAAACTTTGACCAGTGGAATACAGGAGATGAGAGGGACCAAGCAGTTAAATTTCCTTCCCTTCCTCTCTGTTCTGGAGCATGTTTTGCCTCATGAAGAATGGTTAGAATCGCTGCTTTAAAGTTTTTCTGATAATTCCAACATCTGGGTCATCTCAGAGTTGGTGTCTGTCTTTTACTTACGAGTAGGTCAGATTTTCCTGGTCCTTGGTGTGTTGAATAATTTTGGATTGTACCCTGGACAATTTGCACATTATGCTGGGAGGCTCTGGGTCTCATTAAAATTCTCTGGAGAAGATATATTTTTTCTGTCTGTTTTAGCAGGTAATCAACCTGACTTGCCTTCTGTGGACAGTGGTTCCACTGTCAGTTTAGTTCTCAAAGCCTTTGCTACACTGTTTGGGTCTGCTCCTTGTACACACCATTAGGGTAGTCTGGGACATGGGCGGTGGCTTATATGGTGTTCAATTCTCAAAGCTTATGCGTCTTTGGGTGTGTTCTGCAGATTTACAGCTGAGAGTGAACCTAAGAGTGGTACCAATTCATATATGGCACTGGGGGTGGGTCCCTTCCTTCCCATTCTCACCTCTGCAGTGTTTCCTCTAATCTCTTGGGTTCCCTAGGGTCTTTTTTCATACTCCTCTACCTGGAAAAATGAAGTTTCTCTTGGAGTTATGGCCACCATCACTATTGCTGTCAGGGAGAAATAAAGAGGTGGGGGAGAAAAACAGAAATTCCTTCCATACTCTTTGCACAAAGGGGACCCATTTTCCTAATTCATCGACTCAAAGATGGATTTTATCCCAGTTTTTAAATGTTCATACTACTATGGGAACTTAGATGACTGGCCTCAGGGCTGGCTGCTAGAAAAAGAGAGGGGAACAACAATAAAGATTCTCCCCACACTCTACAGCTTTCAATGAGTCCCTATTGCCTGCCTCGTGGCCAGAAAGATGGGATGTATTTTGTGAGTTTTTCATTGCCTGTTCTTCCTGTGCAGTTTCCCTATTTGGCTTGTCCTTGTGTCAAAGCTAGGAGATAAAGGAAGAAAAAACAAACAGAAAACCAGAAAAGTCACTGTCACCACATTAGCCATCCTTCAAGTTTTCCCTTTTCTCTCCCACCTACCCACTTGTTCCTATTTACTTTATGGAGTCCTTCAGCAGTCACTCTTTTTATTTTGTCCGGAGTTCTAGTTATAATCAGTCAGAAAGAGCTTACCCTCTCTTGGCCAGCTCCAGAAGGATCTACTTGAAGTATCAGGCTCTATCTGTGCCCCTCCACCCCCAGGCTTCCCCCTAATTTTCTTGCCAGATCAACTCGAGGCTCCTTTTCTTCTTGGAGGAGAGATCACACAGGTCATAGAAGAACGTACAGGAAGTCTGTGAATGGGGCATGGACTGAAAGGTATAAAATAGTCTCGTTTTAAGGAGTTCAACCTGGAAATTCCTCTAAGTTGCCCTGGGATTTCCAAAATGATTAGTGTCTAAATGAAAAACCAGTCAGGATATGAAACAGAAGCCCAAAACAAATCTTACTGACACAACCTTGTCAGAAGAGATAACAAACTCTGAGAGGACGGGAGGTTTCAGAAGCCTATCTCGGGAAGCACATGTCATGGATAGGGACCAGGGGGCAGGTGGAGGACCCAGGACCCTGAACCTGGGTTGTGAAATGCAGTGAAATTGTATCAATGCAACTCAAAAAATACCCCACAGCTGAGTGATCATTTACACGGGCCTGAAAAGCAAATTCTCTTCGTTGGCCACTGGCACCTCCTTCTAAGGGCTTAAAATCTAAAATTACAGCCTATGTTTTTTGTTCTCTGCACAAAGCAGGCCACGGCGAGGAGTTGGGTTCTTCAGTGGCCGGGGGCCGATGGTCATGGGCAGGGCTGGCCTTGGCCTTCTGTCTCACAAATGGCTACAGTGAAGTCTAAGATGAGCTAGGCATTGGGGTGAAGAGGACAGAGGCATGTGCCCCGTAGCAGGCTGTCCGTTCAGAGACTTTGGCTAGTAGACCTCTACTGCATTGTCTGTGAAGTGGGAATCATGATGCGTGTGTTGAAGGGTTGTGGGAGTAGAGGAGAGCGTGTAGAACTTTTCCTCGCTCCCGACTGCTCTCTCCCCCTGGGCTCCCAATGAGACTCGGATTATAGATAATATTATTCCAAAGAGATTTGTATCTTCAGATGTTAATTAAACTCTGACTATAAAGTATTGCATGCTAAACACTCATGGCAAAGCTCCCTTCCCGAACAGATAAAAATGATTCAAAAATCAACATGCATTACTCAGGTGTTTCAAAAATTTTGAAGCTCACTCTATAAAGTAGGTTAGTATTCTTTATTTTACGTGAATTATATTTCTTTCCATGGAAAAATTTTAAACTAATTGGGCTTGAATATTTTCCCACTTTAAATTTTTGGTTTTACTTTGTATTAGTTTTTAAAGCAAAGCCATAACTTTTATTCATTTTCTTCATACGGTGCACAGAGACCAACATCATGCTTTGTGCTTAGTAGATACTTAATAAATATTAGTTAAATTAATTAGTGACCAATCTCTTACTCTGAATTATGACTTCTCCTTAGATTGAATCAGAGATTATTCAACCCAAGTATCAACTTCGAGGGCAAAGGGGAAAGAAGAGGCTGAAAAGCGTAGGTTAATTTTGTATATCTTCTAAATTTTGGTCTTTGGAGATTCAAAATTTCTAAGTATATTATTATTTTTTTTAAATTGGCACTTGAGCTACCATCTGTTGCCAATTTTCTATTTTTATTTTTTCTTCTTCTCCCCAAAGCCCTCCAGTATGTAGTCGTATATTCTAGTTGTAGATCCTTCTGGTTGTGCTATGTGGGACGCCGTCTCAGTGTGGCCTGATGAGTGGTGCCATGTCACCGCCCAGGATCTGAACTGGCGAAACCCTGGGCTGCTGAAGCAGAGAGTGTGAACTTAACCACTGGGCCACAGGGCTGGCCCCTCTAAGCATAATTATTAATTTACATCAAGATTTGATCACTGAGGTTCCTCAGCTGTGTTTATAATTCCACTTTCTTCCAGCCCAGCAGCTCAGGACCAGGTCTGGCAGTTTACAATTATTAGAGAAGTTCCGTGTAAGAAGGGTGGACGGCCTCCAAAACAACAGGTAATTTATCACTATTTCCAGCTGCTAGGGTGTTTTCCTTTTATGATGGCACACTGTCAAGAAAGATGGTTCCGGAACTTTGTTGCAAGGGCAAGGAAGATTTGTCAGCAATGAGGCCTATCATGAGGTGGGCCAGAGGGAATTGGAAGAGAAGGGGAGGGTGTGAATATTCATTGAGCGCCTCTCTGCACCAGTAGCTTCAGCTACATTATTGCATGTCCTCCCCTCCATGACAGCCCTGTCAGGGAATAAAAAGTGATATTTATTGAAGGCTTACTCTGGGCCCACCGGTTACAGTCATTATCACATTGAATCCTCAAACAACCTATGGGCTACTATTATATGCATTTTAGATGTAAAGCTTCAAGGGTTAAATATCTTGCCCCAAATCGTGCAGCTCTTCAGAGGTGGAACCATAATTTAAAGGCACTTACGCTAACTTCGCAGTTTAACTTTGACTAACTACCTCTCACATACACCCAGTTCTTCTTTATCAGAGTTTTCCTGGTTATTCCAACTTATGCTTCCATGTGAAGTTTAGAATCACATCATCTAGTTGTTTTCTTTTTTTTTTTTAAATAAACTTTCTGGTATTAGGGTGAATAAAACATAAATTAGGTTATGGAAAATTCACTTCTTTGTCATGGTGTGTGTTTCCATTTTTAGAAAGTCTTTTTAGGTCTTTAGGAATATTGTAAACATTTTTTTCCTTTTTTCTTTCTTTCTTATTTTTTTTTTTTGAGGAAGATTAGCCCTGAGCTAACTACTGCCAATCCTCCTCTTTTTGCTGAGGAAGACTGGTCCTAAACTAAGATCCATGCCCATCTTCCTCTACTTTATATGTGGGATGCCTACCACAGCATGGCTTTTGCCAAGTAGTGCCATGTCTGCACCCGGGATCCAAACTGGCGAACCCCGGGCCTCCAAGAAGCAGAATGTGCTAACTTAACCGCTGCACCACTGGTCCGGCCCCTAAACATTTTTTTCTTATGGCTCCAACATATTAAGTTAATTCCTCTCTTAGCAGCTATATTCTTGTAGTCTTATCATCTATGTGGTTGTGTATGTGTGTGTATATACATAGAGAATGTGTGTGAAAGTTAACGTTTCTATTATTTTTATATGCCTAACGTCTTTCTGAATTCTCTTATTGGTTCTGGTAGCTTTTCAGTTGGTTCTCTCTTTTTCCAAATATGTGGTTGTAGTATCTGCTAATAATTTTTTCATGCTCCTTTCCAATTTTTAGAACTATGATTTCTTTCTCTTACCCAGTTGTATTAGCTATTACTTCTAGCACAACATCAAATTCTATTTCTGACTTTAATGAGAATGTTTCTAGTGCTTCCCGTTAAGCATAATGCTAGCTTTGGGGTTACGATAGGAGTATTTTATCTTGTTACAGACTTATTTATCTAACACTATCTTACTGTAATTGTGATTTCTAAAAACTAAAAATGGATATTAAATTTTGTCTTTTTGTCTGGTATCATTTAATACCTTTTTTTTCTTATATAATCTCAAACATAGGGGGTTTTGTCATACTCCCTTATAAAAATGGAATTATGTTTTATTATATTTTGTCTTTCTCACTATACAATACAGTACTTTGGGGAGTTCTTCCCAAGTGACCTCTTGTAGATCTGGCTCATTGTTTTAACGGCTGCATAATATTCCACGGTTTGGCTATAGCCCATTTATTCAGCCGTTCCCCTGTGATAGGTGTTCACCTGTCCCCTTTCTCCCCCGCTGTAAACAAATCTGCCGTAATCATCCCTGTATGTGTCACTTTATGTGATTGTTCCTTTTATTTCTAAGAGCCATATTCCCAAAGATGAGAATGCTGAGTTGAAAGTTGCATATAATTTTATTTTAATAGCCATTTTGCTATCCTGTTCAAGGTCTCCTAGCTAGAGCTGGATCCAGTGAGGGCTCTCTGACTCCAAATCTCACTAAACCAAACCACTATCCAGAGGAGAGTGCGTCAAAACCTGCTGATACGGATGGCTGATGGTGTTCATTGTACTATGCCACTTTACATAAGGGACTTGAGCATCCATGGACTTTGGTATCGGCTGGGGGGGGGGGTCCCAGAACCAATCCCCTGCAGATACCGAGGGACAACTGTATACAAAACAGGAACTTATTTCAAGTTATCAGACCCAAGCCAAAGTCTTGCTATATGCTCTGAAGTTGTCCAGATTGACAGGACACATGGAGCAGAAAGTGTAGCTGTTGCTACACTTGGACTCTTGGGTCAGAGCTGTGACCAGGGTGTGAGGATTCACAGGCTACAGGGACCACACAGTACTCCCCTCAGGGCAGCCCCTGCTGATTCACGATTGAGAGAAAGCAGTGAGGAGAGTTGAGGAGGAGGGAGGTTGGGAAAGAGAAAAGAATAGAGAGAGAGAGGAAGGGGTGCTGAAGACATTGTATTAGCTTCCTTTCACTGCCACAACAAATGACCGCAAAGAGTGGCTTAAAACAACACAAATGTATTCTCATAAAGTTCTGGAGGTCAGAAGTCCAAAGCCAGTTCCACTGGGCTAAAGTCAGGTACAGGCAGGGCTGGTTCCTTCTTGAGACTCTAGAGAGCTCTTTCCTTGCCTTTTCTAGCTTCAAGAGGGTGTCTGCTTTCCTTGGCTCGTGACCCCTGCCTCCATCTTCTAAGTGCATCGCTTCAACCTTTCGTTCCCTTGTCACATCACCTTTTCCTTCTGTGCCCTACTCTTTTCCCCTTATAAGGACCTTTATGATTCTCTTGGGTCTACCCGAGTAATCCAGGATATTCTCACCATCTCACAGTCCGTCCCTTTGATCACATCTGTAAAGTCCCTTCTGCTATGTAAGGTAACTGAGTCACAAGTTCTGGGGATGGGACATGGGCGTCTTTGGAGGGTGTATTGCTCTGCCTACCACTGACGTGATATGTGGAACCTGCAGCACCAGTGCATCCACTTTCTGCTCTTTGCAGGCTCATCCTAGCACTGAAGGAAACCTGGTTTGTTCATCTGCCCTCTCTCTGCTTCCCTAAGAACTTCCTTCTTGCCTTAGCCAAATCTTTTTCTCCTGCTCACAGCGAAAAGACAGGATCCATTTTGTTGCACATGAGATGGGCCAAGTATATGTTAGACTTTGAGTCTTTAGAGGAAGAGCCTGCTCTATAAGCTGAAGCACTGAAAAGCTGTGGTCAGGAAAACTTATTAACTGCCTTAGCTCGGGAGGGTTGCCCCAGTTGCATCTGCTTGTTCCTCCGATGTTGGACTTCCCTGTCTCATCTCACTCAGCTCCCATCGTCTCTCTTTTGTTCACTTGCTTCTGATCTCTTTCTTCACCTTGACCTCTGTAGCAGTTTGCTAGGGCTGCCAGAACAAAATGCCACAGACTGGGATGCTTAAACAACAGAAATTTTATTTTCTCACAGTTCTGGAGGCTGGAAGTCTGAGATCAAGACATTGACAAGTTTGGTTTCTCCCAAGGCCTCTCTCCTTGCCTTACAGATGGCCACCTTCTCGCTGTGTCCTTACATGGCCTTTTCTCAGTGCTTGCACAACCCTGGGGGTTTCTTTGTAAGTCTTAATCTCCTTTTCTTACAAGGACACCAGTTGGAATGGTTGAGGGCCCATCCCAAAGACCTCATTTTAACTTGGGTCCTCTTTAAAGAGGTAATTATTTTCAAATACAGTCACATTCGAAGTAACTGGGGGTTAGGACTTCAATAGGAATTTTAGGGGATACAATTTAGCCCGTAACAATGTCAATGAACCCCTCATTCCCCCCTGTTTAAACTTGGGCCACACACAACGCATGCCAACCCTAGGCTCTTTAACCACCGCCTGCCTCTGTCCCTCCTGGTTACTTGGTGGGACCATGGACAGCCCTGCCGAGGCCAGATCTAAAAGACTATGACGTGCTAAAAATTACACTAGGTAGACCCAGAGAGGCTATTCATTAGGATAAATCTTTATGGGTCTAGAATAATGCAATTTGGCATTTCTTAGAATAACATTTTGGTTCCTGCAAAGATAAGTACCACCTTCTTTAAGTACAAAAGCCATAATCCACAAGTAATAGCATAAGAGCTGAAAGATACATAGTGAAATAATGATAGAAGCTTCCATTATTTCACCCCCCAGAGGGCAGCTTCATCAGGTGACAGTTCTGGGGAAGCAGGACCCACCCTGGGTTCCAGCCTCAGTTCTGCCAATAGCAATGTAGACAAGGGAAATCTCAGCACCTAGTTGTACTTCAGAGTGTCACTTGGTAACGCAGGGATAACCACGCTTTGCTGATAGCACAAGGTAAACACTCTGGAACTTCTTAGATTCTGGATTAAACGCATTATTGTCCCCCAGATTCCATCCTGTGTCAAGTCATGTCTTGGGAGTATGCAGCGCTGAGTACCTTAGGACTGTAAGAGGGAAAGTCTAGAAAGGAGATGGTCATACTCCTTAGTCCCTAATACCACAATTGGCCACATATAAGTCCTGGGTAATAGAAGAATTTTCATTTTTAACTCCTTAAAACAGAAATATAAAAGAAAGAAGGGAAAGAGAGAAATGAATCAAAGGTTTTTTTGTTTTGTTTTAAACTTTTTATGAAGATTATGATAGTTTACAACCTTGTGAAATTTCAGTTGTACATTATTGTCAGTCATGCTGTAGGTGCACCACTTCACCCTTTGTGCCCTCCCCCCACCCCCCCTTTCTTCTGGTAACCACCAATCAGTTCTCTTTGTCTCTATGTTTAACTTCCACCTATGAGTGGAGTCATACAGAGTTCGTCTTTCTCTATCTGGCTTATTTCACTTAACATAATACCCTCAAGAATCAAAGGTTTTTAAATGATAAAAAATGAAAGTTTCTTAAATCATCAAAGGAAAAGAACTTGGGTTTCTAGAAAAACAAAAACAAGGCCTAGATTTATTGATTCCACCTGAGGTTTTTTCTGTAGTGCAATGGAACACCCCAGGTCTGCCTCTCACTTGCAGTCATCACCTGTGGGCTGGGAAGCTCACAGGTGGGGTAGGAGGGGGTGTGTCCCCAGAACAGAATCACTGTTGATTTTAAATAGATGAAGGGTGGCCTTGAAGCAGGAGTTAGAGTTAGTGCCTGGGGCCCACCTTCACCCCTAGGGAAGGTGGTTGCTCCGTTTCTCTTGTGGGGACCTGGAATTGGCCACCCCAAGATATGTCTCTTTGGCATGATGATTATTTGAGGCTGGTTCCTTTGCAGACAGGAAAACAACTGAAAAGTAGAATTTACTTACCCTTTGTAAGAGACATTTACATTGTAAAGGAAAACTCCATCTATAAAGATATCTCCCTCTCTACCAGGAAGAAGGGGAGATGACCTTGTCTCTAGAAACTCTTAATCAATGGGGAAGGCAAGGACTTAAATCTGCATTTGTTTATTGTGCTTGTCCGGTAACCTCCTGTAACTGACTTCCCTCCCCCTCCAACGTTGGCATTTCTTTAAGGATTAAGCATCTTTCCTTAGGCTAGGAACTGATTGCTGCGCTCACCTGTAACCATCCAGCTCGAGACAATAGACTTGCCTCCTGCCAGGCCCTCTGAGATAGCAGACCTACCACCTGCTGTGTCCCTCAAGCCCTGTGCCTACAGGGCGATCTTGTGACTATTGTGGGAGGGACATTTCAATCACATGTGAAACATCCTGTTTGGGGGTATATAACCACTCTGTGCACCCCACTTCTTCAGTGCCCTTTCTTCCTTTGGGAAGAAAGGCCCCTGGCCGTGGTCCTCATAAAACTTTGTTTAATTTTCTCTTGTTATTCTGTCTCATGTGAATTTAATTCGTTCTCCGGCCAGACGAACCCAGGTAATGGAGAGGAAAGGTCTTCCTCCCCTACACTCTCCAGGCCTTGGAGCTTGAGTGGGTTGATATCAGCTGGGGCCCAGTGAGAGAGATTCTAGGAGATAGAAGATTGGAGAACGGAGGAGGAGAGAAAGGAATGCAAGAGAAAGATAAATCTCTTGGCCCTTGCCCTTGGGCACGTGTTGAAATCATCTTACAGGCTATTTTAATTAGAACTCTCCATCTTGAGGAAGAAACTGAATGTAACTTCCAAAAACCACCCCCTTTTCCAAATGACATTCTTTTTGTGGGCCCCTCCCCCAACTAAGTTTCCATGGGTTCGCTGTCAAATGAAAGAAATTTCCTATTTTACCCCTTCTCAGTTTAAATTCTGGCTTTTTCACTTTTTTTGGTCCTCTTTCCTATGGCCCTTTATTCTGCAAAAGGGTGTGTACCTGTGCATATGCACCAGAAAAAAAGGAAAATTAATAAACTAGCAAGAGGATTGGAGGGCAAGTTGTGAAAGGAGAGTGAAGAGCTAAATTTATATAACCTAGAAACAGAGAAGGCTCTGGAGGAACATGATAAAGTTATACTTCACAGAAGCAATATAAATGAAGGGAGGGAATTATTCATAGTCTCAGAAGATGGCAGGCCAGAAGGGCTGGCCCCAAGCTGAGGCCGGGAAAGGCAGTCATGATGGATGATAAAGGCAGGATACCAGGGGGAGCTGCTGATGTGGGACCATGGCCTCACCCTTCCAGTTCATGTCCAACAGACGTGAGGATGCAGCAATGTCAGATGGTCAGCTGAGCATCTCACCATGGAAGCTTCCCACGCACAGCTCACCCCTGGGATGGGAAAGTCCCCTGCTCTGCCAGGGACAGTAGAGTCAGGGAGAAAGGGATTTTTTTTCTTTTGTTTCCAGTGTGGACAAACTTCCTCTGAAAATCACTTTAAAGAACCATACTTCCTTCCCTAACTGCAGACATAATTGCAAGCATAACACTCTAGTGACTTATGTTCATTTTTATGTTCTATCTTGCTTCATTTAATTTTTGATCAATTGCAGCTATTTTAATACTTGAAGTTTTCTGTCTAGCCAAAAAAGGAGGACAACTCTTTTCACCCTGAGCATGATACCATGGACATTTGCTGGCTGATTAAAGGGGCTCAATGCTGCCAAAGCCTGTAGGGTATCAAGTGGTGAATGGAAGGCAGGAGGTTGAGGTTCTCTTTCTTACTCTGCCATGTACTAGCTATCTATAGCTGCATGACAAATTACCACAAACTCAGTGGCTTAAAATGACTTTGATTATCTCACAGTTCCTTTGGATCAGGAATCTGGGTGTGGCTTAGCTAGATCTGCTTCTGGTTCTCCACAGCTGCAATGAAGGGGCCAGCCCAGGGTCTCTTAGAAGGTTGGGTCAGGCCACATCCTCTCAAGGCTTGGTTGGAGCAGCATCCACTTCCTAGCTCACTCTGTGGTTGTTGGCAGGATTGAGTTCCTCATGAGCTGTTGGACTGAGGACCTCAGTTCCTTGCTAGCTATTGGCCAGATGCCACCCTCAATTCCTTGCTACACAGGCCTCCCCAAACGTGGGAGCTTGGTTCATCAAAGTGAATAAGCTGAGAGGGCAAGAGAATGAGTAAGAGAGTGCCAGCAAGAGAGAGTACAAGTAAGACAGAGTTGGTCTTTTATAATCTATTCTTAGAAGTGACTTCCCATCATTTTTGCTGTATTCTTTTCATTGGAAGCAAGTCACTCGATCCAGCCCCAACACGAGGGCCAGAGATTACACAGGGAGTGGACAACAGGAGCTGGATGATCGTTGGGAGACACTTTAGAAGGCTGCCTACAACAGGATTAGCCAGATAAGTAGCCCTGGGCCTTAGTGCTTTTCTCTGTTTAACATCATAATAAAGGAAATTTTAAAGGTGGTTGAACCAGATCAGGGTGGCACATTCAGCTGCCTGGCAGAGCATGGTAGCTCACATTAATCCATAAAATAGGGGGCCGGCCCCATGGCCAAGTGGTTAAGTTCATGTGCTCCTCTTTGGTGGCCCAGAGTTTCACCAGTTTGGATCCTGGGTGCAGACCTAGCACCACTCATCAGGCCATGCTGAGGCGGCGTCCCACATAGCAGAACTAGAAGGACCTACAACTAGAATATGCAACTATGTACTGAGGGGGCTTTGGGGAAAAGAAGAAGAAGAAGAAAAGGAAGGTTGGCAACAGATGTTAGCTCAGGTGCCAATCTTTAAAAAAAAATCTATAAAATGGATCACATGTGAGATGATGGGCACTGATATAAGGACTCCTGATGAGTCCTCATGATGATGATACTTGCTCTGCTGGGCCTATAGTAGTCAAAATCCAATCTCTTAAAAAGATACAGGATAATCAGAAAGGGTCTCTCTCAGTCCGGATTGTACCTGCAGGTCGCCAGTCTGACATCACTCTAGCAAGTTGTTCTAAGTTGATGGTGTGGGGGAGGAAGACATTTCCTCTACCCACTGTGGGTTCTTCTGGCTGGAGAACGAATTACAGTCACATGAGACAGATTAACAGGAGAAAATTAGACAAAGCTTTATAACATGCATACATGGGAGAAGCTCAGGCTAGCTGAGCAACTCACCAAAACGGCTGAAGCCCCCACCTTAAATATCACCTTCAGCTAATGACAAAGGAGGATGTTGGGGGTGGAGGAGGAGTCAATCATGGGAGATTACCACACAAGTACAGTAAACAAATGCAGATTTAAGTCCTTGCCTTTAGCATTGATTAAGAGTTTCTAGAGGTAAGGTCATCCCCCCCTTCTTCCTGGTACAGAGAGGGAAACACCTTTACAGATGGAAATTTCCTTTACAATGTAAATATCTCCTAACAAAGGGCAAGCAAGTTCCACTCCTCAGAGCCTCCTTCCCCATCTGCAGTTTACTAAAAGTAACCAGCCCCAAATAATCCTCATGCCAAAGAGACATATCTTGGGGTGGCCAATGCCAGTCCCCCACAATGGCACATAGTAGGAACTTTACATATATTTTTTCTCTTCCATTCTCCTATCATCTGGAGCACCTTCCATCTGGCCAAAGCAAATGGCACTGGCTACTGTGTAGGTCATAATTCCCAACTCTTGTGAGGGATCAAATAACTACAATGACTCAAAAAGGAATGTTTTGTCAAAAGAGTGGTTCTGGCCAAAACAAGTGAATTCTGGTTACCCTATATGGAAGATGAGCTGGCTTCCTGGTTCTCTTGGTCCATATTTAGGCCCAGTCATATCCCTCCCATCAAACTAAACAGCAGTGGCATTGTCTAAAAGAAACTTCTATTGAGTTGAGGCAATACTTTTAGATGATGGAAATGTTTGGCATATTATTATCTCTTCAACACGTATTAACTGAGCACCGGCTGTGCCTGGAGCTGCATCAGCTCTGAGGATCCCAAGATGAAGAAGCCATGGTTCCTCAAGTTCTTCCAGTCTGTGGAGGACACGCTGACAACACAGTGTGACTTACACCATAGTGGAGGGTATACCAGGTAACAAGCCAGCAGGGGAGGGAAGAGCGAGGTCTGTGTGGGGTGGCTTGAAGGCTTCAGAGTGGACAGAGGTAGGCCTCTGTCTCTCCTGGGGACGTAAGCCACAACTCTCACTTTTGCTTTTGATGTCAAAATGTTTTACAATGGGATTATCTCATTAATCCTTCTAACACTCTGGGATTGCAAGAAGGACACAGATATTACTCTGAGAGAGAGAGAGCACCAAGTGGGGATCCTACAACATGAAGGAGAAGTCCCCTAAAGCCTGCTCCGGTGCCTAATAAGGCCCCACGGTGGGGAGATAATCCGGTCTCCGGCAGCAGCGACCTTGCTCAGCTCTGCTGGGCTTGAGAGGAGCTGGTTTGAAATCCTATTACTCATGGCGTTCATACGTTTCTGCTTTGGGATTAACTGTCTACGTGATTATCATTGAAGTGGCTAGTAATCACAATTATAACAGCATTGTAGTTTGCCTTTGTATTGTGTTTTTAAATGTTCTCATTTGATAGCAATGTAGAGATCTGAGTTCAGAAATGAAACAAGTTATATTCTTTCATCAAGCCTTCCGTGATCCAAATTCAAGGTTCTTATAGGGATGACCCAAATATTATCAAAGCACCAAATCCAGAATAAAGGAAGGGTGCTTATATGGAATGTATAATTTCTTGATTTTTAGATCTAAAATTCACATCTTTTCCTTCCCATACAGTTTTTAAAAAAATGTAACACAGTGTTCTTTCCCCCTTTATCCAACCCTAAACTCTTCCTAACCAGGGTGTTATTTGTGAAGCTGCTGCTTTGTCACTAGATATCTGGCTATTTCAAAAAAAAAAATCATTTGCGTATTGAAAATTGTGCAGGAAATGGCTTCAACTCTCTACCTCACTTTGTGTCTATCTGTGAATGCAAAATGCTGCTTTTCTGTGATCAGCGAGAAGGAAAAATGTCCTGTGCATTCATTCATGTGGGAGCTGTATCATCAGTCACTCTTTCTACCAGCCCTGAAAGGCAGTTCAAACAGCATCTATTTAGATTGGAGACCAATTAAATAATTATCAAGAGCATCAGGAAGATGACGAGAATGAGACTCAGAAGAGCACATGGAATCTGGCAGGTAAACAGTTGCTGTTCTGAATTTTTCCCTCTCTCGCCATTTATTAAACCATGTGTTTCCACTGACCTCTGCATATCAAACAGGGCCCGGCAGCTCCTTTTGAATGTACCAAACTCCCTGAGCACAAAGGAGTTTCCTGGGGCTTTGCAGGCTTAGAAGGAGATGCATTTTTTTCAGCTAAGCTGCCAGGCCATTCGGACCTGCGAAAATGAGCACTTGGTCAGGACTGAATGAATCTTGCGTTCTGGTCGCCTGCGCATGAGGAGTCTGCACCTTTGAACTCTGCCCAGCACATCCATTTGGCCAGCCTGATGTGGCCATCATCTCCAGGATGCTCAGATAGAGTGGCAGATTTGGTCCTTGTTTTCCATGGATAGATTTGCTCAAAGAAACAAACCTAGGAAAATCTGAACAAGCACCTTCTGAAAATGAACTAACACTGGCCTCCTCCAACTTGTGCACCTGGCTGGGGATCTTCCTGCGGCTGTCCCTGAGGGCTGGCCATTATCTTGCTGCCCCCCCACCCCAGGCAGAAGTAAGGCAGTGTGTAGCCATCCTGCTACAAACAAGCCGCATGCATTCACCATCGCTGGAGAAACAAATTGTCAGCAAATGGCCTATTCAGAATGAGTTTGCAACTCATCATCTGTCTCAGAAACCAGGAAATCTCTGAGGTGGCCCAGCACAAAAGGATGCAAATGATGAAGGGTCAACAGCAGATGCTGAATAATGGAGTGAGAACAAATAGCATTCAGGGGCTTCGTGTTTTTTGTGTCTCCCACAAATGGTGCCTCATTCTTCCCACATCATTTTCATTTTCAACCGTTCCATTTTCACGTCCAAGAGAAGTGCGAGGGGCATCTGGAGTGATTTCCGCTCGAGGTTGGCTGCCCTTGGATGGCAGTGAGCCTCTGCTCCTTTGCAGAATAGTGACGTGTCTGCAAAGCGTTGTGATAGCCAGCCCATCCTGCCGCATGTTGCAGAGATGGATATATTGTCCTGCTGAGTGGATGTGATTGCACTGACTTAAAGTTTGCAGAACAATTTAAAATCCTAAATGAAGAAAAGGGGGACTTACCAGAGTTGTCACTGACCTTGAGCTTGAAGACACACAACTGGATCTATGATTTTTATTAAAGGAAGACCATTTTCTGGTGTCAGAAACCAAGGAGAAAACATGATACACATACACACCCACACCCCTCGCCCCTCTGCATGTGAGGGGGAAGTGAAGTACCGGCGGGGGGCCTGCCTTGGCTGGGACACGAGAGAGGAGGGAAACTTGAGCATTGACACAAAACTGCAGATATAATAACATTGAGGTTAACCTGCCCCTATGTTGACTGAATTTTTCTTCTTTTACATGACATAATAATGACAAAAATAACAACATTTAATGAAGACTGTTCCAAGGACTATTCTAAGAGCTTCATAGAATGATCTTATTTGATCCTCCTAATTACTGTGAGAGAGATGCTCTAATTATCGGAGCTTGAATAAATTGTTCCAGGACACAGAAATAAGTTTGGAGGAGCTGGGGAAAGGCCCCCAGGAAAAGTTGCTCCAAACCTAGCTTACAACCAGAGGACTTCAGTTAGGACTAAGTAAAGATGCATATTAACAGGAAAACTCAAAAACAATAAACGTAAGTTTATTTTATCTTTCTCTCTGGTAATAAAAGTCTGGGAAGGGCTGACCTGGTGGCATAGTGGTTTAGTATACGTGCCCCACTTTGGAAACCTGGGGTTTGCAGGTTCAGATCCTGAGTGCAGACATGGCACCACTCATCAAGCCATGCTGTGGTAGCATCCTACATACAGAATACAGGAAGATTGGCACAGATGTTAGCTCGGGATGAGTCTTCCTCAAGCAAAAAGAGGGAGATTGTCAATGGATGTTAGCTCAGGGCCAATCGTCCTCACCTAAGGAAAAAAAAAAAAGTCTGGGACTAGCAAATCCATGGTTGGTATAATAACTTTCTGTCACTGGGGATTGGTTCCTTACCTTTTTACACCACCATCCTTACTTTGTGGCCACCTTCCATCTTAAGTGTACTTCATGGTACAAAAATGTTTTTAGAACCTGGGCCACCATATCCAATTCCAAGAAGCAAAGAGGAGGGAGAGATAAGGGAAAAAATGTGCCTGTGCAGCTGTCTGCTCCCTCTTTAAGGAGAGTTCCAGAAGCCCCACTCACTTCTGTTTATGTCACATTGGCTGTAACTTAGTCATGTGGCCACACCTATCTACAAGAGACAGTGGGGCATACAACTTTCAAGCAGAGTATATTGTTGCCTTGAATACAATTGAAACTTAATTTTCAAGGAAGAGAAGAATGCATATTGGTAGGTAACCAGCAGGATATACCAGAGGTCCCGGCTGGCATTAACTGGAGATGTAGATACAACAGCCATACAGATTTGCCCTCATCCCTACTGCCCGCTTGCTTGATCCTCTGATTATTGTGAACGCCAAGGAGCTTCCTGGAATAGTTCACACTCTGTCCAAAACTGAGCTTCAGACATACACCACCTGGCATTCCCAATGGCCTGGGCGGGGCTAGAGGAGAGGAGGTTGGAAGCCTCTCAGAAAATGGTCAGGCCCCTGAGAGAGAGTTCACCAAGAGGAGGAAGGAGTCTGGGAGTCTGAGTGTGAGGTGAGCTCCACTCTGGATAAAGCTTAGCAGCTGGTACTAAGATCCTCTCTGACCCACCCGCTCTGTGGATTTGTCCACCCTGGGGACAAAGATGTCTTTATGTGTAAATTCAAGTGACTATATTAAACTCCATTACATGTCTAGACATGAACAGCCCTGATGTGGAGCTCCCTCTGAGTATAACACAGAGAGAGGAAGCCATCTCGTCTTATTTCTCAAGTCACCGTGGAATTGCTGAGGAGGTGACTTAAGGGTTAAGCATATGGCAGCCAGGGATAGCTACAGGGATGTGCGCCCACAGCGGCAGACGTGGAAGGCAGCATGATGAGATCAAAAGGACAGGACAAGGTCAAGTGATTATGTAGGATAATCCTGGATGCTCCAAGTTACTGGCGGGGGATTCTTTTCATGGGGCTGGAAAGTATGTCGTAGTCAGGGGATTAGCGTTAGTAACATTCATATTTAGCTGTTAACGATGTTAGTTATTTATAAACACACCAAGGCATGGAGATATTTGGGTTACACTAAGTTCGCACAAGTTTCCGCTGAGCTATTTTTGCTCAAACACCAAATCTTGAGCTTGGAAAACACAACCAGGTGAAACTAACATAACCTCCCCACTTTCCCTCCTCCTAAATTCTGCTGCTCAATTTCACCCAAACTTAGTGGAAAGCTGTCCATCGAGGGAAGAATAGGGAAAAGACAGAAGAAAAGCAAGACAGCAAGAATACAAGAAAGAAGGAAGAGGAGGTGGGAGGAGGAAGACAGAAAAAGTGAAAGGCGGGAAAGAGCAGAGGCAAAATCTTACCACTGTAATCCTCATCAGGCTAGTGGTAAAGGTGATAGTAATAAAGGTAATGATGTTTGCTTTCATTTTCAGAATGGACAGTCATATAACTTGTGAGAAAATGGGCTATTGACAATTGTTAGAAAGCACACTCTCATTCACACAGCTTAGTTAGTGACAAAGGAGTACGTATTAGTCAGAATAGCTTTCAAAATTTGAGACTATAGTCCTGTGTCACTTAACAAAGGGATACATTCTGAGAAACGCATCGTTAGGTGGTTTCGTCATTGTGCAAACATTGTGGAGTGTACATACACAAACCTAGATGGTATAGCCTACTACACACCTAGGCTATGTGGTACTGATCTTATGGGTCCACTGTTGTATATGCAGTCTCGTGTCGACTGAAATGGCATTAGGCAGCGCTTGACTGCATTCTGTGCCAAGAGTTATGATGACACTGAGTATTGTGGTTGAAGAGCACTAAACAAGGAGGACAAAGTCCTAGCTCTCAGCTTTCCCTCCAATAGCTTAAGGTCCCAGCTAACTTCCTCTGTGAAAGAGCAATAGCCCTTCCTGCCCTGCTTGGCTCACAAGGGTGTGGTGAGGGTCAAATTAGAAGAGACTGGGTAAAGTGCTTTACGAAAGTTTCATAAAGATATGAGTTGTTATACTTAGCAGAGACCTGAAGACCCAGGCTAAGTGCAGCGAAGTCAAATTCCTTAAAGAGTTAGAACTCACCTGCTAATCACTTTCACTTAAGGACATTGTAGATGTCATCAATGAGCTCTATCAAAATAAAGGGACCATGTATGCTTCCTAACAATGCCACCTTCTGAGAGAAACTCAGCATTTGGGGATGCAGAAGGTGGCCATATGGATTTCAAGCCTGACAAATGGGTCCCAAAATAATATTCTCTGGCCATTTTAGGATATATCATTTCAAAGACTCTCTCCCAACCCCATTTTGTGGACATCCGTAAAACACGCATCCATACACACACACAGATTTCTGATTCTAAGAATTGGAAATTAAGATATTTGGACCAAAACTTTTGGTGAAAACAACTCGAATTTTAATTTCTTTGAAACATCAAACAGCTCGTATGATCTAAAGAAACTATCAGCACACAGTGTAAGTGTAAACAGAACATGGAGAACTAAGAAGGGCCTGGGCATCAAAGCCACTTTTATCTCTTGGGCCATTTGAAAATTCTGGCAATTTTTAAAACATTCTCCCAATCACGGGGGGCAGAAGTTAACGTGGCCACACCTCTTTTGGGCCCCAACTGGAAACTCTTAGGGTAAGTGTGAACCAGGAATAAACTCTAGCCATCACCACTACCACCATCACCACCTCTGGCCAAAGGATTGCAAAGAGACTGCCTTGATACTAGATGGAGCAGTAGGAAAAACAAAAAGGGAAAAAAAAATGTCCACACAAAGTTGTGGCCACTGCCCATCCATGCACAGATTTGTAGCCTGGGTTTACATTGCCAGTTTAGCCCATGGAATCTCAAATCATGAATTTGTCTTAACAGAATTGGTGACTGATCAGTGCTCCCAAGCAGGAGTAAATACAGACCCTCTTTAAAAGAGGGTACGTTTATTCTAGGCTTCAAAAAATGCCCATAGAAAAAAAAATTAAGGGCAGTAAGCATTATGCTTACCAAAAAATAACTAAGCACCAATGAAATAAGGCATCATGAGTGAGAATCAGGAAACACAGAAAATGAAAGAAACAGCCCCATAAAGATTTCACATATTGTAATTATAAACCATTATAACTGTGCTTAAAATATATAAATAAAAGATAAACTTAGAAATTTCTACAAAGAATATTGAACTATAAAAAGGGAGCTAGATTAGGGAAATCTAAGAGCTAACTAGATTTTATAACATAACTAGAGCTAACTAGATTAGGGAAAAACACACACACACACACACAAATAGACCTTCTATAAAAAAAAGTTACGTTAAGCAAAGATAAAACCTTAGTTGATGAGTGAAAAATCAGAGAACTAAAAAATAGCTGTGAAGAAATTATCCAGAATGCAGTACAAGAAAGAAAAAGGTTGGGAAATATGGATGAGTTACAGAGAAATATGAAAGATAAAGTGAGAAAATTTAACCTATATTTAATCAGCTCTAGAGGAGAGAAGAGAGAGATAATGGGGAGAGAAGCAATTTCCTTAAACAATGACACCAATCCACAATTTCAAAGAGCCCAACAAGTCCAAGAATGATGATAAAAGAGCTCTATACTTAAAGAAATGATGGACAAACTGCAGAAGACCAAAGACAAAGAGAAGCTCTTAAATCAGCCAGAAGGAGGAAAAGAAAAATCACCTTCAAATGAGCAGTAGTTAGCGGCAACAAGAGAAGCCAAAATAGTATATCTCCATGGAACAGAGAGAAAATCTCTCCAACCTGGAGCAGTAAACAGCACCCAAAAATCTTTGAAGAATGCATGAAGGTAATAAAAACCCTTTTAGACAAAAGTGAAATAGTTCGCCATTCAAAGATGCTCCCTAAAGGAAATTTTAAAAGACAAACTTTTATTGGTTTTTATTGATATATAATTGACACATAACATTGTGTAAGTCTGTGTGCAATGTGTTGATTTGATACATTTATATATAGCAATATGATTGCCAACATAGCCTTAGGTAACACCTCCATACTGTCACGTAATGGTGATTTCTTTTTTGTGGCAAGAGCAATTAAGGATCTAGTCTCTTAGCAACTTTGAAATTTATAATACAGTACTGTTGACTATATTCAATATGCTGTACTTTAGATCTCCAAAACTTATCTACTAGTGGCAAATTGGTACCCCTGATTAACATCTCCCCAATTTCCCTAGCCCTTGGTAACCACCATTCTACTCTGTTTTTATGAGTTTTTTTTTTTAAATTCTACATATAAGAGAGATCATATGGTACTTGTCTTTCTCTGTCTGACTTATCTCACTTAGCATAATGCCCTCAAGGTCCATCCATGTTGTTGCAAATGGCAGGACGTCCTTTCTCATGGCTGAATAATATTTCCTTGTGTGTATATATATATATATGTATGTATGTATGTATATATGCCACATCTTCTTTATCCATTCATCCGTTGATGGACACTTAGGTTGCTTCCATATCCTGGCTGTTGTGAATAATGCTGCAATGAACATGGATGTGCAGATATCTTTTCAAGACACTGATTTCAATTCCTTCAGATAAATACCCAGGAGTGGAATTGCTGGATCATATGGTAGCTCAATTTTTAATTTTTTGAAGGACTGCCATATTGTTTTCCATTTCAGCCAACAGTCTATAAGGGTTCCCTTTTTATCATATCCTTGCCAACATTTGTTATCTTTTGTCTTTTGGATAATAGCCTTTCTAACAGGTGTGGGTAATATCTCATTGTGGTTTTGACTTGTGTTTTCCTGATCATTAGAGATGTTGAGCATCTTTTCAAAAAGCTATGGCCATTAGTATATCTTCTTTGGAAAAATGTCTATTCAGATCATTTGCTCATTTTTCAAATTGGATTATTTGCTTTTTCGCTATTGAATTATATGAGTTCTTTATATATTTTGGATATTAACCCCTTATCAGACATATAGTCTGTGAATATTTTCTCCCATTCTGTAGGTTGCCTTTTCAATTTAGTTGTTTTCTTTGTAGTATAGAAGCTCTTTAGTTTGATGTAGTCCTATTTGTTTATTTTAGTTTTTGTTGCCTGTGCTTTTGGTGTGTTATCCAAGAAATCATTGACAAGACCAATGTCAAGGATCTTTCTCCATATGTTTTCTTCTAGGAGTTTTATGGTTTCAAGACTTACGTTTAAGTTTTTGATCCATTTTCAGTTAATTTTTGTGAGTGGTGTAAGATAGGGATCCAGTTTCATTCCTTTGCTTGTGGACATCTAGGTTTCTCATACCATTTTTTGAGGAGACTGTCCTTTTTCCATGGTGTGTTCTGGGACCTTTGTCAAAAATTAGTTGACCATATATATGTGGGTTTATTCTGGACTCTCTATTCTGTTTCGCTAGTCTATGTATCTGTTTTTATGCCAGTAACATACTGTTTTGATTACTACAGCTTTGAAATATTGCTTGAAATCAGGTAGTGTGATGCCGCCAGCTTTGTTCTTCTTTCTCAGGATTGCTTTGGGTATTTGGGGTCTTTTGTGGTTCCAAAAAATTTTATGATAGTTTTTCTATTTCTGTGAAAAATGCCGTTAGGATTTTGATCAGGATTGTATTGAATCTGTAGATCACTTTTCGTAATATGGATATTTTCACAACATTCTTTCAGCCCAGGAACATGGGATATTTTTCCATTTATTTGTACCGTCATCGGCTTCCTTCATGGATGTCCTATAGTTTTCAGAGTCTTTCACCTCCTTGGTTAAATTTATTCCTAAGTATGTTATTGATTTTAATGTGATCATAAATGGGATTGCTTTCTTAATTTCTTTTTCAGAAGGTTCATTGTTAGTGTATAGAAAAGCAACTGATTTCTGTATGTTGATTTTTGTATTCTACAACTTTACTGAATTTATTTTTTGGTTCTAACAATTTTTTTAGTGTAGTCTTAAGAGTTTTCTGTATGTAAGATCACATCATCTGCAAATAGATAATTTTACTTTTTTCCCCCTAATATGGATGCCTTTTATTTCTTATTCTTGCCTTACTGCTCTGGCTAGGACTTCTAGTACTAGGTTGAATAGAAATGGTGACAGTGGGCATCCCTGTCTTGTTCCTGATTTTAGAGGAAAGGATTTTAACTTTTCACCACTGAGTATGATGTTAGCTGTGGGCTTGGCATACATGGAGTTCATTATGCTGAGGCATATTCCTTCTATATCCAATTTGTTAGGCATGTTTATTATGAAAAGGATGTTGTAGTTTGTCGAATGCCTTTTCTGCATCTACTGAGATGACTATATAATTTTTATTTGTCACTTTATTAGTGTAGTGAATCACATTGATCGATTTGCATATGTTGAAACATTCTTGCATCCCAGGGATAAATCCCACTTGATCATGGTGAATGATCCTTTTAACGTGCTGTTAAATTTGGTTTGCTACTATTGTGTTTAGAATTTTTGTGTCTATACTCATCAGGGTTATTGGTCTGTAATTTTCTTTTCTTGTAGTGTCCTTATCTGGCTTTGATATTAGAGTAATGCTGGCCTTTTAAAATGAGTTTGGGGGTGTTGCCTCTTCTTCATTTTTGGGGGAGAGTTTGAGAAGGATTGATATTAATTCAAGTGTTTGGTAGAATTCTTCAGTGAAGCTATCTGGTCTTGGATTTTTTTTTTTGCTAGAAGACTTTTGACTACTGATTCAAGCTCTTTACTTATTATTGGTCTGTTCAGATTTTTCTATTTCAGTTGCCCCCAGCAATGGTAGATCAGAGCGATAACCTGGGACTTGGGGGGTGGGGATCAGGGCAACAGAGGTTGCCCAGGTAATGGTGAGACAAAGCCCTGACGTGGGGCCATGGATGGTGCATGGAACTGTGGCAGTTCCACTTCTGGTCCCATATATGGTCAGATGGTGTGGCATCCTGATCCTGGAGAACAGGGCACAGCAGCAACTGGGGACCCTAAGGTCAGATCTCACCACAGCTCCAGCCCCAGCCCCAGGAAGTAGATACAGTCCGTGGGACTCTAGGGCAGCTCTGTCGGCTGGGATCAGCGCTGGGAAGACTGTGGTAGACCTCTGTAGCAAGGACTGCGAAGGTCCACAATGGCCAGGCACGCTTGGGTTCTCTTGTTCTACTTTTTCCCTTGGGGTGAAATTCCTCTGAGGGGATCGCTCCTGCCTGGTGTCAAGCTGCTCTTGACCAGGAGATGGGGTGACGTGGGTAATGCTCTTCCTGTACTTTTCTATGCAGCCAGCTTCAACCCTCGAGCTCTGCGGGGTTTTTTGCTATTTCTTCTTTGTAGTCCTAAGCTTGCCCTGAGCTGTTTTCTTCAGTTTGTAGTTTATTTGTTGTTTTTGTTGTTTCGTGGGGCAGACAAGCTTTGGGACCTCTTAGCTCTTCATCTTGCTTAGAAGATAGACTTCTGACAGAAGGATAATGATCAAAGATTTGAAGTCTGAAATGGAAGAAGGAATAAAAAGAAATACAGAGCAAAGAAATGGTAAATATATGATGAAACCTAAGAGCACAGGTTGAATAAAATCATAAGACTTTGTCTTAAAAATTTTAAAAGGAACAAAATACAAGTAAAATACAACAATAGAGTTTGAGTGAGGAGGGAAAAGAATTGGAGCTAAACATTCTAAATTCTTCATAGACTTCGGGGGCAGAATAATTGTATGGATCAACCTCAAAACTTAATGTTTTCATTTAGTATTTGCAATAATCACAAAAAGTGGACAAATAGAATATACAATTCCCTTTCTAGCAAATTGGTATGAGATTAATAATAGAGGTATAAAGTTAAAAACAAAGAAACATAAAATAGGGCAAAAAATAGCATTGAAATCACACACAAAAATGGCACATTTAAAAAAAAGTATATAAGTAATTACATTAATGTCAGTGGACTAAATTCTCAGGTTAATAGACGGATTGTAGGCTGGATAGAAAATGAAAATCACAACAACAAAATCTGTCATTTACAAGACACATACCTAAAATATCAGAAACAGCAAAGTTAAAAATTAAGGAATATGCAAATACTAACTAAAGTCTAGTTGACTTAGCTTCTTCTATATTAAATAAATTTTAAGGCAAAATATCTTGCTAGAGATGAATAGTGTCCTTCATAAGGATAAATGGTTCAAGTCATCAGAAAGTTATTCTACACGGTTTTAAATGTGTTTACATAATAATTTATCTTGAAAATATATAAAGCAAAAGTTGAGAGAATTACAAGAAGAAATAGCAAAGTAACAATCATAGTGGGAGATTTTTTTTAACACATCTCTGTTAGGAACTGATAGAAAAAGCAGACCAAAAAACTCTGAGATAAAAGATTTAAATAAGGCGATTAACAAATTTGATTTATTGAACTTATATGGAACAATATAACCAGTAAATGCAAAATATGCTTCTTTTAAAGTGTGTGTGAAGTTTTTACAAAAAATTACTGTATCCTGGACAACAATGCAACCTTCAACAAATTTATGAGGACACCATGTTCTCTGATACATTGCAGTTAATTTAGAAATGCAAAGGAAAAAGATAATTAGAAAATCATTATTAACTTAGAAATTAAGAACTCTACTTCCAAATTATCTATAGATCAGAGAA
Organism: Equus asinus; assembly: GCF_041296235.1. Classification (NCBI taxonomy): domain Eukaryota; kingdom Metazoa; phylum Chordata; class Mammalia; order Perissodactyla; family Equidae; genus Equus; species Equus asinus. Next base: position 36,821,477 of record NC_091812.1, read on the forward strand.
CAAACCATAAGTAAAAAGTTAGAAACATTCTTAACTGAACAATGAAAATGACTTTCTTATCTGTAAGGGGACAGACATGACAGCAGTGTTTGGAAATTTATAACTGTAAATGATTACATTAGAAAAAATTAGGACTTCAAATTAATGTTAAGCATTTACATGAAAAATTCAAAAGTAAAAAACTCAAAGGAAAGGAAAAAATGAAGATCAGAAAGTAACAGAAGGCACACACAAAATACAAAGAATTCATAAGGTCAAAAGCTGGGGTTTATTAAAATTTATTTATTTTTAAAGATTTTATTTTTCCTTTTTCTCCCCAAAGTCCCCCGGGAACATAGTTGTATATTTTTAGTTGTGGGTCTTTCTGGTTGTGGCATGTGGGATGCCGCCTCAGCATGGCTTGATGAGTGGTACCATGTCTGCGCCCAGGATCCAAACCAGCGAAATCCTGGGCCACCAAAGTGGAGGGCATGAACTTAAACACTCAGCCATGGGGCCAGCCCCAAAAGCTGGTTTATTTGAAGACTAATAAAATTGAGAAAATTCAGGAAAGATTGATTAAGGGAAAAAAAGAGGAGATACAAATAATGAGTAACAGAAATGAAAAGATCAACATTCTACAGATGTTGCAAACATTTTGAAATGTAATAAGGGGATATTGTAAATAACTTCATGTGAATAAATTGGGAAATTTGATAAAAGGACCAAATCTTTTAAAAATGTAATGTATTACAATTAACTTAAGGAGAAATAGAAAACCTGAACATTTCTACAACCATTAATGAAATTGAACCAGAAGTTATAAATCTTCCTCTAGATAAAACCGTTGGTGAGTTCTAACACAAAAATCTTTAAAAAAAACACAATTCTAATTTTACGCAAGGTCTTCTAGAGAACAGAAAAGGAAGGAATGTTCCATTAGTGGGCTTAATTAATCCTGTGCTCTAGCCATCCTCCTTTATCTTATAATTACACCATCTGTAATGCCTGTGGCCTCCAAGAGAAAAATACAGAGAAGGCACAACCACTCCTAACTTAGATTTTAAGTACATGTCCTTTTTTTTTAAAGATTTTATTTTTTTCCTTTTTTTCCCCAAAGCCCCCCAGTACATAGTTGTATATTCTTCGTTGTGGGTCCTTCTAGTTGTGGCATGTGGGACGCTGCCTCAGCGTGGTTTGATGAGCAGTGCCATGTCCGCGCCCAGGATTCGAACCAACGAAACACTGGGCCCTGCAGCAGAGTGTGCGAACTTAACCACCCGGCCACGGGGCCAGCCCCAAAGTACATGTCCTTTTTACTCAGATTCCTATTGGCCAATTTAACTGCAAGGGAGGCTGAGAAATATAGTCTTATCTGTAGAGGGTGTAGAAATGGTGTGGTAAAAAGATAACATATCTTTGCCACACACAACTCACATTTTATGAGCTAACACAATCCCCTTAATAAAACTTCACAGGGGAAGTAATAAAAAAGGAAAACTATAGGCCAATCTCCCTCATTAATGTAGATGGAAAAGTCCTAAACAATATTAGCAAAATTAATCTAGTAACAGGGAAAAAGGATAACATATTAGGACTAAATTGGGTTTATTTCAGAAATGCAAAGTTAGTTTAAAAACTGATTTAAAATACCAATTAATGTAATTAACCACATTAAGATATTAATGAAAGTAGTCAAATATTATCAATGGTTAAAGAAAAAGCTTATGATAAATGCAATATCATTTATGATTTTAAAAAATTTCTTAGCGTACTAGTAGTAAAAATGTAACTACTTGATTCAGATAAAGAGTATCTATAAAAACACCACTCAGCAGATGTCATGCTTAATAGTGAAATATTGAATGCTTTCCCCTTAAAATCAGAAGCAAGAAAGTAACTTACTAATACTTCTATTCAACATTGTCCTGGAGGTCCTAGTCAGTGTAATGTCAAAAAAAGAATTTAAGGTTTGAAAATAAAACTCTCACTATTTATGAATGATATAACTTTTATGTTTATAAAATAATACACAGGACATGTATTAGAATTAGTATGAGAGTTTAGCAAATTTCCAGATAGAAAATTCAATACAGAGTAACTATAGTCCTATATATCAGTGTAATATAGGTGTGATGTGAAGGTATACAAATACGCCAATGAGGAAGCAAGGATAACCTAGAAAACACACCCATGCTTATATGGCCACTACGTATATGAAAGAGACGCCCTGAGGAAAAGTAGAAAGTATCTTCAATAAATGGCATTGGGACAACTGGGTAGCAACATGAAAAAAACATTACCTATGTCACACCAAACACAAAATGAATTCCAGTTGAATTAAAGACCTCATGTGAAAGGCAAAACTATAAAGCTTTAAGAACACAATAAAGGAAGGTATCTTGAAGATAGAGAAGAATTTCTAAAGACAAAAAAGCACTAATGATGAAAGAAAAGATTGATAAACTTGACTACATTAAAAATCAAGACCTTGTGTTCATCAAAAGACGACATGAACAGTAAAAAGAAAAGCCATAGAGTGGGAGAAGCTATTCACATTACATATAACTTACAAAGGACTAGTATCCAGAATATGTAAAAAACTAGAAATAAATAAGAAAAACAACATGGTTGGGAAAAGGACAGAAAATTTGAACAAGCATTTCAGAGACTAAGGAAATCCAAGTGGTCAATAAATGTATGAAAAATGTCCTCAAGCTCAATGTTCCCACGAAAATGCAAGTTAAACCACAATGAGATGCATTTACCCTCAGATACCCTTAATAAACTGGCAAAGAAAATCCCAGATATTTGATAATGTCAATGTTGATGAGGATGTGGACCGACTGACTGGAGTGTAAATTGTTAAAACCCTTTGGGAAGTACTATGGAATGATAATGCATATCCTATGACCTAGCAAGTCTACTCCCGAGAAAGTCAAGTACATGTGCACCATGAGACACAGACAAGAATGTCCATAGCAACATGGTTCCATTATATTGAAATAACTCAAATTTTCATAAACAGTAGAAGGAATATGTCCATACAATAGAGTATCATTTGCTGGCAACAAACTACAGCTCAATGCAATAACATGGATCGATCTCACAAATCAAATGTTGGGCAAAAGAAACAAGATGAAAAAGTCATATGATATGATTCTTTTCTTATAAAGTTCAAAAAAAAGAAGGGCAAAGCTGAATCATAGAGTTTAGCAATATTTAGGTTCTAAAACTTTTAAAAAAGCAAAAAAAATCATGATCACAAAAGACAGGACAGTGGTTATTCATAGGATTATGAGAGGGGAAGGCATACAGAGGTCTTCCAGGGGGCTGGCAATGCTCTTTTCCTTGATCTAGATCGGGGGTCAGCAAACTTTTTCTGTGAAGGACGATATAGTAATTATCATGGGCTTTGTGAGCCGTATGGTTTCTGTCACGACTACTCAAGACTGCCGATGTAGTCTGAAAGTAGACAGAGATAATATGTGAAGGAACGGGCAAGGGAATGTCCCAATAAAACTTTATTTACAAAAAAAAGCAGCCAGCCAAATTTGGCCCATGGACCAGATTTACCAATCCCTGTTCTAGGTGATGGTGATGAGGGTGTTTGCTTTATAAATACCTGTTTTATACAATCTTTTGGGTATGTATGTCATATTTCACAAAAAGAGAGATTCAGACCCAGGAAAGAAGTTTAGCCCAGGTGTTAATCTTTAGAGCTGTGGAGTCAGAAAGCCTGGATGTGATTTTTGTCTTACCCACTCACAAGGTATTGGACCCTTGGGCAACATACATAATGTACCCTCTGTAAAATTAGGGGCATGATGATACCTACCTGACAGGTCTGTTCTGAGGAGTAGCTGAGATGATCAGGTTAGATGCTTAGTAGAGCTCCTAGCACATAGTAAGCACTCAAGATTTTCTTTCCCTCAGATAATAGGGTCATTAAGGCATGTTCAGCAACTCTTACCAAGACTCTAAAGATGTTCTTGTTGTGGTTGGCAAAAATTATCTCCTAAGGAAAGAATTTATGGAAGAATAGAAAATACACATAATGTGGAAAAATCACAAGTTAACATCACTAGTAAAAATAGTATGTTGCCTACTATTTCCTGGAAAGCACTTTTTCCTTAGCATACTTTGGGTGCTAAACAGAAGACTTATAAAAAACATTTTTAAAATGTATTCCAAATGTAAATTATAAGAAGAAAAAGTAGTGTGAAGGAAAAAGTTCTTTTCTGATTCCCAAACTAGGATGACTATGCTTTATGCCTCAGGGAAGTCTGAGGGGCTAAAAATCTGATTCCAGCTACAAAAGGGTAGACTGTTGTGGAAGGCAGAATAATGGCCCCCCTGAAATTTCCACATCCTAATTCCTGGAAACTTTGCATATTTTATCTTATTTTGCTAAAGGGACTTTTTGGAACTGTCATTAAGCTAAGGCTCTTGAGATGGGGAAATTATCCTGGATTATCTGGGGGTTCTCAATGTAATAAAAGAGTCTTTATAAGAGAAAGATGGAGGCAGGAAAGTTAGAGTCAGAGAAAGACTGGAAGATGCTATGCTCTGGCTTTAAAGATGGCAAAAGGGGCTACAAGCCAAGAAATGTAGGCCTCTAGAAGTCAGAAAAGGCAAGAAATTGATTCTCCTCTGAAGTCTGCAAAAGAAATGCAGCTCTGCCCTCAGCCTAACTTTGGCCCACTAAGACCAATTTCAGACTTTTGATCTCTAGAACTCTAATATAAATTTGTGTTGTTTTAAGCTACAAAGTTTGCAGTAATTTGTTACAGCAACATTTGGAAACTAGTAGAACTGTCAAATGGATGGAGTATGCAATTGGGCCAAACATAACTTGTGAACTCTTTCCACACTTTTGTTACGGATTTTTATTATTTATCCAAAAAATGCTTGTTAGTGACCTCCTGGGTACCAGGCACTGGGGTTACACAGATGAATGAACATGGTCCCAGTGCCCAGGGAGCTTACAGAATAATAGTGTTGGGAACTAGTCTCGTGTTTCTGCACATCTGGTGAGCAGAAGCACTGATTGCCTTTATTCAAGACTGTCTTTTCAAGGATATTTGTCTGTGCAGAGAACAACCTTAGAAGACAGAATCTACCTCCAGAGCAAAGGGCAGACATGGTTACAGTCCAGTATAAAAAATTCAAGTCCCCTAAGCTCAGGGTTCCTCTCTGATGGCAACCCACTGTGTGTGAATGTACCATCTGGCCCTCTTTGTGCCACCCTGTGAGAACTGTGATGGGAAAAACCAGCTCCAGAAAATTCTGATCCTCTGGCTACTGCTATTTCTGTGAGTAATAAATGGTCTTTTGTCTCTGACCCAGGGGTTTTGTGTCTTCTGTCAGCATCTACAAAACTGCTGAACTAGGTTAACTTGTTAGTTTACAAATAGGGTAAAGTCTCAGACCCTTCACAGTTCTTGACAAGTAGTAAACAGAACAGTGTACAAACCTCTGTGATCACCATGGGTCAGGGTCTACTAAGAATGTTCATAATAGAAATGGAAAAGGAAGAGGCAGCCTGTCTACCAGTTACCACTGACTCTGCTAGTACTGTACAAATATTCTCACTGAGTTTTCACACTGCTCTGTAAGAGATGCTACCGTCATTTTAATGGCCACCCAGATGTCAGCTAGGATGACCTGGTTGCTTGTGATTCAGATAAAAAGGACTCAGCATGTCCCCAATTACCTCACTTAGTACATGTCCTTAAGAAAATCCAGTGCTCACAGAAGACTCCAGAGCAGTGATTCTCAAAGGGGGTGATTTCCCCCCAATTTAGCAATGGCTGAAGACATTTTTGGTGGCCGCAACTTAGGGTAGGGGTGTTGTTAGCATCTAGTAGCTAGAGGCCAGGGATACTGCTAAACATTGTACAATTAAGAGCCAATGAAACAAAGAATTACCCAGTCTGAAATGTCAGTAGTGCTGAGGTTGAGAACCCTGCCCTGGAGTGTAATCATCTCTTACTCTCATTTCCTGCATTTATTGATATTTTTTGCTCAGTGCTTTAGTCACAGATGTCTTTCTCCCACTTTGGCATGTATCCAAACTTCCATCCCTCCCTTCCTAAAGCAAGGCCCCACTAATGCAAAGTTATTGCATGTAGGAGAAAATTTTAAATATTTGTAGGTGTGAGGGAGAGGGTACAAAATCACATCACATAGCAAATGAACCAAGTAGTGTCATAGGCAGCCCTGCTTTTAAAGTCCTTTCAGCCACCGCACCACTAGGGCTGGGGCTTTCTCACTGCACATGTGACCTCATGCAATACCTTGCCCTCTCACCATCCTACTGGCTTTAGTTTCCATATATCTCTTACCCAGACTGTACCCAGGAACTCCAGATTCCTTTCACTTTATTATGTAGAGTGGGGGTTCAATTCTAGCAAGTCTCTACATCTAACTCAGCTCCTGGCCTGTCTTTACCTACACCAGTGGTTCTGAACCTTGAGAATGTGTCAGAGTCACCTGGGGACCTTAGGACACAGCTTGCTGGGTTTTGAGTCTGTAGGTGTGAGTGAGAAGTTGCATTTCTTACAATTTCTCAGGTGATGTTGATGCCACTGGTCTGGGGATAACACTTTTAGAACCACTACATATTTAAAAAAAAAATCCAGACAAAAGAGTCATTGATTTCCGTAGCAGGACAAAGGACCTACAGAAGCCCTGAGATGAAGGTCTTTCTTTTGCCTTGATTTGCCCACTTCAGAAGGCAGGATAAGTCTGTATACCATTCCCCATCCTCCTCAGTTACACACAGAAGAGGAATTGGGGGATCAGAGAGGTTAAGTAACTAAGAGACTATGGCCCAGAGCCCAGGTCTGTCTGATGGAAGCCCCTGCCTGTGTAAGTGGTGTTCAGTGGGAAGCAAGCAACAGATACCCACTGACGATCATGCACAATGTGCTCAACAGTATGAGGCAGGTTTGGTGAGTAGAATTCACAAATGTAACACAGGAGTGCATTTAGAAATAGTTCACATACCAGCAATAATGATGTGAACCCTTACTGCCAGGTTTCCTTATAAATAATTCCCAAGAACAAGTATGATAACAATGCCATCAAATGGGTGGCACTTGGCAACAAGCTCTGAGCTGGTCCTCAATGACAGACAGTAGAGCTATACATGCTAGCGTTGTGTGTAGGAGGAACCTGGCCTGAAATGATTAAAATCCCTATAAAACCTTTGGGAATTGCGCATAAATGACCTTCAGAATGAAGACTGAACAAATTCTAGGGTGTCAGGACATTCCACATAATTTTCAGAGGAAAGAACACACTGATGTTCCTTCCTCTTTTCCCCCAAGGAAAACAAGGGTAATTTTATTATCTGGGTCACTGGAATAGTGCAGTCGAACCGTGGCTGGGAACTGAGCTTCCAAGACTGATAACTCAGGATACAGTACTTCTTAGAAAGTACTGCTTTCTGGGTTGCCTGATATTTGCTTTGGGTTTCTTTTATCTATATTGTTGACAGGTTGCTACATCAAAGCAATCTCATACACGATTATAACGGCCAAGACAAAAACCAACTCCTGTCATCACGAAAAAGTCTATTTAATTATTAAGTTGGAAGAAAGTAAAACAAACAAGTGCTTGATTATCATAAACAATGGCCAATAATTGATAATAAGTATGGAGTACAGAATTCAATTCTATTTGATGAAAACAATGTTCTGTATGCACCCGGTCCTTCTTTAAGAGGTACTTGTCCAGGTGTGACTTTGGATGAGCACTAGGTGCTACACGCAGTCAAAATTTTACAAATAGAGCAGATACACTGGCTGTGGTAGTGCCCACAGTATAAATTATCCAAAAACAGAGTGCCTAATACAAGGGTCCTCCAAACGGACTTTCTTTTCTTTAGAGAGTCCGTGGGATCTGGCTTATTTCACTAGAATACACTGACCACATTTGACCAGCTCGTGCAACCAAGACAGAGGAGTAAGGTAAAGATGGGTTTCCTGGGATAGGAAAGTTCAGAGAAAGGAAGTGGAAATAAAGCACGAGTGAGAGAGGTTGAAAGCTTAGGGTGGGGTGGGGCATATTAGTTTCTTGGAGTTGCCAAAATAAAGTATCACAAACTTCGTGGCTTTAGACAAACATTGTTTCAGGGTTCTGCATGCTGGAAGTCTGAAATTAAGGTGTTAGCAGGGTTGTTTCCTTCTGCAGGCTGTGAGGGAGGGATCTGTTCCAAGCCTCTGTCCTAGCGTCTGGCAGCCTCAGGCTTGTAGATGGTGTTTTCCTTGTGTCTTCCCATCATCTTCCCTGTGTCCAAGTTTCTGCTTTTATAAGGAAACCAGTCATGCAGAATTAGGGCCCACGTACTGACCTCATTTTAACTTCATTACCTCTGTAAAGACTCTATTTCCAAATAAGGTCACAATCTGAGATACTGGGGGTTAGTACTCCAATATTCCCTTTCTTGTGAGGGGTGTGGGAGACACAATTCAACCCATTACAAGAAGAAAGATAATTGTGGGTAAGAAAAAGGAAAAGGGAGAGGGGAAATAGATGAGGAAAGAGACTAAAAAATGAGCAAAACCAGTGGATGAAATAATGAAGACAAGAGAGGGAGAAGAGAAAGGGATTTCCTTACCAATTACAGGAATCCAGGTGTTTGCCAGCCCTGGCCAGCTGCTGACGCTCAGGGCTACTAGTGACCCACGTCCAGCCAATGTGCAAGTAAGAGGCCAGCATCCCCTTAGCGTAACATAACACTGCAGGCACACGGCACCTTTGTGCAGCGCTCAATCTGCACAACGCAACATTACAATTCGTCCAAAACAGTGCTGTGAACTCCACTTTCTCAGTGGCTGAAAGGACAGAATTCTCCACTTTAAAAGCCAATAAAGTCAATGGAAATTCTGTAGAGAATTTTCTAGGGCTTAGATTATTAAAATTATTGTCCTCCATAGACTGAGTTCTGTTCTGCATGTGAGAGGCAAGCAGACACAACTGAATGAGCTCAACAATACTACTCACCCAACAGCCTAGTTTTCAAAAGCGAAAATATGAGCCAAGTTGACAGCTTTTTAATATTAATAGATCCCGTCACCGCCTCTATGATAGACGTATAAACCGAAGAGAAATCTAGGACTCCAAATTAACTCTTCCTGGCTTCCTGATTTTCAAATATGCTGCAAAAGTAGGGGAGACTTCCAAAGAAAAATATTTATTTTTAAAAATGCGTTTGACATTATTTAAAGGGCTAAGAACCTGAGTGAGAGCCAAAACTGAAACAGTGGAGCTGTTCAGCTGGGGAGACTTCCTCTGTAGGCCACATGTGAAACACACATCAAAGGGTGCGAAGAAGCCCGTGAGTCTAATCTAGGCTTGTCGGGCCTTCCTTGTGCATTTTTCTAATTACTTTTTTTGGTCAAAATTGCTAAAGTAATACACATTTGTTGCAAAAAAGCAAACGGTATATTGACACCAACAAAACAGCTTTCCTGTTTCTCCCCTCTCTAATCCATTTTTCCTCCAAAAAAAATCACTCTTGTAGTATAGACACTTCTAAACATTTCCCTGCAAAAAGTATATATTATATAGGTATGCAATTTTATTTTTTACACAGTGGGATCCTGCTATATGTGTTGCTCTCCCATGCCCATTTGAGAAAATTCGGAGAACACCTGGAGTAGAAAGAAGCTGAAATCTATCCATTATTTGTAATCTACCCCAAAGACAATCACTAGGAATAGTGGGTTTATTCTTTTGTAGTCTCTTCTCTATTCACACATGTTTGTTTTGTTTTAATTAATTTTGACCCTATTGAGTGTTATCTTTTCTTTTTTTGCTGCTGCTGCTGTTGTGCAAATAATATACACTCATAGTAAAAATAAAATGAAAAAGCAGGAGCTACAGATGAGCAAAAGAAGAAAATAAAAATCATCTAAAAACCTACTTTTCCTAAAGTTATATTCATCCTTTACATTTTTGTGTACATCACAAAGGAATTTAACATACTTTGATTTCAACAGAAAAGTGTAAATACTAACAAATCTCGATAGATTTGTTAAAGCCCCATCTAGTTTGGGTTACTTCTATGAGATATCTACATGTGGCTGTTATTTTTGTCTTGACTCGGGAGGAAAAAGGGTAGAGTAGCTTTCAAACCTACAATTATCACAAAGTCAGCATTTTGAGAAAGTTCCCTTCTTCCTCTTGTCTCCCCACCCTCCAGCCCCACCATCACTGGCCTCTCCCCTCCCAAGGGCCCTTCGGAGAATATAACACTTGCTGCCTTTTCACCTTTTAGAGTTTTGTTTTGGTATTTTGTTTGTCTTTTAATCAGATCAAAGCAAAAAGTATATAATCACAGTTCCAGTCAGAAGTGGAATTTCTTACTTGAAAGCGATGTGTTTGTTTTTGCTGACATTTACGAGGCACATCTCTTTTCTTTTCTAACACTCAGAATTACCTTGAATTTTCCATACTTCATTTCACATGCATGCACACTCCCTACACACCTTGTGACTAAAATGTTTAAGCTATGTTAAATAATGTTTACTGGTTTTTGTTTTCGGTGTTTTCTTCTCCCCAAAGCCCCAGTACATAGTTGTATATCCTGGTTGTAAGTCCTTCTAACTCTTCTATGTGGGATGCCACCACAGCATGGCTTGATGAGTGGTGTGTAGGTCTGCACCCAGGATCCGAACCAGTGAACCCCAGGCCACCAAAGCAGAGCACACAAATTTAACCACTATGCCACCAGGCCAGGCCCTAATTGTTACTTTTAAAAACATTTTTCCAGCAATAAACAATCACTATTTAAACATTATTAAATAAATCATGATTTAAAATGAATTTTAAAATTCATTAAACAAATATTCATTATTAAATTGTTATTTAAAATAAAATAAAAATCATCCATAATCCTACCGCCTAGGGATAACCATTTTTAGTTGACGTTTTGGTGTATTTTCTTCCAAATGATTCTATGCACATATATACTTTAGTCACAATGTGTGCATGTCACAATGTAGTAACTACTGTGAACACTAATATTTTAACAGAAATCAAAAAGTTAGCTACATTTAAAAAAATCTGTCTCACTAAACATTAATACTTTTTTCATCAGTTTATTTTCATCCTGATGACCTTGATTTGGTTGTTTTTAGGCTCCTCATTTTGGCTCTTAGCCACAACTCTGGAACTTCTAGTTAGGGTTTCCATAGACTTTCCTTCCCATCTCCCAACTATAGGCTTTAATTTTTCATAGGATCCTTTTTCCTGCTTTTTGGCAGCACCGGGTAATCAAAGGTGTGCTTGCCTTTCCAGGGGTCCCATTCAACTTTTGGTTCTAGAATAGGCTCCCACCCACCCCCCACCCCGCCCCCGAGGTTGCAGAAAAATCAGCAGCCTAACTTGTCTCTGGTCTCTTCATCTCTCTGTTATCTGTTTAATCCCACAACCAATCTGACTGAGCAGCTGTGAAGTTCAGGCTTTCCTCTAGATGCTGGGCACCAGCAGTAACTAACATGCCTGCTAGCCTGGGGCCTCCAGTCTGAAAGGCTGTTCTGCTTAGTCAACTGTAAGCTGCTTAAAAATAAGATCTATGCCTGCTCCATCTGGGTATCCATCACCTCTTAGCAAAGTGCCTTTGTCACAATAGTAACTTTATGGTGCAGCTATTTATCAACTGAAGGAATGAAAAGCAAATTGCTTTAGAATATAAATCGGTTTTGCCATAATCTTTGCAGATTTATTTCTATGAATGCGGGCAAGCCAGTCCTAGTAAAAATACAAATGTCTCTAGAAGGAATAATATAAAATACTTCTAGCTATTAATAGGTTAGTGGCAATAAATTTTCCAACCAACTGACTTCAGATTTGAACTAAGAGAGAAAAAGAAGGGAGCACCTGCTTTGGATGGTCAAGGATCGCTTCAGACAGACTGGGGGGTCGTATGGGGCACCCAGGGATCAAAAGATGGCGCCTATGAGAAAGGTACATGACCCAGAGAATATTGAAAGTGTTTGCAAAGAGCTTCTGGCAGGAACCACAGAAGTGACAAGTCATAGGCCTTGCCCCATTTGGGAGCTGGGAGATAAAGATAAAATGAAGTTCCCTCCCCTAGGATCCCCATTGCAGAGAAAGTTCCTGCCCTGCAAACACACGTACTCATACCGATTTATTTTCAGATTTATAGAAAGTAACCTAGTGGGAAATTGTTTTAAGCAATATTTAGCTGCTTGAATTCTTGGTTTTGTGAAAGCCAGAATATCAGAAAACTCAGAAATATGAGCAATGGAGGTAAAAGCCACAGCTTGGAGGGAAGCTAAAATGTGACATCCTTGTACATAAGCCTTGTAATTTCTCCTCATTGAGATCCTATTTGTTCATCACCCATGTAAAACTTAATGGAAAACACATGCAGAATCAATTTGTAAGAACTGGCAGTCATTAAAAAAAACCCAAAAAGGTACTTTTACTAGTGACAAAAACACACAATTACAGACTCTAAATCTCTTTTAAATTTGAAGCCGAATTGGCATGAGAACTAAGAGCCTAGAAAGGACCAGCCAGAACAAATTTCAGGTAGGATCTGGCAAATTTCCATAGGACTTATTGACCTGCCAACTTAAAACTTGGATGTCTTAGGTTTTGTTTTCCTTTTGGAAGATTTTGACTGTCTTTGGCCAAGTGGCTTTATCTCAGTGTCTGGAGCAAGAAAGCAAAGAAAATGATGGAAGAAAAAAATATCTGGAATTTTCTAAAAGCACACATGCATGTACATTTATTCAAGCGCTGACAGACACGCTCCCACAAATACTTCATCTTGCATTTATTAAAATACCTTAGTACAGTTTAAGTAGGGTATCTATTTAGAGAAACAGACTTTTTAAAATTCAAATTTAATTACTTCATTTCCCTACTTAAAGTCTTCTAGGGATCCCCATTGACTTTGGATTAAAGTTTAAATTCTTGGCATGCTATATCCTTTATAATCTACTCTTTAGCCTCATCTCCTAGGCAACCTCCACCCCCACCACGGGCCCTGGCTGCCTTTCTTTCCCTGGCACAAAGAGTGCCTCTGGAAAGTCTACCCATATTGGGCTAGGGCCTCTCCTCTAAATTCCTCCATCACCCTCTGCATAGCTCTACCTTGTCACCCCGCAGTGATCTCTCCACATGTCAGTCTTCTTCACTAAACTGTGTGCTCCCAAGGGTACAGACACTGTCGACATCATCCCTGTAGCTCTAGGATATAGCCCAACACAGCACAAATTCAAAATAATTACTTGTTAAACAAAACAGAATTGCATTTATTAAGACACTTACTGTATGTAGGTGGCTAAAAGCCATCCAGTGGAATGGAAGCTCAGATGACTCTCCCAATGCTGGGCAATTCCCAACATGTCAACGTGATGCATACCGTGCTAGAATAAAGGAGGGTTGGTTACAAGGGGGAAGCAGAACTGACGGGTTCCATTTTTCTGCTGTTGTTTGTTTCTTCTCTCACATCTTTCCCTTTCATCTCTCCCTCTACCCTGTGTCATTTTCCATCCAAACACGCATGTACTCACAGGCGCCCACAACAACAAAATGGTCTGTTGCCCACCTGACTAATTCCTGGTTAGAGTGTGGGAAGGATTTAGAGACTGATTGGCTTGTATGAAGGGCTGGCATAGATTAGGGAACTCAGATTTAAATGCCTTCAAGAGCTGAGCAGTAGATGTAACTAGGTGAAGAGCATTCAAACCCAGATTAAAAAAGTAATAATAGTTTGCTGAGCAACCAAAACGTGGCTGACTGATATACTTCAGTGACTGGTTTGTAGGTTTGAGACCTCTGGCCTAGACTCTTGGTGAAACCTCTAGCAGTAAGCCCAGGAACCAATGACAAGGGACCCAAATCACAAGTGCAATGTATTTTAAGGCAGAATGTATTGGAGGAGGAAAAAAAATGGGACATAAACATAAGTGGCATAAACATGGTTGGAAGGCTGTGCCTCCTACATATAAAATAATCCTACGTCGAAGATGGCAATGCAACACACAGAGACACACAACACCTCGGTTGTCAAGGCTTCTAGGACTACATCGTAGGTCCAACCATGCTGGCTCTCTGTTTTGATCATTTTGTTTAGTCTTGCTTCTCTATTTGTGTTTATTTACCAGGTATAACCCATAAGCCAAGCACGGGCCAGATATTGGGATGAGAAATGAATAGATGTGATTGCCCTCCTCAAGGATTCATAGGGTAGTAGAGGAAGACAGTCATCTATACTAAAAAGTGCACTGAAATGTTAGAGAATAGTGGAGTCTACGAAAGAGAGTGGTCATTCCTACCTGGGGAAGTCAGGACAGGTCTCCCGGAGGGGGTAAGCCTTGACTTGAATCTTTACAGATGACTGAATAGGTGTTTCCTAGGGAGCTATGGGGCCCAGAGAGAGAAGCTTCAACAGTCACTTCAACATCAAAGTGATTAGAAGAATGTAGAGGGATTACAAGTAGTTCTGTAGGGCTTGAGAGAGAGAGAAAAAGAAAAAGATGAGAAAAGCAGACAGAATCCAGATTAGGGAGTCCTTAGAACTCTGGCTAAGGATTTTGAACTCCATTCAGTAAGAAAAAAAATAAGTACTTGAGGGAGTGGTAGGATGATTTATTGTGATTAGTAACTCAAATTTTCCGCTTATAGCTACCCAACCCACCCTATTCTTCTTTCAAGAAGGTAGCCTGAGCTTTTCTCTTCCCTTGCCCTGGGGCATTGGCAGGGCCCAAAGGAGAAGCTCTTAGAAGAACAACATTCTTTCTTTTAAGTTCGAAGACTCATGTCTTGGATGGAATTAAGGTCAGCACTCTGGCTGGGGGTAGAGAGAGCAGAGTGCCTGGGAGACAAAGGCGGAGAGAGAGAGATTCCCTCTGGCTGGGAAGGGAATAGAGCGAGGTTGGCAGGTCACCAGAGAGTCAGACACAAACCTGATGTGGTGACCTGGATGACAAGAACTCAGAGAGGTGCCTCAGAGAAGCCATAAACAGGTAGCGCTGCTCTCTCCTAAAGCAAATAGCTCAGTAGCTCAGTTGGCACAGCAGCTGGAGAAAGATCTGCCCATACTTCAGAGGTCATGTAGGCCTGGGAAATGAGGATATCATGGCAGCCATGACAGACTGAATTCAGAAGCCACTCGCCATTTTCCTGGGCACCATGTAAACTTCCTGGTCCCCTGGACTAGTCTACTGAAAGGGAAGGATTTCCATTAAGTACTGTGATTGAATTTCCTGCCAGCTGTAAGAATAGGAGCTTAGAGTTAGATTTAATTGGATTTTAAAAAATGTGATATTTGTCAAACACCCAAGTCTGGGGAGTAAAATTTATGTATGTACCACAAAGCATTTTATAAAAGAAAATAACATGATCAGACTTGTGTAATGGAAAGATAATGTTGGAGAGAATTTATCTGACATCCGTGAACTTCATTGTGATTGGGGAATTGGATCTTTCCAGAAACTGGTAAAAAGAGACAAGAGAAGAGAGAGAAGATCCGCAAAGGAAACAGAACATTAGTCTTCTGGAAAGGTCAGCTCTTCCCAGATAGAGGGAGCATATACTGAAATCTGTGCCCAAGGAATAAGACATCAGGGATGCAGGCCAGCATTGGGCACACTCTCAACAGCTCAGGAAATGATAATGCAGTGCAGCCTGCCCAGTTCAGTTCAATCTGGAAGATATGTGTCCGGTAAGATATATTTTTTAGCGTTAGTCAAAGGCTACAAACTTTCAGTTATGAGAAATTCTGGGAATCTAATATATGGCATAGTGACTGTAGTTAGTAATACTATATTATATACTTGAAATTTTCTAAGAGGGTAGATCTTAAGTATTCTTACCACACACAAAATATAACTAGGTGAGGTGGTGGATGTGTTAACTTGATTGTAGTAATCATTTCACAATGTATACGTACGTTAAATCATCACATTGTACACCCTAGATATATATACTTTTTGTCAATTATACCTCAAAAAGCTGGAAAAAACAAACAAAAAATTTTTAAAGTTTTAATAAAAATAAGTTTTTATTCTTAAAGTATATATAAAATATTTAAAGTCTTGCATGATATCATAGATCTAAAAAAGGAACCTCAGTATTATTGGGTCCAAGTTCAGGCCTTCAGGCAAAAAGTATTGTTATTCTCATGTTAGAGATAAAAATTCCAAATCTCAAAGAGATTAAATTTGTTTATTAAAGCATTTATTCATTGAGCATGAACTGAATACCACCATATTTCAGATACACTGCTAAGAACCGCCTTCGAAAAGTCTAGTGATGGGAAACAAATATGTAAGTAAAAATTGGTGATACATTATTGATAAGTACTATACACTTCTACACTTCCTTTGGAGTGTCTGACCCCACAATGACCCTACTTCTCTGGGAACTCTCCACTCTCTCCCCTCAGTACTGACCCCTGGCAGATGTATTTTGCAATTTAATCCCACACTCTGATTTTAATTGATTGTATCTTGTGTGGTCACTGGACTAAAGAGAGGCCAATTAAATTCTCTCTTCAGGGAATTTAGAATTGGGCCTGAGAAATAGTCTCTTAGTCTGAGCTTGTCTCTCAGGTCAAAGACAGTTTCAGGAAATTATATATTTCTATGAATTTCATCAAAACTTTCTAAATTATTCACACAAAGTTCAGAATAAATTATCTTTTTAATATCTACATCATCTAGCAGTAGATGGTAGCCTAATATCAGTGGTATTGATACGGTGTTTGCCTCTTTCACTCCTGATATTGGTTATTTGTGGCTTATCTCTGTTTTTCTGGATTGATCTTGCTAGAAGTTTGTCAATTGTATTAGCTTTTCAGTAAACCGATATTAGGCTTTGTTAATTCTAATTTCTGCTTGTTTCTATTTCATTCTGCTCTTTATGGGTTCTTTTCTTCTGCTATGTTTGGGTTTATTTAATGGGTTTTTTCCTAACATCTTGAGATGGATGCTTTGCTCATTAATTTTTAACTGTCTTCTTCTCTAATACAAGCATTGAAGGCTATCAATTTCTAAAGTGCTGTTGGAATTGCATCCCATATGATTTGAAACTATTTTGTTATTGTTAAGCTGAGAATGCTTCTAATTCTATTATGATTTCTACTTTGACTCCCTGGGCTATTGAGAAAGGTATTTCTTAATTTCCAGATACATAGGGAAGTGTCCAGCTGTCTTTTTTTTTTTTAAAGACTGGCACCTGAGCTAACAACTGTTGCCAATCTTCCTTTCTTTTTTTTTTTCTGATTTTCTCCCCCAATCCCCCCAATACATAGTTGTGTATTTTTAGTTGTGGGTCCTTCTAGTTGTGGCATGTGGGATGCCACCTCAACGTAGCCTGATGAGCAGTGCCATGTCCGCGCCCAGGATTTGAACTAGGGAAACCCTGGGCCGCCAAAGCGGACCACGCGAAGTTAACCACTTGGCCACGGGGCCAGCCCCCCAGCTATCTTTTTATTATTGACTTCTAGCTTGATTGCACTGTGGTCAGAGAAGAGTTTGACTCCTTTGAAATTTGTAGAGTTGCCCAGGATGTGGTCATTTTTTTGTGAATGTTCCATGTTTGTTTGAGATAAAGTTATATTTTGCAAATCTTGAGCACAATATTCTATATGTATCCGTTAAGTCAGAGTTGTTCATCATGTTCAACTCTTGTATATACTGAAGGCTTTGCTTTTCTCGTTCTTCTTCTTCTTTTTGTTCTCTGTGTTCTGTTAGTTCTCGATAGAGATGTGTTACTATCTCCCAATATGACTGCAGATTTGCTTATTTCTTTTTGGAATTCTTTTGCTTTTTACTTTATGTAGTGTGAGGCAATATTATTATGTACAAATACATCTTAAAATGTTATCTCTTCTTGGTAAATTGAATTTTTATTACAAAGTGATAAAAATAATTCCTTTTGCTTTGAAGTTTATTTTGTCTGATACTAACATACTTACACACTTTTCTTCTGGTTCCTGTTAGCGTGAACGATCTTTTTTTCTATTTAACTTTCTAACCTTTCTATATCCTTATATTTTAGGTGTGTCTCATAAATAACATGTGGTTGGATGGCTTTTTAAATAATCCAGTACGATAATCTTTACCTTTTAACTAGAGCACTTGGTTCATTTATAATTAATGTAATTATTCATATTTTGGATTTATTATCTACCATCTTATTTTGTGTTGTCTCGTTTGTTTCTTTTAGTTTCCATTCCTGTTTTCTTTTGCACTGATTAAGCATTTTTTTTCTTATTCTCTTTTGTTGCTGTACTTGTTTGAAAGTAATACAGTCTGTTTAAATTTATTTAATGGTGAACTTACAGATTACAACATACGTATTTAACTTATCAAATCTATATTGTATCAATACCTTTACCAACTCCCTTACAATGTAGTTCTTTATCAACTACCACCGTCCCCAAATGAAATGTCATTTATAGTCAATATTTGTTTAGATTTCCCACATATGACTATTTTCTTTTCTCTTTCTCCCTTATTGCACCTCAAACTTTCCATTTTAGATCATTTTTTTAAACCTAATGAACATCCTTTAGAATGTCACTTAGTGAAAATCTGGCAGTGGCACAGTTTTTCAGTTCTTCTTTCTTTCAATTTCACCCTCACTATTGAAAGATATTTTTGAATAGGTATAGAATTCTAGGTTGGACATTATCATTTTCCAGCACCTGAAAGATATCATTCGAGTATATTTTAGCTTTTATTTTTACTGTTGAGATGTCAACTGTCAGTCTGTTACTCCTATGTAATATGTATATAATATATAATTATTTTCTGACTGCTTTCAGATTTTTCTCTTTGTCTTTAGTGTCCTACAGGTTTTTTTTTTTATGCTGTATCTTTGTGTTGATTTCCTTTTGTGTACCCTGTTTGGATTCAGTGGGCATCTTGGAAAGAAAAAAAATCTATGGATTGGGCACTGAATCAATTGTGGAAGGTATCCTCTTACAGTAGCTTTAAATATTTCCACTATCAGATTCCCTTTTTCCTTACCTCCATGAAATCTAATTAGAAATATGTTTTACAGCTCATTTTTTTTGGTCTTTCAAGCTCAGTTTTATTTTTCCATTTTACATGCTCTATGCTGCATTGTGGATAATTTTTTGAGGCTTATCTTCCAGTTCATTAACTCTCTCTTCAGCCAATTTGTTGTTAAACCTGCTGACTGAGTTTTTTAATTTCAAGAATTATATTTTTCATTTCTACAATCTCTGTGGCTTTAAAAAAAATCTGCTTGGTTATATTCTTTACAGTTTCTTGTTCCCTGTAGATATTTTTAAATTTGTCTTTTATAATGTAATCATAGTAGGCATAGTTATTTAAATTCAACTAAGAATGCCAATATCTGATTTTTCAGTGTCTTTTACTGTGGTTGTTGCTGCCCTTCATGTCTGTGAAGCATTGCTTCCTTGTGTGCTTAAAAATGTTCTGTTTGTTGCATGTTTTCTTTGGAAAACTTTTTGCTGGGAATCTTTAAGAATTATGATAAAGATGCCTTCCTCTAGACAGCATTTGCTTTTCCACCACCATGAACCTGTGAGTACTACCAGTTCAGGGTCCTTTCATTTAAAAAAAAGGCTAATGATTTGTGATGTCTTTGGACTAGCTGGGTGATTTGAATTGGGGCTGAAAAATCCACATGAGGTAGTTTATTTGTTGCTGGCTCTTATATTGAAAGCATAGCCATTTAGCGTGGTCCAGCCTTATGGGAGATGACCTGTTAGACTCCCTACTTTAGGAAGATCAGGGCTTTATCTTCTATCCTTTATGCCTGTGATCCCATGAATACTTAGACTCAGGTTTATCCGATTTGATAAATGCCCTCAAGGCTGAAGCAACTTCCCTGTTCCTCTCATTTCTCCGGGTTCCCACCTTCACTTAGATTTAGTACTAACAAAATTTCTTTTTTCCTCTCTTTTTGTCTCTTAGATATTTTCAAAGGACGTTTTCTGTATTTTGTCATTTATTTTAGTTCTCAATATTAGAAAGGTTAGTCTAGATACCAAACCAAATATATAAACAGAAAGGGGAGTCTCAATTTCGCCTTTGAATAGTAACCTAGCTGTTATTCCTTGAAGGTCATTTTCTATTTTTTTAAGAATTCTGAAGTGACAGTTATTTCCTCTCCAAATTACAGATATTATTTCCTATTTACTATTTATTTCTTAGACTCTATTCTTGCCAATGGTTAGTGTATGAATGTTTTAAAGTTCTTATTACATTCGATGCCTGTTTTTAAGAATTTTTTCCTTTGTCTATGAAATTATATCATAGCACAGTTTTAGCCATATCCCACCAGTTTTCATATGTCCTGTTTTCATCATCATCCAGTTAATATATTTTCTGAGATTCATTGAACTTTCTTCTTTAACCTGTGCAATATTTAGAAGTACATTACTTAATTTCAAAACATTTGGGGATATTCAAGCTATCTTTTATTATTGATTTCTAGCTTACTTTACTCGGATAGGAAAATATACTCTATTTTTAAATTGTTAAAATATGTCCATACTTGCTTCTTGGTCAAGCATAAGGTTAAATGTGGTGAACATGCCATATGTGTTTGAAAATAATGTATTCTTTAGCGGTTGGGTGCCATATTTTACACATGCTCAAGTGTGTTAGCCTTGTTGTTGATATCTCTTCTCTATTCTTAATTAATTTCTGTCTGCTTGTTCTATCAGTGATTGAAGAATGTTGTCAGCAGGTTCTCAGATGGCTCTCAATGATCCCCATCTCCTGGTATTCTTGCCCCTCTGTAATCCTCTCTCCTTCATTGCGGACTGGACCTAGTGACTTGCCTCTAATGAACAGAGTATGGCAAAGGTGGTAGGATGTCATTTCCAAGATTACATTACAAAAAGACCCTTGCCCTCTGTTGCTTTCTTGCTTGCTCGCTCTGATGGAAGTCAGCTGCTTTGTGGTGAGCTGCCCTCCGGAGGGGTCCTTGTGGCAAGGAACTGAAAAAGTCTTCTGGCCAACAATCAGAGAGGAACTGAGACCCCAAGTCCAACAGCCTGTGAGGAACTGAATGCTGCCATCAAACATATTGGAAGCAGATTCTCCCTCAAGTTAACCTTCAGATAAGATTGCCCCGTGAGTCAGAGGACCCAACTAAGCCACACCAAGATTCATGAGAACTGAGATGATTAATTTTACTGTTTCAAGTAGCTGAATCTTGAGGCAATTTTTTATGCAGCAATAGATAATTAATACAAGAGGGATTTCACTGTGGAATACTATTTATAAAATTCTAATTCTGTTTATAAAAACAATTTTTTAAATTTCATTATGGTAAAAAATACATAATATAAAATTTCCCATATTAACCATTTTTAAATGTACAGCTCAGTGGTAAGTTTGTTCACATTGTTGTTCGAACAATCTCTAGAGCTCCTTTCATCTTGTAAAACTGAAACGGTATACCTTTTTAAAAAATAACTCCCAATTTCCCCCTGCCCCAGCCTGTGGCAACCACCATTCTACTTTCTCTCTCTCTAGTTTGACTCCTTTGTGTACCGCTATAAGTGGAATCATAACCATATTTGTCTTTTTGTGACTGACTTATTTCACTTAGCATAATGTATGCAAGGTTCATCAATGTTGTACCATGTGTCAGAATTTCCTTCCTTTTCCCATTGTATGTACATTCCACATCTTGTTTATTCATTCATCTGTTGATGGACACTTGAGTTGCTACCAGCTTTTGGCTGTTGTGAATAATGCTGCAATGAACATGGATGTACAAATATTTCTGACACTGCTTTCAACTCTTTTGGGTATATGTCGAGAAGTGGAATTGATAAATTATACAGGAATTGTATGTTTAAGTTTTTGAGGAACAACCCTTCTGTTTTCCGTAGTAGGTACCCTATTTTGCATTCCCAGTAACAGTGCACAAGGATTCCAATTCTCTGCATCCTTGCCAACACTTATTTTCTCTTTTTTGATGGTAATCAAAATCCTAATGGATGTGAGGTGAATTTTGTTACTTTTTTGCTTTAAATATTTTGAAGTTATGTTAATAAGTGCATGAACATTTAAATTTTTATCAAGGATTAATTGACCTTTTGTAATTAGAAAATGTCCATCTTTCTCTTAATAATATTTCTTGCTTTAGAGTGTACTTTGAGAGTAGTAATGCTATGTTTGACTTCTTTTTAATGGTGTGTGTGTACATGTTTTCTATTCTTTTACTTTCAAATTCTCTGTCCTTATGTTCAATGTGCAGCAGATAATTAGGTTGAGATTTTTAAAATCAAATCTGATAATCTTAGTCTTTTTTAATTGGAATATTTTGTACATTTGCATTTAATGCAATTACTGAGATATTTTGATTTCAATTTACCATCTTCTCTTTGTTTTCTATTTGTCCATTTAGTGTTTAATTTCTGGGTTTTTATTATTATTTCCACAAGTTCTACTTGGTTCTTTTTCAAATCTGTTATCTCTTTCTATGGTGTCCTCCTCTTTCATTATGTTTTTGGCCTTTTACTTTGTTGTCATCATTAGGAACATGTTGATTTTATAATTTCTTGAAGCTTGTTACCTCAGTTTTGGGGAAGTACCAATTCCCCTTTGTTTTGTCACTGATTCTTCCTGATGGTAGGAAGGATTTTTTCATCATGTGTTTTCTAAGTTTTATGTTGAGCTTATTATCAGCTTTCCCCCTCTTTTCCTTAGAAGACCCCTATGCACTGAGTTGAAAATATCTTCTTCCAGATGAACTATGCATTTTCTTCAACCAGAACCCCGTGCTGGGCCTTGTTATGCCATGACCAGTTTACACATTGATTTATCTGCTTAGGATTTCCATACCACATGGGCAATCTAAATTAGGATATCACACCTGTGTATTATGCAAGTTTGGGTTTTTTATGTCTAATAGGAAACTTTTGCCCAACTCCAAGGGCTGGGCAAGATTCCTGCCACTTCCCTGGGCCAGAATACAGAGCTTTTCTAATTTTCCTTCCGTGAAGGAGGTAACCATTTGGGATCTCAGGTTTACGCAGTTTTGGTGCACGCTTCCTGCTGCACTTGGGCCCTAAACCAGGTCTCCTTTCCTTGCATGTATGTCATGAAACGCTAGTGTCTTTCCCACAGGACCTATATCTTAGTTTAGTATCACTTTGAGTGTCCCAGCATTAGCTTCCATGCTTATCAGTCTGGTGATATACTCTGTTTTTTGGAATCTAAATATTTCTTACTCTTTTTATCAAACTCAGTCACCATTCATTTAAAAAAATTTCTTTCTGTTGGATTTATAATACATGTATCAAGAAGGAGAATGGAGAAATCCATGTTCAGTTCACGATGATGCTGGAACTGTTCCCACACCAACAAAACAAGGGATGCTGGCGGTTGTTAACACACACACACACAATAACTATGTAAGGTGATGGGTGTGTTACTTAACTCGATTGTAGTAAGCATTTCACAGTGTATACATACGTTAAATCCTCACATTCTACGCCCTAACTGTATACAATTTTTATCAATTATACCCCATAAAGCTAGAAAAAACAAATTAAAATTAAAAATTTTTAATAAAACTTTAATAAAAATAAGGGTTTTTCTTAAAATATATAAAATACATATTTTTTTAAAGTCTCACATGTGATCATAGATCTAAAAAAAGAACCTCAGTATTATTGGGTCCAAGTTCAGGCCTTCAGGCATAAAATATTGTTATTCCCATTTTAGAGATAAAAATCTCAAATCTCAAAGAGATTAAATTCATTCACTAAAGCATTTATTCAATGAACATGGACTGAGTACCACCATATTTCCGACATGCTGCTAAGAACTGCCTTGGGAAAAACTACTGATGGGAAACAAATATATAAGTAAAAATTGGTCATACATTATTGATAAGCGCTATACACTTGTACACTTCCTTTGGAGTGTCTGCCCCCACAATGACCCCATTTCTCTGGGAACTCTCCACTCTCTCCCCTCAGAACTGACCTCTGGCAGATGTATTTTACAATTTAATCGAACATTCTGATTTTAATTGATTATATCTGGTGTGATCACTGGACTAGAGAGCAGCCAATTAAATTCTCTCTTCAGGGGATTTAGAACTGGGCTTGAGAAGTAGTTTCTTAGTCTGAGCTTGTCTCTCAGGTCAAAGACAGTTTTAGTAAATTATGTATTTCTATGAATTTCATCAAAACTTTCTAAATTATTCACATAAAGTTCAGAATAACTTAGCTTTTTAATATCTGCAGCACCTACAGTGGTAGCCTCTTTCATTCCTGATCTTGATTAGTCTGTGCCTTATCTCTTTTTTCTAGATTTGTCTTGTGAGAGGTTTGTCGATTATACTAGCTTTTCAATAAACCAATATTTGGCTTTATTAATTCTTTCTAATTGCTGCTTGTTTCTATTTCATTAAATTCTGCTCCTTATGATTTTCTTTATGCTTTCTTTGGGTTTATTTACTGGTTCTTTTTTCTAACATCTTGAGATGGATGCTTTACTCATTAATTTTTAACTATTTTCTGTAATGCAAGCATTCAAGGCTATCAATTTGCAAGTGCTACTGGAATTACATCTCATATGGGTTGAAACTATTTTGTTATTGTTAAGCTGAAAATGCTTCTAATTTCTATTATGACTTCTACTTTCTCTCCCGGGCTATCAAGAATGGTGTTTCTTAATTTCCAGATACATAGGAAAGTTTCCAGGTGTCTTTTTGTTATTGACTTCTAGCTTTATTGTACTGTAGTCAGAGAACAGTTTCAATCTTTTGAAATTTGTATAGAGTTGCCAAGGATATGGCCAATTTTTGTGACTGTTCCATGTTTGCTTGAGATAATTGTATGTTCTGCAAATCTTGAGCACTATATTCTATAAGTATCCAACAAGTCAAATTTGTTAATCGTGTTGTCTAAATACTTGGAGCTTTTCTTTTCCTTTTTTTTTTTTTTTTTTTTTTGCTTTTTTGTTCTCTGTCTTTTGTTAGTTCCTGATAGAGGTGTGTTAACATCTCCCAACATGATTGTGTATTTGCTTATTTCTGTTTGGAATTCTTTTGCTTTTTACTTTATATATTATGAGACTATATTATTATGTACAAATAAATTTTCAAATGTTATATCTTCTTGGTAAATTCAACTTTTATTACAAAGTGAATTAAAGTAATTCTTTTCGCCTTAAAGTTTATTTCGTCTGACGTTAATATACACTTTTCTTCTGATTACTGTTAACATGCGTGATGTCTTTTTTTCTATTCTTTAACTTTCTAACCTTTCTATATCCTTATATTTTAGGTGTGTTTCATTAATAATATGTGGTTGGATTTTTTTTTTTAAAGATTGGCACCTGAGCTAACAACTGTTGCCAATCTTCTTTTTTTTTTTTTGCTCTTCTTCTCCCCAGTACGTAGCTGTATATTCTAGTTGTGAGTGGCTCTGGTTGTGCTATGTGGCACTTGGTCTCAGCATGGCCTGACGAGGGTGACATGTTCACGCCCAGGATCCGAACTAGTGAAGCCCTGGGCCCCCAAAGTGGAGCGCGCGAACTTAACCATTTGGCTGCGGGGCCGGCCCTGTGGTTGGATTTTTAAAATCTGGAATAATAATCTTTCTCTCTTGAGCACTTGGTTCATTTATAATTAATGTAGTTATTCATATTTTGGATTTATCTACTATCATATTTTGTGTTGTCTCATCTGTTTTGTTTCATTTTGTCTCTATTCCTGTTTTCATTTGAACCAGTTAAGCATTTTTTAAAATTCTCTTTTGTCCTTGTACTTGTCCCTGTATGGTTATCCTACAGATTACAACATACATATTTAACTTATCAAATCTACATTTTATCAATACCTTTACCATCTCCCTTACAATACAGTTCTTAGACTTTAACTACCACCATCCCTGACTAAAATGTCATTTATAGTCAATATTATTTAGAGCTCCCAAATATGACTATTTTCTTTTCTCTTTTTCCCTTCTTGCACCTCAGACTTTCCATTTTAGATCTCTTTTTTTTTTTTTAACTTAATGAACATCCTTTAGAATGTCCTTTAGTGAAAATCTGGTAGTGGCACACTTTTTCAGTTCTTATTTCTTTCACTTTCACCCTCACTGTTGAAAGACATTTTGAATTGGTATAGAATTCTAGGTTGGACATTATTATTTTTTGGCACCTGAAATATATCACTCCAGCATATTCTAGCTTTCATTTTTACTGTTATGTCAGTTGTCGGTCTGTTACTCCTAGAGGTAATACATAATTTTTCTCCGCTGTTTTCAGATTTTTTTTCTCTTTGTCTTTAGTGTTTTACAATTTTTAATGCTGTATCTTTGTGTAGAGTCTTTTTATGTATCCTGCTTGGATTCATTGGGTTTCTTGGAAAAACAGTCTATGGACTGGGCACTGAATCAATTGTAGAAGGCATCCTGTTGTTCTAAGTTTAAATATTGCCACCACTAGATTCTCTTTTGCTTTCGCTCAATGAAATCTAATTAGAAGTATGTAGTTTAGAACTTATTTTCCTTTTAAGTCTTTTAAGCTCACTTTCGTTTTTCCATTTAATATTCTTTATGCTGCATTGTGGATAGTTTTTTGAGGCTTATCTTCCAGTTCATTAACTCTCTCTTCAGCTACTATGTTGTTGAAACTGCTGACTATGTTTTTAAATTTCAAACATATTTTTCATTTCTAAAATCACTGTGATTTTTGAAAAAGAATATCTGTTTGGTTATATTCTTTAGAGTTTCCTGTTCCCTGTAGGTATTTTTAAATTTGTCTTTTATAATGTAAACATAGTAGGCATAGTTATTTAAATTATGTGTCTGAGAATGTCAATATCTGAAATTTTTGAGGATCTTTTGTTGCAGTTATTGCTGTTCTTCATGTCTGTGAAGCATTGCTTCCTTGTGTGCTTAAAATTTTCAGTGTTTGTTGCATATTTTCTTTGGAAAAATTTTTGCTGGGAATCTTTAAGAATTATGATAAAGATGCCTTCCTCTAGACAGCATTTGCTTTTCCACTGCCATGAACCCATGAGTACTACCAGTTCAGGGTCCTTTCATTTAAAAAAAAGGCTAATGATTTGTGATGTCTTTGGACTAGCTGGGTGATTTGAATTTCGGGTGCAAATCCACATGAGATAGTTTACTTGTTGCTGGCTCTTATATTGAAAGCATAGCCATTTAGCGTGGTCCAGCCTTATGGGAGATGACCTGTTAGACTCCCTACTTTAGGAAGATCAGGGCTTTATCTTCTATCCTTTATGCCTGTGATCCCATGAATACTTAGACTCAGGTTTATCTGATTTGATAAATGCCCTCAAAGCTGAAGCAACTTCCATGTTCCTCTCATTTCTCCGGGTTCCTACCTTCACTTAGATTTAGTACTAGTAAATCTCTTGTTTCCTCTCTTTTTGTCTCTTAGATATCTTCAAAAGGTGTTTTCTGTATTTTATCATTTATTTTAGTTCTCAGTATTAGAAAGGTTAGTCCAGATACCAAGCCAAATGTATTGACAGAAAGAGAAGTCCCAATTTTGCCTTTGAATAGTAACCTAGCTATTATTCCTTGAAGGTCATTTTCTGTTTTCATTTTCTCAAGAATTCTGAGTGACAGCTATTTCCTCTCTAAATGACAGATATTATTTCCTAATTATTATTTATTTTTTAGACTATTGTTGCCAGTGTTTAGTGTATGAATGTTTTAAGGTTCTTACTACATTCTATGTCTGTTTTTAAGAAATTTTTTCAGGTATGATTTTTTTTTTTTTTTAGTGGAGAAGATTGGCCCTGAGCTAACATCTGTTGCCAATCCTCCTCCTTTTTTTTCTCCTCAAAGCCCCAGTAGTTGTATATCCTAGTTGTAAGTCCTTCTACTTCTTCTCTGTGGGATGCCACCACAGCATGGCTTGATGAGTGGTGTGTAGATCCGTGCCCAGAATCCAAACCAATGAACCACAGGCTGCCGCAGTGGAGCACACAAACTTAACCACTTGGCCAGCCCCTAAGATTTTTTTCTTTGTACATGAAATTATATCATAGCACAGTTTTAGCCATATCCCACCAGTTTTCATATGTCCTGTTTTCATCATTATCCATTTAATATATTTTCTGAAATTCATTGAATTTTTCTCTTTAACTCTTGCAATATTTAGAAATATATTACTTAATTTCAAAACATTTGAGGATATCCAAGCTATCTTTTATTATTGATTTCTAGCTTACTTCACTCAGGAAAATATACTCTATTTTTAAATTGTTAAAATATGTCAATACTTGCTTCTTGGTCAAAGATAAGGTCAGATTTGGTGAATAGGTCATATATGTTGGAAATAATGTATTCTTTAGCGATTGGGTGCCATATTTTATACATGCTCAAGTGTGTTAGCCTTGTTGTTGATGTCTCTTCTCTATTCTTAATTAATTTCTGTCTGCTTGTTCTATCAGTGATTGAAGAATGTTGTCAGCAGGTTCTCAGATGGCTCTCAATGATCCCCATCTCCTGGTATTCTTGCCCTTCTGTAATCCTCTCTTCTTCACTGCGGCCTGGACCTAGTGAGTTGCCTCTAATGAATAGAATATGGCAAAGGTGGTAGGATGTCATTTCCAAGATTACATTACAAAAAGACCCTTGCCCTCTGTTGCTTTCTTGCTTGCTCGCTCTGATGGAAGTCAGCTGCTTTGTGGTGAGCTGCCCTCTGGAGGGGTCCTTGTGTCAAGGAACTGAAAAAGTCTTCTGGCCAACAATCAGAGAGGAACTGAGACCCCAAGTCCAACAGCCTGTGAGGAACTGAATCCTGCCATCAAACATATTGGAAGCAGATTCTCCCTCAAGTTAACCTTCAGATAAGATTGCCCCGTGAGTCAGAGGACCCAACTAAGCCACACCAAGATTTATGAGAACTGAGATGATCAATGTTACTGTTTCAAGCAACTAAGCTATATCTTGGGGCAATTTTTTATGCAGCAATAGATAATTAACGGAAGAGAGATTTCACTGTGGAGTTTTCTATTTCTTCTTTTAATTCTGTTGTTTATAAAAAAATTTTTAAATTTCATTGTGGTAAAATATACATAATATAAAGTTTCCCATCTTAACTATTTTTAAATGTACTGTTCAGTTGTGTCAAGTATGTTCACATTGTTGTGCAACCAATCTCTAGAACTCTTTTCATCTTGCAAAACTGAAACTACACCTATTGAACAATAACTCCCAATTTCCCCCTCCTCCAGCCCCTGGCAACCACCATTCTACTTTCTGTCTCTATAGTTTGACTCCTCTAAGTACCTCATAAAAGTGGAATCACAATGTTTGTCTTTTTGTGACTGACTTATTTCACTTAGCATAATGTATGCAAGGTTCATCTATATTGTAGCATGTGTCAGAATTTCCCTCCTTTTTCCATTGTATGTACATTCCACATTTTGTTTATCCATTCATCTGTTGATGGACACTTGAGTTGCTTCCAGCTTTTGGCTATTGCAAATAATGCTGCAATGAACATGGATGTACAAATATTTCTGAGACACTGCTTTCACCTCTTTTGGGTGTATGCCGAGAAGTGGAATTGATAGATTATATAAGAATTCTATGTTTAATTTTTTGAGGAATCACCATTCTGTTTTCCATAGTAGCAACACTATTTTACATTCCCACTAACAGTGCACAAGTGTTCCTATTTCTCCATATCCTTTCCAGCACTTTTCTTTTTTTTGATAGTAGTGATCCTAATGGGTATGAGGTGAATTCTGTTACTTTTTTGCTTTATGTATTTTGAAGTTATGTTTATAAGTGAATAAACACTTAAATTTTTTCAAGGATTGTGACCATTTTATAATTATAAAGTGACCTTCTTTCTCGTAAGTAATATTCTTCCTTTAGAGTATACTTTGGGAGTAGTAATGCTACGTGGGACTTTTCATTTGTGTTTGCATGTATATATTTTTCTATTCTTTTACTTTCAAACTCTCTCTGTCTTTATGTTCAATGTACAGCAGATAATCAGATTGAGACTTTTATAAATCTAATTGTATAGTCTTTGTTATAATTGGGACTTTTTCTATTTTCATTTAATGCAATTACTGAGATATTTGGATTTTAATTTACCTTCTTCTCTTTGTTTTCTATTTGTCCATTTAGTTTTTAATTTCTGGTTTATTATTATTTCCATAAGTTCTACTTGGTTCTTTGTCAAATCTGTTATCTCTTTCTATGGTGTCCTCCTCTTTCATTATGTTTTTGACCTTTTACTTTGTTGTCATCATTAGGAACATGTTGATTTTATAATTTCTTGAAGCTTGTTACCTCAGTTTTTGGGGGAAGTACCAATTCCCTTTTGTTTTGTCACTGATTCTTCCTGATGGTAGGAAGGATTTTTTCATCATGTGTTTTCTAAGTTTTATGTTGAGCTTATTATCAGCTTTCCCCCTCTTTTCCTTAGAAGACCCCTATGCACTGAGTTGAAAATATCTTCTTCCAGATGAACTATGCATTTTCTTCAACCAGAACCCCGTGCTGGGCCTTGTTATGCCATGACCAGTTTACACATTGATTTATCTGCTTAGGATTTCCATACCACATGGGCAATCTAAATTAGGATATCACACCTGTGTATTATGCAAGTTTGGGTTTTTTATGTCTAATAGGAAACTTTTGCGCGACTCCAAGGCCAAGAGGAGAGAAGATTCCTGCCACTTCCCTAGGCCAGAATATAGAGCTTTTCTAACTTTCCTTCTGTGAAGGGGGTAATCATTTGGGATCTCGGCTTTATGCAGAGTTTTGGTGCACGCTTCCTGCTGCACTTGGGCCCTAGACCAGGTCTCCTATCCTTGCGTGTATGTTATAAAGCTCTCGTTATAAAACGTGTGTGTTGAAACTCTAGTCTTTCCGATAGGACCCATAGCCTAGTTTAGTATCACCTTGAGTGTCGCAGGATCACCTTCTGTGCTCATCGATATATCTGTTTTTGGAATCTAAATCTCTTTTTTTTATCAAGTTCAGTCACATTCATTAAAAAGATTTCTTTCTCTTGGATTTATATATGTTTGCATCAGAAAGGAGAATGGAGAGATCCATGTTCAGTACATGATGTTGCTGGAGCTGTAGTCCCACACCAACAAAATAAGGGTCTAGGTGATGTCCGATGTCCCTTACATATTTGAAATTCTGTTATTTTCAGCGTTAATATTGACTCTATCTAATGCATGTACATCCATATTAAATGCCTCTCGTCTTTACCTGCTACTGATTCCTTAAATATCAGAACATTTTATCTTAAGTGCTTCCAGGAGAGAGAATTACATTTTGTGATTATATATTCATAAAGTGCTGGCCTCAAGCAGGTTTCTATACAAGCCTTAGTGAACTTATGACTGTGTGACCAAGTTCTCTGTCTATCTTCCTTTCCACAAAGTAATCTCTGTGTTGGCAACCCTAGTCATTAAATCTGTTCACAATTATTCCTTGAAGCCTATGGTGGTATTGCCATTCTCCTCCCTCTTAAATTTAGATGTAGCGATATAACTTGTTTGGCCAATGAAATGTGAGCAGATGATAGCACTGCCTGGTAGAAGCTTTAAGAGCTAATGTGTGCATCACCACGTTCTCTTTTTCCTCTCCCGTAGAAATTGACAATGTTCCAGATAGTGCTGCTTCTTCAGCGTGGATCCTAAAAGGAGAATTATGCAGATTAGAGCTTCTGACTCATAACTAACATGGAATCTGCATGGGAAATAAACCTTTGTTGTCTGAGATTTTAGGGGGTTCGTTAGTGCAGCGTGACTTAGCCTTTCCTGATTGATTCAAGAATAATTGAGGTAGCTGGTTTTTCATTGTATTTCCCACATCCTAGCACAAGACCTGATAAAGTAAGTGTTTGTGAATTGTTGAGTCAAATTTTAGAATCAGAACTTCAACCCCTGTGGTGACAGTGCAAAGATGGGGACTCTCTGATTTTCTGTGAGATTTGGTCTTGAATCCTCAGTACATTCCATCCATCTTTCCAGCTGGAGGGAGGAAGAATTACATTTGACTTAGTCACAAATGGAAATCATTTTGTTTGGTCCAAAGCCCATTGGGAAAAGGAATAATCCTTTTTTTTTCAGTGGGTAACCTGCTATTGCTTTTCCTATAAACACTGGGTATCCTGTTGGCCTGTGAGAAATGACGCTAAGTAGGAGAAGAGGCAAGACGTTTTGTTTTTAGTTCAAAAGAATTTGGAAAGAAACATCTCTAATCATAGAATTGTGCGCTTGGGAAAGACTTTGGGGTTCACTGAGTCCACGACTTTCCCTGTGAGTAAACTAACTCA
This sequence comes from Equus asinus, assembly GCF_041296235.1. Classification (NCBI taxonomy): domain Eukaryota; kingdom Metazoa; phylum Chordata; class Mammalia; order Perissodactyla; family Equidae; genus Equus; species Equus asinus. The sequence goes on from NC_091812.1 coordinate 36,853,774, forward strand.
GAACAGGTGTTTTATTCTCAGAGGATACGAGGCCGTTCCTGTTCTTTGAAGTCAGATGATTGGATTTACCAAGAGAAAGTTATAGTGTTTTGGTCAGATAAATATTCTATGCATTTCTTTTTTCGAATACGTGGAGTAGCCATATTGTTTATTGTTCAGACATAGAGACATTTGACAATGAAAGAGGGTGCTGTTACAGTTATACCAGGACAAGTGATACAAACTGATATTTGTCTGGGCAACCTGTATGAAAACCTTACAAGTAGTGACACTTGGGAATGCGAATTTCATAACCTAGAATCAAGGCCTTAAAGCTTTTGTCCTGAGAGAAGCTAGCTGACTGAAGGACGGAAAAGCCAAGACAAGGAAATTTCATCCCCAATTAGGCATTTCAGGGAGTAACATCATTTTTCCATTAGCTGATTTTCACTAAACTTTCTTCTGATGGACCCCTAGTGAGCTCTTTGATACCTCTGTACAAATGCATGAACTATTTGCCTGGCCTTGAAGGTCCGTTCCCCCTCAGCAATTCCCCACCCAAGACTCAGGTTAAACGTTATTTCCTCTGCAAAGGCTCTGCTCCCATCTCTAGATGTAGCTCATCTTTGGCAATGAGGTTTCCCCAGCACAGTGTAGACACTTCTCCAGTGGGCTTATCACAGTGTATTCTAATTCTCCATTGATGTCTGTCTTCCCTCACAGGCTGCTCCAGGGCAAAAACCATGTCTTCTTTTCTGTTGTCTTTCTAAGAAAAACGTTTTTTGCCCAAAAGTAACTGCTCAGTAAATTATTGAAAGAATGAACCCAGAGAACTACTTATTTAGAAAAAGATTAGGCTTACAAGGCCTTCCCAGCTTGAGCATGAGATAAAAGAATAAAAATAATAAACCTCTTTACCAGCTGTTCCCTGATTCATAGGGGAAGAAATATAGAGTGATTCTGAGGTAGTGGTGAGGGAAGAAACAAAATATAGTTCCTTCATTTGAATTACATTTAGCTGTGGTGCCGTTTCAGAATGGAACTCACAGAGCTGTAACTGCTAGAAGCTGTGTGTTGATTTCTTGAGGGAAAACAAGGTAATATAGTAATCTTTAAGGGATTTTTTAAAGACTTTGTGGTATAGCTTCTAGGAATGGAACTGAATGTCGATCAGATCCCCCCCCAAGTGGTAATTACAGAAATCAGAGATGCGGAGAAGTCATCTGGTCAACCCTCCCAGCGCGGCAGGCATTTTGATGTAGCTCCTCGCACTTCTCAGAAGTGGGCAGAGCACTTAGCGGAGCAGAGCTAACTGCTTTGGAAATAGAAGGCAGATATTTGACTTCTAGTGCTGGACGGCCTTGGTGAGGGGCTGGGAATTGACAAATGGTAAAAGAGCAACAGAATTCTCCAAGCCAGGAGTTAAGGCTGAAGCCTGGACTATTGAGAAGGCGGATATATTTATGGAAAGGGTAGGAGGTACGTTTGTCTTTTTAGGCTGTTTTGCAGGCTTTGCGGAGCTGATCTCAGTGAGGCATGTGGTGGGGAAGGGCAATGGTTCTCAGAGTCAGATGTAGCACTGTCTATGAAGAATAGCATGGACACAGAGGCTGTGCAGTTACCTCCCGTTCTAACTCTGGGCTGACATTTTGAGTAGCTTAGAAGCATAAAACATCTGTGTTTCTCCCCAGGGCCAGAGTTTTCGTAGCACTAGAGTGTAGGGAGGAGTCCCAGGGACTATGGGAGGTGGCGGCAGTAAGAGATGGCGCAGAAAAGGCATCATACGTCTCTCCCTGCTCTGAGTCTGCCTTAGCCCCCACCATCCTCTCGTGCTATTCCTTCAGCAAATATATCATGGGCCTCCAAGAAGCTCATGGCATTGTGCTAAGCAGTGCAGAACTAATAACCAAAATGACTGCCTTGGCTCTCAAGATCTCCCCGTCTAGCGGGGAAGGCAGCTACATAAACAGGTCATCGTCATTTAATGTGATATGCATGCTGTTGGAAATGTGTAGAAGAGCTTGCAGGAATATGGAAGAGGGAGCTGCTCATCTTCTGTCATTGTAATTGCAGAGGAATTGGAGTTTGGGGGAAGCTTCGCCTATGGCTCCCATTATGAAAGCCAACCCTCTTGGGGTGACATTCCGGTATCTCCCGTATGTGTGTCTTAGTCAGCTGAGGCTGCTATAACAAAATGTCATAGACTGGGGGGCTTACAAACAACAGACATTTATTTCTCACAGTTCTGGAGGCTGGAAGTCCAGGGTCATGGCACCAGCAGACGTGCTGTTTGGCAAGGCTTCCTGGGTCACAGACTGCTGTCTTTCCCTGTGTCCTCACGTGGCAGGAGGGGCAAAGGATATCTCTGTGGTCTCTTTTAAAAGTGCACAAGCCTGTTCATGAGGGCTGCACCCTCTTAACCTAATCACCCCCAAGGGCCCCACCTCCTCAGACCTTCACTTTGGGTTTTTTAATGAATTTTGAGGGGACACAAACCTTCAGTCTATAGCAATGTGTCTCCACTAGTCCAATCTCACAACCCACCATGCTTGACACCATCTCTCTGCTCCATCCAGGCTGCATTATTCTCAGCTTTGTCCTCTTTGCTCCCCACCTGGAATACTTCTCTCTACTAACCTGAATGTTGTGTGTCAAAGACCAATTTAAGGTGCACCTCCTCCATGAAGCCTTCTCTGGTTATTCCAGCCACAGTGGTCTCTCCATTCTAGACTCATTGTCTGGCATTCTACTTTGATATTTGATTTTATCCTACATTGTGACATCTCTTATACTATTATATAGCTCTTCTGTTATTGATTTAATACACGTACATTTCTTTTGTTTCTCAACTAAAATTAAAGAGATTAAATGGCAGAATCCATTATCCAATATTCCAGATAGATGCTAATAAAATGGAGGTACAGTACTCAGTCAATACTTGTTGAATGAACGAATGGAAAATATAGACATTTTGTCCCTTGGCGGACATTCAGAATGAAGTTGTCTTCTTTTTCTAAGCATCCAGATTCTGTATGAAGAGCCTTCCCCTTCCATGGCTGCTTATTGGGTGATGGTACGTTTTGCTGAAGGCAGTCCATACATGCACCAAATACTTGAGAGTTTACTATGAACCACTACTTGGTGCCAGAAAAACTGAAATTAATGTACCCCGAGAACCAGCAGTCTAAATAGGAAGGACAACACGTAAAGGGATAAGTGGAACAAGGTGTTATGAGTTTTCTGTCTGCTAGGATGGGGGCACAGGAGACTGAGAGTCAATTCTATCACAAGGGTAAGTAATGAGTTCATGAGGCAGGGGATGCTTGAGCGCTTCAGGTGCTCACCAGGGAATGGAGTGGTTGGGGTGGGGACTCCTGGGGGAACAAGCAGTGTGAGCAAAGGGGTATCCAGAGAGCTCAAGGGGGCCCAGTGCAACCACATACCCCACAATTTTCAGACCCGAGTAAGGAGCCCTGAACACCAGCTGGTTGTTTTCTTTTGTCTTGCTTTGGCCCAGGACGCTCCCTTTCCGTGTTCCTGACCTGATGCCGTTGTGACCTTGCATATTTGACCTTCTCTTTAGTCTACCCTCACAGTTGATTTTGATGGATACTTTGGTAGGAAATAAGAGTTCTTAGCTGGAAGTAATGTTCCCTTGGAATTCTGAAGGCATTTCCCAATTTTTTCTTGCTTTCAGTGTGGCTGGATTTAGATGCCATTTCTGATTCTTGATATTTTATAGGTGACTTTTTTCTCCCCTATTGACCCCAGACGTTTCTAGGATCCTCTCTTTGTCCCCTGGTATCAATGATAATGTACCTTGATGTGTTTTTTTATTGTTTTTAATTGAGTTTATTAAAAATCTTTAATTTATAAAGCACTTTATGGACCTTTTAGAAATGGAGATTCATCTTCTTGTTTTATTTCTTTGCTAATTTGCTCCTCTCCATTTTCTCTCTTCTCTCTTTCAGGAATTTCTACTGGGTAGATGTCTGATCTTCTGAACTGCTTCCCTGATTTTACATCCTGTATCCTATTATCCATTTCTTTGATCATTTGTTCTACTTTCTGAGGTTTCTTTAACTTTGTCTCTCAATTATTTTACTGAATGTTTTCTTTCTTTTATCATATTTTGATTTTCTATTTCTTGTTTTGAATATTTTTTAAAATAGCCTTTCATTATTGTTTCATTGATGCAAAATATTCTCTTATTTCTCTGAGAATAATAGTTACAGTTTTCTTGACATTTTCTTGTAGGCCTTTCTTTTCTCCAAGTACCTTTTATCTTTTTCTGCTTATTTTGTGGTCTCTTTCCCATTTTAAGAGGTTTTCCTTAAATATCACCCATTTCCGGCTGTCTGTTCGTGGCTGAGAATATGTCACTAGGAAGCTGAACGGACAATCTGTCTGCATGGACAGGGCTGGGTGATGGTGCGTAGCATTCTAAAGTGACCAGTTAGGAATTTGCTAATTTTCCTGGTGAACTGCCTGCAAATGTCAGTGGTGTTTCACCTTAAGCTAGGATGTTGGCGATCTGAACACCCAGCAGGAGAAGGGAGGGAGTGGGGAATCTCACCATTTACTGTGTAGACTTTTAGTTAATTACTCTGTTTTCAGCTCCTTCTTCCACTCTTTTCTGTGCCTGATGTGCTTAACCCTGGAGCCTCTCCTGCTCATATTCTGCAGGGAATCTCTCAACTCCTCTGAGTTTGGGTCAGGGAGGGTGCTTCTTCTACAGACTAATCCCTCCCACCCTAATGTCTTCTGAGGCCCCAGGTGCCCCTAATTCCTGAGCCTCCAGATTTTGACAGCTTAGTTTCTCCCTCTACAAGATTTCTCCATATGCTCTCAGTTACTCCTTATATATTGCTTTATATCTCTCCCAATTTTTTGAAATATTACCATTTTCTGTCATGTCCTATTCCCATTTCTTTCATAACTTAGGGATTTTCTTTTTTATTCTCTGTCATTTTGGAGATTTTGCTGAGTTGAGACAGACCTGTGTTAATCTGCCATATTTAACTGACCATCCTTTTCCTTCTACTGGACCTTAGATTTCTCCCACTGCTCGTCTTGGGAGGTCCCCTCACCCTCATCTTCCACCCCATACCCAGTGCTGGGGTATAAGGTTGCCAGTTTTAGCAAATAAAAACATAGGATGCCCAGTTAAATTTGAACTTTAGAAAATCAAATATTGTATAGAGCATACTTAAACTAAAAGATTACTAATTGTTTTTCTGAAACTCAAATTTATCTGGTCAGCCTATATTTTATTTTGCAACCCTACTAGGAGAGACACTTCCCCCTAGCTTTGGCCCTGCAGAACCCAATTCTGAGGCCTAACCACTTAGGACGCCCTTCCTTGTTCTCTCCTACCTCCACAAGAGGGTAGTGGTACACTTACCTGTGGCTTGGGACCTTCCACACCCTGCTCAAACAAGGTGGGTAAAATGTCTGCTCTTTACATTTTGCTTACACTAAAGAGTTTGAACTTTATCCTTAAAGCTTTGGAGAATTGCCAAATATTTTTACCAGTGAAGTGACATGATCAGATTTGGATTAAAAAAAAATCATGCTATAACATAGAGGGTGACAAGCTTGGGGGCTGGGAGACCTTTGGGTGCTTGTCGTAGTGAGTAATTCCAGCAAGGAACTATGGCATCCTGAACCAGGGTGGGACACGTGAGAATGGAGAAGAGAGAAGGCAAGGAATATTAAGGAGGTAGGAAATACTGGCCTGGGAAATTGCAAGGTGAAGGGAAGGGAGGGGCTGAAGATGTCTGCTGAGTTTCTGGCTCAGGCTAATGACAGTGAGTAAAGCCTTTCACCAAGAAAAGAAATTCAGGAGGAGAACAGATTTTGGTAGGAGATTGCTAATAATTCTCTCCTAAATGGTTCTCATTTACACAGCGGGAGGGGGATGTTCTTCTGGGAATGTTCTGGGAATCATGAATGTGTTTGGCCTTACCCCAATCTCCAGCAAAAAGAAACCACAAGGATGTATCCAGTTTACTGAAGTCATTTGCAAACTCTTGCTCCTACGCCAGCTGTGAGCTCAGCTGGTGCAGGAAGGCCTTCCACTTTCCAAATACAAGCAAGGGAGGGGCCTTCTCACATGACAGTCTTGTCCTTTCAACCCAGGGGGTGACAGCTGTTGGCAATTGTCAGCTCAGCAACTCTGGAAGTAAGCTGTCCTCGTTTTGCTTCAGCCCATGATGACAAACAGGAATGACAGGAGCTGTTCTGTGCTCAACTTGTGCGGAAATAACCTATCGTAGACTGAGACCTGATAGCATCAGGGAGGATGAACTCTATGAAGGAACCATTTTCTTACCACTCCAGGCAACTTCTCATTCATGTTCTCTCTTAACTTTCAGATCACATCGTTTGCATCCAGTTCTCTTACCGCGCTAAGTCATCTGCTTGGAATAATTATGTCAGGGATAGTTTATTAGCTGCAATCAGCACATGTCACTTCCTGAGGTGCTGAGAAAAATACAGACTCTTTTGTTGTAGTTAATTTTTTGGCTCACATCAAACCTCATTATTGAATTGAGTTGGTTAAGAGTTTAACATTCCTTCAATGCCAGTTCTTTGCCCTGTTAATAGTCAAGCCAATGTAGGCAACTACTATCTCTGTTAAGCTAATGAGGAAGAGAGAAAGCACAAGGACCGAAGGATGGCAGGTGAAGCCAGTCCTTCATCCCTCATCTCTGTGTTGCCCAGGCAACCTGTCCCCCAACTATAAATGGCAGTCCTTTGCTTTTCAATGTTCTTCCCTCCATCCCGTGTTAGCAGACCGACTGGACTCTCTGCTTTGTTTTCTCAAAGAGTGTGTAGCCTGAACTCGAACAAATGGTCATCGTGGCAATTCCAGACATGGCTTCTCTATCAATTTCTATTGCTGTCAATTTAATTTTTTTGAAAAAGTCATACAAAATTGAAAGCACAATTTTCCACGTGAAATTACCAGCTCAAAGCAACATATTGCTATAGTGCCTGAGAAAAGGAAGGTGGATATTGAAGGATGCATTTTTAAAATTTGGGGCCAGGGGTGGGCGGTCTGAAACTCTGCTCTCCAGCTGAGTAACTCTGAGTACCTAGAGAGGTAGGGAGAGGGTTTGGGAAACTTGCTACACTACGAATTCAAACAAGCCTTACTGTGCCTAAGTTTGCCTTCTTAGGTAAATTGTTAACCTTAGCTCAAAGGACAGGGAAATAGGCAATAACAGAATAGACTTTTTAAATGGATAGCCTAGAGTACAGGAGTTCAGTGGAGGCAGAGGGCGACACGACACCTTAGCTCATAGGAAGAAACATTCATCATTCATCATCCAATGTGAGGATATTGTTGGTTTGTTTTTTAACCAGCTCCCCTTTTATAATCATGGAATATGATGAATTAATTTTAGTGTTGAAATTCTTTCTCTCCAAATGCACACATGCGTGGACACAGGCACACACGTGCATGCATTCACACATACACACTCCAGCGTGGCCAGAAGCTGGCCCACAATTTTCAAGAAGTACAATTATACTGCAGTTAAGAATCTGGTCTCTAGAGTAAAAAGGTTCAGAGTCACATCCTAGATCTATAAGCTGCTAGAGGATTTGCAGGAAAATTATTCAGACTCAGAGCCTCATTGCAGTCCTTTGAAAAGTGGGAATGATTAAAAGAGAAAAAGCCACATGGCACTTAGCATGGTGCCTGGCACACTCCAGCGACCATATTGTTATTATCTGGGGAGATTCGCCTCCAAGGCCGCATCCTCCCCATTTCTTTGGTTTTCCGGCTGAAGCATGACACATAGCATCCCACTTCCTTTGTTTCCTCATGGGAAGAACTTCTTAAATCTCTGCCTGCATGCTTTCTGTTGCTGGCCCGGCGCAGAGCCTCTTGGCTCTGGGTGTGCAGAGGAAGCTTGGTTATTTGCCAGGCTGCAGGGAGGGTTCCCCTTGAGGACTGTGTCGGAGATGCTAATGAGATCTCTGTTTAACCGTGACTGTGAGCTCTCCTGGCGGTTGGGGGAGAGCAGAAACACCTTGCACAACAATTAGCTTTTCGCAGCCATTAGCAATTTGCAGTCATTAGCACCACTATAGAAACACTGCAAATAACGCTCGGAAAGCAAATACCTCTGTGAGCCGGAACAGGGCTTCTGAACACCATCAGCCCCCAGTGAGCCAGGGGTCTTTGAGGGAGACCCCTGTTTCTGCCCACTCCAGCAAATGGGACGTGTGACCCAAAGTGCCTCTGTCCCTTCCCATCGTATCTTTGAGAACAGCTGCATTAAGGCCGTTATTTATTTCAGTGAAATTAAATCTGTCAGAAGGAAAGTCCAGAAGATGTAGCACATAATAAAGCAATTCTGAATTCCTTCATAGACTGAGAAACTGAAACTGGGTTGAAAAGAGTGGTATAAATAATTGAAATGTGAATTGAATGAAACCCTGCTGCAGTGCAATGATTTTAGCCCCAAAGCTGTTTCATAGCAACACTGCTAAATACTGGAACCATCTATACCCCTAACACTAAGGATGGGTTAAATAATGGTGCCACACCCATTCAGTGACATATAATGCAGCCTTTAAAAATAATATTCTGGAATTTACAGGTAGATTACATTTAAAAGGTTATAAAACAGTATTAACATCTGATTTTATTTTTTTGGTAAAAAAATTGCTATATATCTTCTAAAATATCAGCAGTAGTTGTTCTTGGGTACTGGGAATGGGAATCGATAGTTTTAAATTTTTATTCTTGTTCTATGTCATTTTTCTAAAATGACTATGTATACGTATGTAATCTTTTTGATTTTGAGAGAAAGAGAGAAAAAGAGCAGATGAGAAAGTAAGCCTTGTCAAGTGGATTTAACATAAATGCAAAATTTTTAAGTAAATATTTTATTAAAGTATAACATGCATACAGAAAAAAGACACAATCAGTACACGGTTTGATGACTTTTCACAAAGTGCATAAATGCAATGCAGAATGAGTCTTAAATACAGTGATGGTTCTGCTTGTGGTTCCACAGCCATGAGTCCGGATGGTGAGCAATTGCAGGAGGAGGTCAGCTAAGAGGGGCTTGGTGATCCAAGTCAGCAAATTGGAAGCCCCTGATGGTGGCTCTGGGAGGAAAGGTTGTAAATCTCCATCTTACAGATGTAGTAACTGAGGCAAAGGGAGTAAGACTAACTTGAATCCTGCAGCTTCTAAGTGGAGAAGCTGATATGCTTTCCCAAGCAGTCAAGCTCTGGGTACCAATGTGTCTCGAAGAAGAAAAAATATAGCTGAGGCAACCAGAGGTCAGGGTACCCCTAAAGACGATGACTGGACATCAGGAGAGGGGGGAAAAGATGTATAAGGGATGGCAGGGGGCCTCATATGTTAGGAAAGAGGGATGGAAAAGCCAGTTTCTGGCAATTTCTACAAAAGGCAGACCAGTGCAGAAATTAATAACTCTAAGTTTGCTTTTTCTGTGCACTGATATTCCATGCAGGACTGAGAGGTGCCCTTGAGGCTGATGGGCCAGAGATGCTGAGCACAAGAGCTCTGGCCTTGTTCGGAAGTCAGCTAAGAAGGAGAATGGGATCTTCTGTGTATTTTCTTTATATTTGCTGACTCATAGGAAAGCAAGATGCTACTCATAATCCCCTCCACCTAGAGAAGTGGCCCCCAAATCTTCACCCAATTATCAACCTGTTTTTCCCTTGAAAGAACTGCTTTGGGTGAACCATGCAGAGGGTGCACTCTGGGCAAGGGGTGCCTCTGGGGCATATGGGGTAAATGTTGAGGACCTTGGGTGATGACAGCAGAAAGTCACCCCCAAAAATAAACTCAACTGGGGAGAACCAAGCTTGGGAAGTTTTCATGGACACTATCTCATCAAAGAGATGTGCCTAGGAATCTGATTTTCTTAATTAACTCAGTGGTAGTATTATGCTATACTAAGAGGGCTGGATATTACCTTGTAATACCTCTATTTAGGTTGTAACACCCTGTTTTGTCACTGTAAGCTTTTCAAGGATAGGGGCTGTGTGGTGATTTGTCTCTTCATCCCCAGTGCATCATAAAGTGCCTGGTAGATAAGAGATGTTACATAGATGGTTACTAAAGGTAAAAAACACATGTCCTAGATTTTTTAGGACAATACCAATTTAAATATTCCATTGATTCTATATGCCGATTTAAGTTCAAAAAGGTTGATCACTAGAGAGTTCTAAATGTGGCTGATGGGCATTGTTGAGAATTCTCAAGAGAGAGTTCTTAGCAGTAGCCACAATACCAGTGGTTTTTCATACTTCTTCTTAATCATTCTTTGGCCCCAGTAAAGTTAGGATCAGACAGAAATGAAGACATTTATAGGACCTAAAACCAGATCCTGATCTTCCTGCTTCAGCAATTTCAGAAGATTTATCACCTAAAAACCTTTTTCAACAGGCATTTTATTGAAGACTTAATAAACGCCAGGATCACCTTCAGTGCTAAGAATACAAAAATCAATAAGACAGAATCAACAGACGTAAAATAGATAAATTACAACACAAATTAGATATTATTTGTATCACATGAGATGTCTTTGGCTGCAAGTAACAGAAAAGAAATAGTGGCTAAAACAACAGAAATTTTTAATCATCTCACAAATATGAAAGTCTAGAAGAAAACAGTTCCAGATTGGTTCAGTAGTTTAATGATATTCTCAAAAACCACAGGTTCTGTCTTTTCACTGTTTTATCCTGTGCCCTTTGGCTTGTTGCCTCATATCACAAAATGGTTGCTGTAGCTCCAAGAACCATATTCTCACCCAATTGCATTCAAGTCAGGTGGGAAGAAGCTTGCTGTTTCTTTTTGTACCAAAAAACAAAAATCTTCTGAGAACCAGCAACAAATTGCTCCTTTGGTCTCATTGGTCAAGAACTGGGTCACATGTTTACTCCCAAGTTAATCAGGGGAAGAAGGGAATGGAATTGCCACATATGTTGTAAGCCAATTATGCTTCATTCTCTTAGGCTGAGAGAAGGGTTCCGTCTTCCTTGAGCATGTTGCCACCCCCTAGAAATGGGGATCCTATAACTTGAAGATGGAAAGAGAAGGTAACCAGGTGTGTTTGCCACTGTGTTGAGCATAGAGTGGTGCCAGTCAATGTACCTATTTTCTCTAACTCGATGATGTGTTTTCAGCTTTACCTCCCTTCTCTTGCATAAGACCAAAAGCCCATGGCCACTAGAAAACCCTGGACTTTCACTGACACTGCCCTGGCCTTGACTGCCCCAGTGCGGGCAGTAAAATAAGTTGTCAGACTCAGCTTTGGCCGTATCCTTGAGCTCTCGTAACCTTAAGCTTTCACAATTCCAACCAACTTTTAAAAATACAGCTTGTTGATGTGAGTGGGAGTTTGGAATGCTGTTGGGGAAGGGTGAAAGTCAGGTCAACAAAGGAGATTGAAAGTGGATTTCACTCCTCAAACACAGGATTCCTGTCTGGACTCTGAACTCCAGTGGCTTCTCCTGGACAGGAAGCAGAGGACGCATTTGGGAAGGACAGGGTGGCCCAGCCACAGGTTCAGCAGAATGTTGTTCCAGGGGAAGAGCAAGTAGATTTTCCTCCTTGAAGAGCACTGGGTTCCACTTTTAGGATGTACATAAGAGAGAAATAAAGAGTGTTCTGAATCTGGGGAAGAAATTTAAGAAAGTGATTAGTGGAGATCTGTATGGAGGATGTGACTTTGGTCAACATACCCATAGGCACTGGTTTTACAAGGCCACAATCAATACACTACCGCTATATATAATACAATATGATATCAAATATGATATAATACAATATAATATAATGATAACTAAAATTTATTGAGCGTTCACTGTGTGATAGACCTGATGCAAAGTACTTTTCTGCATGATTATTTATAATCACATTCACAGTGTATGTTCCACTGTTATCCAGAGGCTGGGAACTCATCCAAAGCCACTCTGTTAGGTGGTGGACTCCAGGGCCCAGGGCTGTCTGCCTCCAGGGTGCCCCACCCTGCTTCACCACTTCGCTGTCTGCTTCCAGTTTGCCTTTTCTCCACCAGGGTGTTAAGGAATAGTGCGATGACAAGACCAGGTGTTAGCAACAGACAGGACACTGAGAGTTGAAGTGAAAAATAGCTCATTTAGGCTCTAGATTGGGAGCAAATGTGTGACTGGCTGGAGAAATCAAAGAGATACACTAAAAAGTTATTTTAATCCTGCCCAAACGTTCAGAGAACAAAATAGCTAAAGGTTCCTTGTTCTACAGAGTTCAAGAGAGTAAAGAACAGAAGAGGAAATGCTGTATCAATAAGAATTACATAAACAGATGAACTTCTTTCTCCAGCACAGAATTCATGTAAGTTTATGCATGCATTATCAAGGTTTTGCAATTCCCTTATGTATTTTCTCAATAGTCCATGCATTTACTCATTAACTCAAACACACACTTTGTTCCTTCCTTCATTCATTTGCCAAGTCATTCGTCAGCTGTTTATTTGGACTATTCCATGTACTAAGTATCAAAGAGGATAATGGAGCCTTAAGAATAAAAAAGCACTGTCTCCTGCCTTAAATGAGATGGAATTCAATACACTCACAAGATATGGCAATTTTCCCCTTTGGGTCCTCTTTCAGCTCTCCATTATCTGTGAATGGTTGTCTGCAATGGACAGATATCCTAAAGTCCTCTGGCACGGCACTGCCATGCTGTAGAGAGTTGCCTGTCACTGATTTAGGACGGGGAGTGGAGCTAGAATATGGGACACTGTGAAGAACAGAGGACTTAGATATGTCTTCTGTCTGTCTGCTTGGAGCACATCCTGGTTCAGGGACCCCCTGTGAGGTTCTGAGACAACAATATCTTACATAAAACAAAATCCAATAGGATTTGGAAGACTTCCAAGCTTTGAGGAACTCATCCGCCCAGCTTGGTCCCTTTCAGCTTAATAGGCTTTGGGGAAGGCAGGTGCCTGGGGCAGTGCTCATTCTCCAATCCCACTCTGAGCTAGTCCCTGCAACTGGATAGCTCACAGCCACTTTCCTGGGTCTGGCCTTTTGGCTTGACTCACAGACTCTAATGAATGTCTTGCCTCTCCAGCACATTTCTCAGAATATGGAAAAACAAGTGATGAGCACCATTCTTGAAACAGCTCTAGAATTGTCCACACCTCGATGCAGCCTCTCCTAGGGCTTCTGTAGCACAAAGACCTCAAAGAAGGAACCACTCTCCACTAACTGTCCCATCCTGAAGAAGTATCCCAGATCACTAAAGATGGCCCATGTCAAAAATGGCTCCCCATGGTGAGGGCAAATGTCCTAAGCAGGTTTGTATGTCTGAGGCAGCCCGTCTCCATAAAGGGTATCCAATTATGACGATGCTCCAGAAGCCGTATGTTCATGTGATGCAAAGGACAGTGGAGTGGGACTCAGGAGACCCTCCACCCCTAATCTGTTTGTTCTTCCCCTTTTCTATGTCCAGATTTCTTCCTCTACAAAATAAATGTTCAGAGAAAGATGAGGCCTCACTCAGTTCTTGTCGAGTTCAGACAATCTATGACATTCTGAGTACTTTATGTATTCTCTCCTTCAGCAGTTTGCACTGAGAACCGGACTTCAGAGATGTAGCACACCCTGATGTTCACTCAAGTGATAAGTGTATTCAGTTTCCATGGTACACACCTACCAAGCAGGGGGCTTCTGGAGTGTAGGGGGTAGCTGGCATTCCCAGCGCAGTCCCCAGGGAGATGCAGCAGCTACTCTGTAAAAGGACGCTTTGGTCTCTGTGGGAGCCCGTCTGTCCCCTTGGCAGAGGGCTGCCTGTGGAGAGGAGCCACATCCGTGAACACTGCAGCCTGGGCAGAATGCCCCGGGGGCCCGCAATCTCAAGCACCTATGAATGAAGGGAGGGGAACAGTCAGTCCCAGGGTGCTTATTTGGAATCCTGAGTCCTATTTGATCTTAGACACCTGGAAACCTGTAGGTCCTGGAAATGCTAACACCCAGAGGCCGTGCAGTGTAGTGGAAAGAGAACTGACTTTGGAATCAGAAGTTCTGGCATGAGTCTTGGCTCTGCCCTTATGAGCTACGTGACTAGGAGCAGGTCTCCTCACCCTGCTGACTGTGGGTGTCCTTGTCTGTCCAATGAGGAGAATTCAGTCTTCTCCAATGACCTCATTAGGGCTGGTCTTTGTTGGTTGCTTTTCCTGCACACAGTGTACAAACCCCCAGTGGCCTTAGTCATGATCTAATGATGATACTAGGGCAGGATAATGACAAAATTAGTATTAATTTTTGTGGCAAATACAACAATAATTATTGCTACCAGTTGTTGAGTTCTTATTATGTACCAGACACTCTGCTAAGGACTCTAGACACATTATGTCATTGCCTGAGGTCACACGGCTGGTCAGTCTTATGGCAGGACTCAACCAGCCATCACTGACTGTGGAGCCAAGATCTTAACCCTGTGTTTACTTCATTCCTCATGACCGGAAAGCCAGGTTTCTTCAAATCCTGGCTTGCAGAGAATGAGTGAGATGTGCTGGTTTGTCTATGCATGATAATAAACAAACAAAATTAATCAATTAAATCTTCTAAAACAGCCAAACACAGCAACTTTGGAATATTGTATGCTAAAAGACATTTATGAAGCAGAGTTAAGTAAATAAATGTACGGGGAAAAAAAGTGATCCTATTTCCACTAATAGTTAACTAACGTTGCTTACTGCTGTATGTACAACTTTTTCTTAGGCTCATACAGAATAAGCCTCCATCCCAACCATCCACCCCACCCCCATACATTCCTTCAAGAAATATTTCTAGAGCACCTGCTCTGTGCCAAGTATCCGAGAAGTGCTCGGATTCAATGGTGAAGGAGGTGCTCTTGCCCTCAAAGATCATTCTAATGGAGAACACTGATAAGCATACAATTAGAGCATGAATGTCCTTTGACGGGGCAGGGAAGGGGACAGGGAAAGGGACTAAACAGAAAATAAGAGGCTATTACAGTCTGAGAGTGTGTTTTCCTAGAAAAGGTGACAGTGGAGCCAGCCTGATGATATAGTAGTTAAGTTCAGGTGCTCTGCTTTGGCAGCTGGGGTTTACAGGTTTGCATCCACGGCGCAGACCTACACACCGCTCTACAAGCCATGCTGTGGCAGCATCCCATATACAAAACAGAGGAAGACTGGCACCGATGTTAGCTCAGCAACAATCTTCCTCACCAAAAAAGGAAGGAAAGGTGACAGCTAAGTTGAGTGAGAGTCAAACTGAGAAAGGAGGGGGCAAGGACATTTCAGGAAATGGGAGTATCCTGTACGATGGCTAAGAGGCAAGACCCACTCAGGAAGCCAAAAGAAGTTCAGAATGGCTGGAGAAAAGAGTCCAAAGGCCAGGGAGGTAAGAGCTGAGAAGGAGGAGTATCATGCAGGGCCGTGTGTATCATACAAAGCGGTTGGGACTTTATGGTAATCACACTGGGAATTAATTGAAGGGGTTCAAGCTGGCTGGTGGGGCATGTTGGTCATAATCTGGTTTGTGTGTTATAAAGATGCTTCTGACTACAGCATTGAAAACGGATTCATGAAGGGCAGAGGAGCAGGGGAGCTAACAGAAGATAGAACTAGTTAGAGAGTATTTGGAGTAAACCAGCCAAAAGATAATGACTCAGCCTGGAGTGCTGGCAGTGGGAATGGAGAGAAGTCGATTCTATGAGGAATGCTTAATGAGGCGATGTGATTAGTGATTGAATGAAGATGGGCTGAGGGCGGCCATGGTGTCCGGGATGCTGTGCCTGTGCCAGCCCACTCAGTCCCTGGGAATAAAAGCTGATCTGTTTTGATCCAGGTTCTTTCTAATTGCTAAATGGAACTGCTCTGTGTCCCCAAATTTCTGAATCCATCATCTCATGCTTTTTGACATCCCTCATCTCTTCTTTTGCTCCAGATTTTCTTTCATCTCTCAGTATGTTAACTAGGACAATGTGAACTGCTATATCAAACCCAGAACTTTCAGTGGTTTACCACAATAGCATTTTATTTCTTGCTTATGTAAGAGTCTTCCTAGGTAAGCCAGTGCTTCCCTCCACATGCAGGTTCAGAACTCAGATCTCCTTCTATTGTATGGCTTTGCCATTCCCTGGGGCCTCAGAGTCCTCAGCATCCAGCCAGTAGAAGGGGCAAGAGAGAGTGGAGAAAGGATCCTTGTTGCTTAAAAATCCCACTTGTGAGAACTCATCGTATGGCCATAGCTGGCTGCAGAGTTCACATATCTATAGGAGGAAGGGAGCATGAAGTTTTGCTAGACAGCTAGCCACCTCTGTCACACCCAGCAGGCCTGGGTATTAACTCACTTTTTCCTTGTTTTTATTAACTTCTTCTCCTACTAGTTGACAGTTCCGGATCATGGGAATGATACAAATATTTCATTCCTCTGGCTTAGATGTTGAAGCAGGACGACATTTCTCTAATGCACACAAAAAAAGAGCCAGGACAATTCACAAGCTGTCCATCATGGGTAAACCCATGACCATCATGCTGCCATTGAACTAAGGGCGCCTGAGAGATGGGAGGTCTGGGTCCAGGCTCTGGCTCCATCAGTAACTCACAGCATAACTAAAGGAAGTCACTTTGCTTCTCTGGACCCCAACAGTTAAATGAATGGACTGGGCTATGCCGGGGTTTCTCTAAGTGTATTCTGTAGAACTTTTGTTCCATGAAATGCTCTGTGAAAAACTCTTTTCTGGCCATTTAATTTAGGGAAATAATGCGAACTTTAACTCTCTCCTTGAAGAGAGTCAAAGCTCATAGGCATGCTGAAGGCTGTGAGAAATATTATACTAAGGAAGCTTGTTTGGCTTTAAGTTGGCATTTCCTAATCTTGAGAGGTAGAATTTGTGTATCCAAGTATTAATCTGTGTGATTAGTGTTTTACCACTAATCAGTGGGTCAATGATACAGAGAGACTTGGATTCAAGTTATCAGAATGAGTTCTCTCACTAAGACTCAATAAGGTGAAAAGAAGCTGAGAACTGTGATAAGGAAGCAAGTACCCGTGATGTACCCAGAAGCTATGAGGAAATTGAATCTGAACCAGCCAAATGTCCCTCTTCTGTCATTATGGGTGTCCCACAAACTGCCAGGGACCAACCCATGGACAGTTGAGCATGTGGATGGAAGTGAGGTTTGTTGTTACCCATGAGACTCTGCCTAGACCCCTCCTCTGTTCCACATGGACCCATCTCCTGTAGACAAGCCAGTAGTGAAAATTCTAGAAGCTCATCAGCCCCACAGATCAAAAAAGGACTTTGTCACTTTGTGGGGTGATGGTAAGGAAGGGAAATTTTCCTCCTAATCAAGGTAGGGCGGGAAGAGCCATTTGGAAATTCCCTTCTGAGCCAGGGCAGTGGTGAGATGCTGTTGCTATTGTTTGTTTAATCACAAGACACTGTAGTTGATGTTGTTTCCCCACCCTGTAGCTGCCCTCCCCCTCCCCCCACCCCCCCAGCTCGCTTATAGCTGCAGGACCCGTCCCAGAAAGCTGACAGCTTCCCCCTCAAGCATCTGCATCTCTCTTTTTCTAAGCCTGAAGGATTTCTTCAGCAGAAGCTGGTTCTACAGCAGGCAGACAGCCCAGAAGTGTGAGAGAATTAACTCCTCCAGACCAGTCCCCAACCACAGGGAGATGGGAGCCGGTGCATAGATGCCTCAGTCTCCCTGTACTCCTGTGGGGCAGTTTTGAGGCATATTCTACTTGTCGTTACAGAGCATCCCCAGCAGGATTGAACCCCAATAGCCCACCCTGGCAACTTATGTTTAATGACACTTTTATTGGCTTTTCTTCCTTCCATGTCTTACTTTCTCCACTTACTCACCTGTTCTTCCTGGGTTCACCACTCAAGTAAATTACCGGAACCCAAGTCCTTTTCTCAGAGTTTGCTTTGGGGTAATCTACACTAGACAGTTTTTTCGTGTGGTATTTCTTAGAAGGTCCCTAGAGTCCCTTCTTGCTATAAAATTCAGTGCTCACTTATTTGGCCACTTGCAGTAGCTGAGCCCAGAGCCAGGCCCCATTTCACCAGAAACAGAGAATGGAGAGGAGTTTTACCATGTTCTGACTTTAGCTCTTCATCTAATTACTTAAGGCTAAAAATAGTCTATATTGCCCTGAACCACTTCTCCAGAGAAGCCCAGAGCACTAGGGAATTGTGAACTGATTTCTAGGACATTTTAATAACTTCAAAATAGGAATGAACACACAATAATGCCCTCTTACCCACAGGGTATACGTTCCAAGACCCCCACCGGATGCCTGAAACCATGGATAGTACTGAACCCTATATAAACTATGTACTACGTTTTTCCCTATACATATGTCTTCCTATGATAAAGTTTAATTTATAAACTAGGCACAGTAAGAGATTAACAACAATAACTAATAATAAAATAGAACAATTATAACAACATGCTGGAATAAAAGTGAATGTGGTCTCCCTCTCTCAAAATATCTTCTTGTACTGTATTCATCCTTCTTGTGATAATGTGAGATGATACAATGCCTACGTGAGGAGATGAAGCGAAGGGAATGATGCAGGCATTGTGACACAGCGTCCCGGGTGGGACAGAGCAGGATGGCATGAGATTTCATCACACTACTACGAATGGTGTACAATTTAAAACTGATGAATTTAGTTCTAGAATTTTCCACTTAATATTTTCAGACAGTGGTTAACCATGGGTAACTCAAAACTACAGAAAGTGAAACTGCGGATACAAGAGGACTACTGTATTTTACACAAATTAAACATAATTATCTTTTACCTTAACATATAACAGTTTTGAGAGAAAATTTATATGCCATGTGATTCACCTAAAGTATAGACTTCAGTGATTTTTAGTATATTATTACTTCCAAAAGAAACCCCATACCCATTAGCAGTCTCCCCATTTCTCCCCAAACTCCCAGCCCTAGGAAACCACAAAACTACTTTCTGTCTCTATAGATTTGCCTAAACTGGACATTTCATATAAATGAAATCATACAAAATGTGGTCCTTTGTGATTGGCTTCTTTCACTCAGCATCCTGTTTTCAAAGTTCATCAATGTTGTAGCGTGTATAGTACCTCATTCTTGTCTATGGCTGGATAGTATCCCACTCTGTGGATATACCACATTTCATTCATTCATCAGTTAGTGGACATTTGGGTTGTATCCACGTTTTGGTTATTATGAATACTGCTGCTGTGAACATTCATGTACAAGTGATTGTGTGAACATATGTTTTCAAAAAAATTTGTCTTGAATACAGACCTAGAAGTCAAATTGCTGGGCAATATGATAACTCTATGTTCAACGTTTTTAGAAGCTGCCAGACTATTTTCCAAAATGGCTCCACCATGTTACATTCCTATGAGCAGTGTATGAGAGCTCCAATTTCACCAACACTTGTTTTTACCTTTTTTATTATAGCCATCCTAGTGGTTGTGAAGCGGTATTTCATTGTAGTTTTGATTTCCATTTCCTTGGTGACTAATGATGCCAAGCATCTTTTCACGTGCTTATTGGGCATTTGTATATTTTCCTGAGAAAACTTTACCCACTTTCTTAATTGGCTTATTTTTCTGTTGTATTGAGTTGTAAGAGTTCTTTATCCCTTATAAAATATATGATTTGCAAATATTTTCTCCTATTCTTTAGATTGCCTTTCAGCTTTCTTCATGGTGTTCTTCATAGAGCAAGAGCTGTTAATTTTGATGAAATCCAATTTATCTATTTTTTCTTTTGTTTCTTGGGCTTTTAGTATTATATCTAAGAAATCATTGCCTAATCCAAGCTCATGAAAATTTATGCCTATGATACTTTTCTACTTTTGGCTGTTACTTTTAGGTTGTTACATATAGCATGAGTTAATTTTTGTATACAGTGTGGGGTAGGGGCCCAACTTCATTCTTTTACCTATGGATGTCCAGTTGTCTTAGCACCATTTGTTGAAGATTATTCTTTCCTTATCACCCTTGTTGAAAATCAATGGACCGTAAAAGTGAGAGTAAAATCTGGACTCAATTCTATTCACTTGATCTATATGTCTATCCTTACATCAGTAACGCACTGTCTTGACTATTGTAACTTTGTACTAAGTTTTAAAGATTTTATTTTTCCTTTTCCTCCCCAAAGCCCCCTGATACACAGTTGCCTATTTTAGTTGTGGGTCCTTCTAGTTGTGGCATGTGGGACGGACACTGCCTCAGCATGGCCTGATGAGCGATGCCGTGTCCGCGCCCAGGATCCGAACCAGCGAAACCCTGGGCCACTGAAGTGGAGCAGGCGAACTTAACCACTCGGCCACGGGGCCAGCCCCTGTAGTAAGTTTTAAAATCAGAAAGTGTAAGTCCTCCAATTTTGTTCTTTTTCAAGACTGTTTTGGCTATTTTGGGTCCCTTAAATTTCTATATAAATTTTAGGATCAGCTTGTCAATTTCTGCAAAGAAGTCAATTGGGATTTGATATGGAGTGTGTTGAATCTGTAGATTGATTTGAGGAACATTGCCATCTTAATAATATTGTCTTCTAATGCCTAAAAACAGAATGCTTTCCATTTAATTAGGTCTTTACTTTCTTTCAGCAGTATTTTATAGTTTCAGAGTATAAGTTTTGTACTTCTTTTGTGAAATTTATTCATAAGTATTTTATTCTTTTTGATGCTATTA